>NC_090307.1:25712438-26015468 GCF_039906515.1 Pseudorca crassidens | reverse complement strand
AATAGTACTGTAAAAGAACTCAGATAGTACCACCCGTTTCACAGATGAAGAAACAGTCAAAAGTATAATCACATGCCTCAGGATTCACATTCATCAGTACTGAAGAAGCTGACTCAAAAACAAGTCATCAAACTTCAGAGTTCTTTCTGTCATAGTATTCCATATATATTATCTCATACACACACACACCCCCACACACAGTCTATTTCTATGTGTGAACGAGGGAGAGAGAATTATTCTCTTCTGAAATAACAAAAAAACACTAATTTAAGAAGAACTGAAGGATACTACAGTTTGGTTTTAAAAGACTTCTCTTTAATTCTTCCTGGGTTATCCAGAGAAGTAAAAGGGGTAGTAATACAAAATCAAAAGTAAAAGTTGACCATCTGCATGAAGTTTATTTCAATTACTCTGATATTTAAAAATTTAGAAGATGGAAAACAAAATCCAAATGTTAGCAACAGTATTAACAAGAAACATATCCTGTAAGGATATATAAGACACTAGTAATACAACTAGGTGAGGAGACGGGTGACAACAGGAGTGGGAGGGACACATTTTTCCACTGTATAATCTGTGTTTGAATTTGGAATCATGTACACATACTACTTTGTTTTAAGAAACATACTTTTTGAAGGAAAAAATATAAAGACATTTATTAGAATGTTAAGAAAATGAAAATATAACTGCCCTTTAACAGAAAAATTGACTTAATTTAAAGGGTAAAAAAGCAAAGCCAAGAATAGTCTAAGTATTGCCCAAAAGTTCTTTTTAAACATTTAATTGGGCTTCCCTGCTGGTGCAGTGGTTAAGAATCCGCCTGCCAATGCTAGGGACACAGGTTCAAGCCCTGGTCCGGGAAGATCCCACATGCCACAGAGCAACTAAGCCCGTGAACCACAACAACTGAAGCCCGCATGCCTAGAGCCCGTGCTCTGCAACAAGAGAAGCCACCGCAATGAGAAGCCCACACACCGCGCCGAAGAGCAGCCCCGGCTCGCCACAACTTGAGAAAGCCCGCGCACGGCAACAAAGACCCAACACAGCCAAAAAATAAATAAAAATAAATTTTAAAAAATTATTAAAAAAAAATAAAGTAAAACAAACCATAAAAAAAATTTGATTATGCTGACTGCAAAAGTAAAACATACTTTCATAGATAAATATTACGGAAAAATTACAGGACATTTCTTTTTTTAGGTAATCCATAAATAATCACTATTAACAATTTGATGTATTTCTCTCTAAAGTTTCAAGATTAAGTGTTAACATTTTTGGAAGTATTGCTTTATCAAGTTAAGAAAATTCCTATTCCTAATTTGTTAACAAGAATACTGAATTTTATAGAAAGCTCTTTCTAGATCCACCAAGATCAGAGTGTTCATAAATATGAATACAGAGCATCTTACATTAATGGATTTCCTGTAGGTGAATCATACTAGCATTCCTGCAATAAACCTTACCTAGTCATGATTTTGTGGTTTTATTTTTATAATTCAAGCTTTTTCATTTATAATTTTTGCATTTGTTTTTATGAGTAAGATTGATATAAACTTTACTTTTACTATTCATTTTCAATTCTGGTATAAAATGAGTTGGGTTAAGTTTCCTTTATTATTACAGTTAAGGAAACTGTGGGTTAGGATTGGGTTTCTCTAATTCTTTGCTATTATAAACAATGCTGAAATGAACACCAGAAATCTTGGACCATATTCCTGATTATTTCCTTAAGATGAAAGATCAAAATGTAATTATGTGGTCAAAGTACCACCTTAGGAAAGCCCTTATAATTTATGTTTATGAAAATAAATTCTTCATTTATGTACAATGGATATTATCAAATTGGCATTTCAGACCTCACAGCCACTTGTTTTAAACTTTACAAGCTCTCCATCCCCACTGCTGTTTGGATTTTGCTTTACTGTAGATTAAATGCACTGAAAGTCACTTTTTTTTCTTCTGACTGATTCATTACCTAAACATCAATTGCCATTCTGATTTTATGACTGAGTTGTCCTCCATTTGTTAGTCTCAAAAAATTGAGATGGAAAAGCTTCATGAAACTTTATACTATTCAGCTCATTGTAGCTTAATAGGTTAAGATCTACCCATGAATCACTTTGTGTCACCACATAAAACAGTAGGAAGGAAGCAGTGACACATATGGGTAGTAGCTTCTATCCCTTCAGAGACAAAGCAATGAAGGCAGAGTTAATTATGTGAGGGGGATGGGAGGGATATAAAGTCAGGACTATGTTTCTAGCCGCAATTTAGTCCCACTCTAACATTAGAAGATGGGGGTTGGAGGAAAGGAAACTGTTAAGAAGAGTCAATGAAACAGGGATTTTTAAACAGAAAACATTTGTCATTTTAAAAAATTAAGTAATTTATGTTTCACGTTCATTAATATGTGATGAGTACATCAATACGTTAAGGTATTTTATTGACAACTTATCTGCAATTTTAAGTTAATAAGCTTACAGTAAATCCACCATGAATTACATTTTAAATAATTTTGCTTAAGCTAGGGTTTGGATTCCTCTATAATGGACCCTTTCCACACCCATTCCCCACCTTTTACAGTCTATATAATTAAGAGTTGACTGAATGTTTAAATACATTTAGTAGTTAAGAGGTGACTAATAATCTGACACAATATAACTGTTCTATTATTAAAAACAAACTTTATAAAATATATGGCTCCAGAATATAGTGCAAGAAACTTAAGGTTTTTGATAAACAGCCAATATTAACAAATCTACATTTCTTGAAATATTAAAAAAAAAAAAAAGACCACCAAATTAGACAAGCAAGTTTCTAAGCTTCAAGGAACTTTTAAAGAGTGAAAAACAAGATACTGGACAAGCACCACTTCACTTTCATTACTCAGGTAAAAGTGCGGGGAAAAAAATCTTTAAATGATGAAAAAGCCCTAGAATATGAAAAAAAAATCTCTAAAAACTAGACTGTAAAATGAAGACTGGAAAATAAGGAAAAGAAATTCGACCAAAGGGACTTCTACAGTTTAAACAGAAGGCCTATACATTTCCATCATGAGGCTGCTTCCTACTGTATCTCCTTAAGAGACAGGACTGCATGACTCTCCTCTCAGTTCTGTTCTGCCAACAACCTCACCGCACTGGCACCGAAGCCCTAGATGAAGCTGTGCAAAAGCATGGCCCCCCGTCTTCCTGGATCACACAGCTCCCTTGGATGAGGAGACAACATACTAACTGGTCTCCCTGCCTCCACTCCTGACAGTCTCACAACCATTTTCCTCACTTCTTTACCTAAGACTCTTTGACAACTCCCCCATCACTCAATCACACTCATGTTCAGTGTGAACCCCCCAGCGCGCAGGATGTGGTGCTTCCTCCCTACCACACAGCCTCTGAGTCCTGCCATATCCCACCTCCCACCTGGCACTCCCAGGACCCCCATCACCAGTCCTCTCAACACCCCAGGGCCACTCTGGATGAATGGAGCTTATCCTGACTAAACTCCTCCTTTACCTCCACCCAACTCAGGCACCAATCTTTCTCCAGGAGGAAACCTTCCACAAGCCGCAGAGCAGGGAAGGGTCCCCACTTTGCAAACAGCTCCCTAAGCATACATCTTTCAGAACACCTCCTGCACATTATGAAATTATCTTTCTTATTTTTTAAAGTTTACCTCCCTTACTAGGAAGTAAGCAACTCAAGAGCAAAGACCGTATGTTTATAAATGTTTACTGAACTGAAATACCAGGCACTATACAATAAAAAGTGAACACAAAAAACCTGACTTATTAACCAATTCATTAGCAAGTCCTGTCAGTTCAACTTCCAACCAAATCCATCCACTTCTGGTGGCAGCACAGCCTCCATGCCAGCCCAACCTCTGGCATCTCTGTTTTGGACTGCTTCAATAGCCTCCTCATTTCCCCGCTTGCAGACCACTATACCACACCAGTCTACTACACACACACATGCACACACACACCACTACACCACTACCCACCCTCAGCTCCAACCACGTGTGTCTGGCAGCCAGAATGATCTTTGTAAAAATATAAATGTAAAAAATTCTTTAAAAACGGATTAAGGGCTTCCCTGGTGGCGCAGTGGTTGAGAGTCCGCCTGCTGATGCAGGGGACACGGGTTCGTGCCCCGATCCGGGAAGATCCCACATGCCGCAGAGCGGCTGGGCCCGTGAGCCATGGCCACTGAGCCTGCAAGTCCAGAGCCTGTGCTCCGCAATGGGACAGGCCACAAGAGTAAGAGGCCCACGTACCGAGGAAAAGAAAAAAGGATTAAAATCTGAAAATCCACTTAAAAATCTTTATTTGCTTTCTATTACATTGACACTAAAATTCAAACTGCCCTACGATGCCCTCTATGATCTGACCCTTTCCAAGTTTTGTACTCATTTTGTATCACGCCATCTCTACTGCGATACAGTAAGTCCTCCAATACAATAAGCTATATCCTGACTTGGCATCTTTACACTCACTCCTTCCTCTGCCTAGAAGACCTCCCTCAGCTAGCTGCTACTTCTCAAAGCTCAGATTAAGTGTCACAATCCAATCCAAAGCAGTTTTACCCCTCAGTCGTTGTTTTCTTTGTACTCATTACCATCTCCAATTAGATTAATCTGTCCACTTGTTTACTGTGTACATCTATCCCTGAGGAGGGCAGGAACTTTGAGTTTTGTTCATACTGTATCTATCCCATGTGCCTAAAACCAGTGCCTTGTACACAGCAGGCATTCATAAACATTTCTAAAACGAAAGAATATACCAGGAAAAGTGACTCTTATTTAAGAAATACATGAAACAAGTGAGGTAAAAGAAATGGATAATTAACCTACTAAACAAGGGAGGAAACATTCTACTCCTAGTATTTGCAAGCAGACAGGCTGGTGTTATTAGGATCTATTATCAACAAGCATCCAGAGTGTATTTCCCAAAACTCATTAGAAACGTGTCAAGTAGAATGGTTTTACGTGCCATATGCTAGCCTATGTGTATGACACTGAAAACAATCATTTTTAGAAAATGCTATAAACTGACACTCCCGCAAACCCTGTAATATGCACAACTATAGTAGTACACATTAAAACACTTAAAAACCACTTGCTACTTTATGTTAAAAAACAGTATTTCTGACAGTGGTACTGATCTGTAAATGATTAAATTTACACTAATAAAACTTCAACCTCTTAAGTAACAGGTCCTTCTCATACAAGAGGTAGGTCTTCAAGACAGGTTCTGACCACCTATGACACCTAGGAAGCTGTCTCACATACTGTTCTTTGTTAGAAGTAGTGCTGCAACTCAAGCAAAAACAATACAAAATTCATCACAATGTTAGCAGCCTCTGTTCACTCCTTACTGAAGTTTTGACCAAGGGAGGCGAAAACTGTCAGTCACTACTGCACTGGTGATAGAAAAATCTTTGAATCTTTATTCAAATGTCATTCAATCACAGAAATTAGGATAACATACAATGAAGCATTTAGGCAATGAAGGTAAATGAAGACAGTGAAGATAAAAATACAATCTAAGTATTTTATTTTGCTTGATTAAACCTTCTCACTGTTCAAGAAAATGCTTTGTAAAATAAACAAGTCTTAACGAGTTAAACAAAATTAATACGACAGGTTAAAAATAGCTGTCATATTTTAATAATCACTATTGACAGGTCACTTGAAAGTAACAAAATTTCAATAACTTCCCTTCAGATTCCTTTAAGCAATTTTCAACAGTATGGCCATCAAATTTCTGATCTAACAACACTTACCTTGGTATGGTAACACATTTAGTATTACAATTTTGAGTGGTGATGGCTTTCTCAAGCTCATCTAATCGTCCTGTTTTCTTTAGCTTCTTCACCAAACTTTTAACTGCTTTCTCACACCACTTTTCTTCCTGTCCATTCTGCTCTCCACCACCTGCTCCTCCAGATCCACCCGCTGATTTCTTCCATCCCAGCAGTCTCTTCACAACTGGTGGAGTGAATGGCAAGATGGACGACATGTTCTTACCAAAGGCAGCGATCCACTCTAAGAAAATATCCTCCTTAATCTAACCTAGAAAAGATATGGAAAGGATAATTTAGAAGCTAACTTTACAATCAACTACTAGTTTCAACATAGTATCAAAAGCAAATTACAGAATACAATAGAAATTCAAATTATTTCTTTCACAACAGACATTCAGAAGTTATCTTTTTCACCCCTGAAAATGACTTTAATAATTTAAATGAATTGTGGAAACAAATCCTTCTAAAAACAAGACAGTGTTATAAGTGGACAAATATAATAATTTTGCAAGTAAAATCTTTTATCTTTATCAACACTGGACAAGTTTATCACTACCCATACTACTTTATTTTTAACTTAGTATCAATAAAATATCTTCACCAAAAGAAAGTTTTCCTCACTTTTTAGAATTTCAATCTATTCTCAAAACACGTAACAAAAATATTTTTAAAAATTTATAAGCTCAATATCCCCAAAGTTTTAAAGTTTCATAACCAAGTATCATAAAGTAAAATGTAAAGTTATAACAAGGGAAAAGGCATGAAGTGTGAAGTAAACAAGAAGAATAAAGACATAGGGACTTCCCCAGTGGCGCAGTGGTTAAGAATCCGCCTGCAAATGCAGGGGACACGGGTTCGAGCCCTGGTCTGGGAAGATCCCACATGCCGCGGAGCAACAAAACCCGTGCGCCACAACTACTGAAGCTTGTGCACCTAGAGCCCGTGCTCCGCAACAAGAGAAGCCACCGTACTGAGAAGCCCGTACACCGCAACGAAGAGTAGCCCCCGCTCACCACCACTACAGAAAGCCCGTGCGCAGCAACGAAGACCCAAAGCAGCCAAAGAAAAAAACAAAGAGTTAAAAAATATAAAAATAAAGAAATAAAGGTAAAGAGAGTCTGTGATAAAAAGATTTGGTTCACTTTTACCACCCCTTGAGAAGATTTTTAATTAAGCCTCTTTTAAAGAATATTTTCATTTATATCTAAGTAACAACATGCATAGTGAGTAAAGTCAAATATAGCTCCTCTTCTCACACCAAGAGAACCTTTTAACTTTTATTCTTGCTATTTATACCTCAGTAATGGTATCCCTTGAAATAGCAAGTTTAGATATATCTAGCGATTTTTCTACAGAAAATGAGGATTTACACCACGACCACTTGCTTTCCTCCAAGCTTAAAAATAATTATCTCCCAGGTAGTTTTGTACCTGATGAGATTAGTAGTTAACTACTACTGTGTAACTACTACTGTATAATCATGTTTCCTTTTTTGTACAACTCTTTCCTTTCCCCAGAGCTAATTATGTTAGTTTTTCATTTGCCTAGTTTTCTAAGCACCTACTACAAATTCTTCCCACACTTTCCACCAGCCCAATTAAAATTTAATGTCAATGGCTTTAATCTCAAAGTAAGAGATAAGATAATTTACCACTTGAGGACAGAACTGGAGAGTTCAGATTTGAGAAGAATGGAAAACATTTTGAAACCTAGCTCTGAGAAATACAGTGTAAAATCAACTAGGGTGAAGTGAAATAACAAACTTTATCAGGTATTTGCCAGATTATATATCAGAAAGTATTCCATGAAGGAGTTCCACTTCTAATCAGGAGATAGAGTCACAATAGACCATCACTTTCACCCTAACAATCAAAACAAGACAGAAAAGCTATAAAATCATGGTTTTTCTGAACCCATCAGAAAGTTTAAGATGCAAAGAAACCTAAGTGAAACTAAATTCCAGAAAGTGTTGAGTCTTGATAGAAGAGGGGCCCACAGATGGTCTCTTTCCTGGTAGAGTGGCTAAGGAGGAATAATCCCACCACAGTGAAGGTAAGGAGAAATCAGCCTAAATTTTAGTACATTTTAACAGTAACATGTAGGCTGACAAGACATTAGAATTCCAAGGATTCCACAGAGCAAGTCTGCACCACTCAACCGCTCAACCCCACAGGTCTGCACCAAGAGTTGGCCAAAATATGGCAAAGGTTGGAAGACAGGGCAGGAAAGCTAAAAGATACGCTAAGAAGCTTAGGATCTTCCTCAAATGCCCTGGGGAGGGGGTAGGGGGAGGGGTGGTGGTGAGATGAGAGAGAAATCAATCCAAGAGACTCCAGACATTCAGCTGCCAAGGGCTGAGGTGGGACAAGACAGCTGAGACAGAAACTTCCATGCAGATACTCTGGAAATTGAACTACCAAGGCTGGGGTAGGAAAGGACTGCTGAGAGAAAGCACTGGAAGGTATTACTCGTACCGAGAGATCTCACTAGGCACAAAAGCCTGGGGTAAGAGTAGAGAGCAAAAAGAACTCCAGAATGACCAGGAAACCAGTAGCTAGGCTGTAAAGCAGAGAAGTCACCACGGTTCAGAAAGCTGATGGCTCAGATACAAAGCATAAAGAGATAACTGAAATTACACTAAGACAACAAATCTTACAGAAAGTAAAGTCTTAATCCCACTCTCAAGACACTTGAACTAATCAAAATAAAGTTGCAAATAAGCCCAGAACTAGCTGACTATGCACACATCTTGTTGACTTAGCCCCACAAGAAATGATGGGCCATTTCGGGGAAGTAGATAATATATACTTCAACCTGTACTGATTTTACACAAACATTCAGCATTCAATCAAAAATTACAAGACAGAGAGAGTAGCAAACCAAAGTCAAAAGATGAAGTATTAATATAATCAGATCAGAGAGGGCCTAGATTTGGGGATTATCAGACATACTTTAAAATAACTATGATGAAAACTGATGGAAGAGATAGACAACATGAATAATGAAATGGAGAATTTAATCACAGACATTGAAGCTATTAAAAAAAAGATCACAGGGAAACATTAAAAATGAAAAATACAGTATCAGAAATTAAAGATTTCTTTAGATGGATTTAAAAACAGACAGAAATAAGCTGTGAATTTGAAGACAGGCCAAATTAAAATGCCCAGATTGAAACATGAAGAGAAAAAAAAAAAGTGTGGAAAAAAATCCCAGAACATCCAAGACCAAATGTCAATTGGGGTTTAAGTGGAGTGTAACTGGGGTCCCAGAAGGAGATGAAAAGAGAGAATGGGGCAGAAAAAGCTTAAGAAGAGATAATGGCCAAAAGCATTTCAAAAATGATGGCAGATATCAACCCACAGATGGAAAGGAAACATACAGTAGTCAATCTGTTGAATATTAAAGATAAAAATATAATGGCTGAGTGTCCCTTAGGATGGCAGTGAAAACCCAGACGAAAGGGGAATCTGCACTCATTCACAAGCTCTTTTCAAAGGCTCTCAACTGAGTTCTCTTGAAAAAGAATGGCATGGGGCAAGAGAAGGGAGAGAGCTCCTCCCCTTTAAGTGGCACCTAACATGAAGCAAAAGCCTTCAACCAGGAGGGGAGATGCAGGAAAGCCTCCCACACCCAGGGCCCAAGGAAAGTTTCCCTGCCTGAAAGGGAAGAGTAAAGCAAAAGCTGTGTACTATTTGAGAGGGTGGGGGGAGCAGAGCCTATTTGCCCACCTCCCACATACAAACAAGCCTTTCACCATGTAACATAACCACAGTCTACCCCTAGAGGAAGACAGGAAACACTGCCACCACCAGTGGCAGACAAACATACCCTGATGCTAAGGAATGAATAGAAAGCAAAGCTATCGATATGACAATGGGCCAGGAGCAAGAAACTGTCTTTGGCCCAAGATCCTGCACTAATACAAAAAGCAAAGGTCTGCTACTACTAGAAGGAAAAATCCTTAACAAAATATTAGCAAATCACACCCAGTAACATATATAGAAAAAGTAATCATCATCACCAAGTGGGGTTTATCCCAAGGAGCAAAACTGGTTTAACAGTTAAAAAAAAAAAAAAATCAAGCACCTCATTTACAGTATACAGGAGAAAAATCCTTATGATTCTCTTAACTGATGCAGGGGAAAAAAAAAAAGGCATTTGACAATGTTAATTTAATATCCATCCATGATTAAAAACCCTCAGAGAACTAGAAATAGAAAAGGGGAAGAAGTTCTTCATTCTGGAAAACAACATCTATGAAAAACCTAAAGCTAGCAACATATCTAATGATGAAACATTGAGTCCCTTTCCCTTATAACTGAGGATACGACAAGGATGTCCACTGTCACTACTTCTATTCAATAATGCACTGAATGTTCCAGCCAGCACAATAAGGCAAGAAAGAAATAAAAGGCATAAAGATTGGAAAGAAGTAAGTATATTCTCTGGTGATATGACTGTCTTCATTGGAAACTGCACAGAACCTACAAAAACACTAGTAAAATTAGGAAGTGAATTTAGCAAGGTTTCATGATAGAAGGTCAACATACAAAATTAAGTGTATCTCTACATACAAGCAAAGAACAAATGGAAAATGAAATTTAAAGAAATACCAGTTATAACTGCAACAACAACAAAAAAAACCTATAGGTCAATCTAAAGAAAGATACTCAAGACCTCTATACTAAGAACTGCAAAATATTGCTAAGGTAAATGAAAGAAGACTGAAATGAAGAGAGACCATGTTCATAGACTGGAAGACTCAATATTATTTAAATGTCCATTCTTCCCAGTTTGATATATAAATGCAATCCCTGTTGAAATCCCAGCAGGATTTTTTAAAAAGAAACTGATATGCTGATGCTAAAATTCCTATGGAACAAAAGAGATCTAGAATAATAAAACCAAGCTTGAAAAAAGAAAAAGGATTTTTGAGGACTTATACCACCTTATTTCAAGACTCACTGAAAAAGCCTTAGTAATCAAGAGTATAGAGTGGGCATAAGAAAAATAAAGATAGTGAAATAGAAGAGCGTCCAGAAATAGACCCATACATATACAGTCAACTCATTTTCTACCAAGGCGCCAAGTCAATCTATTTTCAACATTTTTCAACAGCTTTTCAAAAATATGGAAAATAGTAAACCTCAAGCACTATCTTATACCATCCTCAATAGGAAAGCAAAATCTTAACTCTTAGAGGAAAACACAAAATACTTTTATGTCCTTAAGACATAAAAAGCACTAACCACAAAAGAAATATAAATAACACAAACCTCATCAAAACTTAAAATGCCTGCTTACCAAAAGACACCACTAAAGAACGAGTAAGTCACAGACTAGAGAAAAAATATTTGCTATAAATATTTGAGATAAAGGGCTACCATATAGAATATATAAAGAACTGCAAGTCAAAGAAAAAAGTGCACTCCATTTTTTAAAAAATAGGCAAAGGACAAATTACAGATATTGCATGAAAGAGGATACACAGGAATGGCCAATAAGCACGTTAGGAGGTGTTTAACTATCAACAATCTTCAGGAAATGCAAATTAAAACCACAATGCATTTCGCACCATCTAGAATGGTTTAAAAATATTCTGACACTGTCAAATGTTGGTGAAGATGTAGAATATACTAGTTTCCTATTCCTGTTGTAACAAATTATCACAAACTCAGTGCTTTAAACCACCACAGATTTACCAAAATGAGTTTCAATGAATTCAAGAAAGTCAAAGTATACTCAGGACTGTTTCCTTCCAGAGGGTCTGACAGGAGAATTTGCTTCCTTGCCTTTTTCAGCCTTTAGTGGTCTCCCGTATTCCTTGGCTTATGCCCCATTCCTCCACCTTCAAAGCACATCACTCCAATCTCTGCTTGCATTGTCATACTGCCTTCTCCATCTCAGGTCAAACCTCCCTCTATCTGCCCTCTTATAAGGACACTTGTGATTACATTTAGGGCTCACCCAGATATTACCCAATAATCTCCCCATCTCAAGATCCTTAACCACATCTGGAAAGTCCCTTTTGCCATACAAATAACATTCACTGGTTCTGGGGACTAGGACCTGGATGTCTTTGGGGACCATTATTCAGCCTGACATATGGAGCAACTGGAAATGCTCATACCCTGTTGATGTGATGTAAAATGAATGGTACAGTGCCTTTGGAAAACTGGCAAGTTCCTAAAAAGTTAAACATACATCTACCCTATATCACAACAATTCCACTCCTAGACATATTCAAGAAAAATGAAAACTTAAGTTCACAAAAAAAGACTTATACAAGAATGTTCATAGTAGCCATAACTCATGATGGCCCCAAACTGGAAAGAGCCCAAATCTCAAGAAAACTGAAAAAAATAAAACCAACAACTGTGGTATATTCATACAATGGGATACTGCTCAGGAACAAAAATGAGTGAGCTACTGATACACTTCACAACATGGATGAATCTCAAAAGTATCATGCTGGTTGGTGCTTTGTGACCACCTAGCGGGGTGGGATAGGGAGGGTGGGAGGGAGGGAGACGCAAGAGGGAGGAGATATGGGGATATATGTATACGTATGGCTGACTCACTTTGTTATACAGCAGAAACTAACACACCATTGTAAAGCAATTATACTCCAATAAAGATGTTAAAAAAAATCATGCTGGGAAAAAGACACTCAAAATATATACTGATTCCACTTACGACTTGCAACAACTGGGGAAACTAATACAGTGAGAGAAGTCAAATGACTGTCTCAGGAAAGGGGAGGGACACACAGAGAAATGCTTGGTCCGATGCACAAATACCTTTCTGGGGTGATAAGACTGTTTTCTATCTTATTTTGAGAAGTAATTACATGTGAGTACCCAAGTATCAAAACTCACAGAACTGAAAATTTAAAGTTTGGGCATTTATCAATGTAAATTACAATTCAAAAAAATTAAAAAGCATCTAAACAAATACATTAAGAAGTCAAACAAGCAAAGTTAAATGGACTTCTTTATCTAAGAACTTATCAGACCTTCAATATGCCAACGCATACTGTAAGTTTCAGAAGGGAGGACGTGGCAATTGACCAAGGATGTTAAGTAAGCCAACAAGTGTCTGCCCACAGCTTGGAGGGGAGCCTCTGCAAGCACATCTAGGTATATGTTGGGGAACAGGGCCGTGGATGTGGGAGGGATTTTTTTTTTATTATTTGAGAACAAACAGTGAGAGCCCAAATGACATCCAATCACAAACTTATCTGGGGCAGCGGTGGCAAGGTTGCTGCAACAGAGGTATACCTTTACTTTAAAAAAAAAAAAAAAAAAGTTAGTATAATTCTCAAAAAAGGACTTTGAATTCTCAAAAGACCATTCTCAAAAATGGTCTTCCAAACTGAAGATACTTAGGCCTTGGTACAGTTTGCTAGAAAATAATGGTCACAACCTAATTAATAATCATATTCATTCCCCTCAAAAGGGAAAAACAATTAACAGGTCCCAACCTCAATTCAGGAAGACTGTCCCAAGGGTCTCCCACAAGAGGTAATATAGCATGCCAAATTTCACAAATTTATTTGGCCATAGTAACCCTTTTATAGGGACATCTCTGGAATTCCACATAACAATGCTGCCCTGGCACCCCTGATAGCCCAACTGTGGTTTAGATGCTAAAAATCTGAAAGGAGCCAAAAAGCAGGATTAAGTGACTTTCTTTAGCAATACAGCAGAAATGGTGGGAAAGTGAGGTTTGCCCAGTTAGGGAACTGTAAGATAAGTAAAGAACAGCAACGAGAGCTTGACAGCAGGTAGCACCATTAAGCTGTCTAGAGTGGGAGATGCTATAATAACACACATAAATAAGTATACATAAAAATGCCATACATTATAGTACACTATAGTAAATACTATAATTTAAAAATACTATAGTATATGAAACTTGAAAAAATAAAGCAAACACAAAAAACTACATCAAACACATGTAATAATCCACCAAAGTAGACATTTGCAACTACCAGGCAGCAAAAGGTGTATTTGGCTACCTTTGACCTCTGCTGAATTCCTACTCTGTGTCACAAAGCACGTTCTAGTGGAGCCAGCTATATAAACCTCAATACCATGTGACAGTCTTATCCAAGAACAGAGAACATGCTTATTAATTCAACCTTTGGAAGGGAGAGGTATCACAAAAGCAACACACAGCGGAAGTGCGAATAGAGAAAGAGAGAGAGAGAGAATACCAGGCAGAAAGTTCAGCAGGTTTTCAAGAGACAGGAAACGTTTTAGGAGTTACCCCAAAAAATGTAGGTATTACTAGAACTCAGAGTACAAGGAAGCAACGTGGTAGGAGAGAGGGGAGAGTGAGGCAGCCCAGTTTAAAAAACTGAAGACAAGTTAGTGCTAATGTTAGTATTACTTCAGTGATTTCAGAAACAATTCACATGTTATTGGCCAAGTGGATGTGGACAGTTTAGGGAAAAGGAGGATTCGAGAATAATGGCCACTAACCAATGTAACTGAGCACTGTGGAATGATGCACTAATCCCTATTCAGAACACAAAAACAGAAGCAAATCTGAAGGCTAAGGTTACAGGGTCAGGATTAATACATGGCTTTACGTAAGTAACTGTGTTCATCACATAACCAGGGTGCAGCAGAAAATACAGCAGAGGCTCAGAAGAGAGGGTAGTCAGGGCAAGAGAGCACGCCCAAGCAAGGCAGAGCTAGTCCTGCGGAGAAGGCTTGGATTCTGAGGGCTCCGCAGGCACTGTTTCAGCCCCACACCGATTTTATCCTTAGAACAAAACTCTTCCTCCGTTACACGAGGGATCCCTGTTCCTTGCCAAAAACTGACAGAACAAGCAAATATAACAAGACTCTATCTAAAAGTGCCTATAACTTTAGTTTAATTAATCCATCCATGAGAATTCAGCCTAGGAAAATGAATAAAAATTAAACTTTTATATATGCAGCAAAAATGAAAGGGATTCCCAGTGTTAGGAAGAATCTGAGTAAACAGGTTCTCTGTTAGATTTCTGTTAGAAATGTTTCTTGTGAGTTAAGATGTATTCTTGGGGACCTGAAAACTTTCTGTAAAATCGTTAAAATTTTTTTTCTTCATGGAAATGAAAACATGAAATGTTTACGCCTATTCTGGGTCATCTGAATAACCTCATGACCTAGTATTGCCACATGATTTCAATGTCCCATGTCTTAGAAGAGCAGTTATGACCACTTTGGAACTATGTGTTCATTTAAAGTTACCAGCCTTAACTTGTCACGTTTTAGTAATCATGGCTGGCTGACTCCTGGCTAATTATCTCTGGAGAATTTTTCAATTATGCAATAAAATAATATTTTTCAGTAATGCTGATAATACACTTTAATTAGCTGAGCATTTTAAATAGCTAAGGTATCATATTTAGCCAATAGTTTTGAAATGTAAACAGACTGAGTTTAGGTTTTTTACAAGGTATCGACTCCTCCATGTTCCCAGTTGAAGACAAAATGGAGTAAGAAAATAAGACAATTAGATTTATGATCAAGTTATCGAGATGTGAGTCATTTACATAATATACAGATTTCCTTCAATAGTGTGGCAGCAAGCTCTCTACTAAAGTTAGAAATGTTTTCCCAACATCTGCAAGAATTGAAAAATAAGTTCAGATTCTAACTCTGTTCCTAATTCCAGCTATAACTGATACTTATACAATGCAAGTTTCAACAGAATAGGAAGACTATCTTTACAGCTAAGTAAGAAAGCTTATCAAGTGATACCTTAGTAAAATTGGGATTCCAAGATTACTCACTGGAAAGTTTCAGTTAAGTAAGAGGTCTGATTATCCTGAACTAGCAAATAAAACCTTCAAATTATTAATAACTGTAAAATAGTTTTGCAAATAGCATTCTCTACATGTCTTATTAAACTACGGTTCATTTTCTTTGCAGAATCTTCAACTTGCTGTTCTTTGCGTACTGTTTTTATTCTGATATAAACCCTATCACTGAATATGTATTACAAAAAAATCTCCAAATCCTTAGAATGTTTTTTCATTTTCTTACATTGTCTTTTAGTATATACAAATTTATATTTTAATATAAAATCTTTTATGACACAACTTTGCTTCTTTTTAAAGAAATCCCTTTCTGCACCCAAATACAGCAGGAAATATTTATTGAGTGCTCACTCAATGACACGTTAGTGTAATAGTCTGGTAAGCATTAACTCATTAAATTCTCATAAGAATCCAGTGGGGTGGGTACTATTATTTACCAATGAGGAATCTGAGACACAAAGAAATACCCTGATTTTATAAAGATATTGCTCCCTCTAGATATTCTTGTAGATACTTTAGATTTGCCTTTCACACTTAGGCGCCTAACTTACCAGGAATTTCTTTTTAAGGGTTGAGATGGCGATCTAAATATCTCCTGTAAGGACAGCTTATTTTATCAGCACCATTTATTAAATAGTTTATCTTTCCTTTACTAATTCAAAATGCCACTTCTGTCACATACCAAATCCCTATAAATAAATGTCTGATTGTGGACTTTATATTCTGTTCATTGGTATGCTTGTTCGTATCTACACTACTACTACTACTACTACTTTCAAGCAAGTTTTGATACCTACAAGGTGAGCGCTCCCTCATTTTTCAAATTTATATTAGTTATTTTAATTTGAGCTTGTCAAATTCCACCAAAACCCTATAGCACTTTGTAAGTGCGATGAATTTAGATTCATTTATGATATTGAGTATTCCTATTTATGAAAATGAGATATTTCCATTTATTTTGGACTTAATACCCATCAATAAGTTGTCTAATTTTCTGTACATCTCATTAAATTTGCTTATTCCTCCATCTTGGGTTTTATTGTGGCTGGAACATTAAGAAAAAAATATTTCAGTCATACAAAAAAATCAATACATTGAAACACCCTTGGATCTCCCATCCAGCTCTGTCAACTCTCAGCATTTTGCAGTATTTGATCAGATGTAAGAAATAAGACATGATAGACGGATATAGCTGAAGTCCCCTATGAACACCTTTATGATCCCACTCTCCTCCCTCTTGTTTCTCAGGGAGAGTCACTATCTTGACTTTCCCCCATGGTCATTAAAGGGTTTTGATACATATGGTATCCATACAATAAAGTTTTGCACATTTTATAAATTTGTGTCAAACTTTTAAACACTGCTCATGTAACTTCGCTTTTTTCACTCGTTATTATAACTATCCATGCTGATAGTTATAATATAGCATATATTATACATATATAATCCTCAACTCTAATGCATTCATTTAGCTGTCATATACCACTCCATTATATGACTCTATCACAGTTCACTGTCTAGTCTCCTTTTGGTTTCCACTCTTACAAGCTGCCATGAGTAGTCTGGCATATATCTTCTCATTCGTATATGAGAGCTCTTTAAGGACAGAAACTTCTGAACTTCTTGATCAAAAAAGAAGCTCCACAGAGAGAAATACAATTTCACACTGCAACCTCACACACACACACACACACACACACACACACACACACTCTTAAGAGACATTCTACCATATGTTATCCTCTGCCATTTCTCTAAATTGAGGGTTGTGAACCCTTAATGAATATGAAATCAACTTAGTTGATCCTGAGAAGTATCTTTTTTAAAAGAACAGAAAAGAAAAAAAAAGAAAAACAGAATACAGTAGAAAACAGAGCGCACTCAATTATTTCAAAAATTTTAATTCAGTCTGTGTCTCATGTAAAACATATTTCCCACCATAGGTCTGTAAAAAAACATATGAAAACCACTGCCTTAGGACAGATACCAAGGAGCTGAAATGCTGCATAGTAGGACATGCACATATACAACTTTACCAAATACTATCAACATGGTTACACTAATTGTCATTCCCACCAAGGAAATATGAGTTCCTATTTTACCCAGTATCACTAACACATTATTTGGTCCCTCAAACTTCTGTCAAAAGGATGGGGTGCAACACAGAGGGCTGTCGATGTTTAGCACTTCCCCAACTACTAAGAAGTTTGAGAATATTTTCATGTTTACTGACTTTTCAGGATCCTATTCCTTTGAATCATTTGTTCACATTCACCATCTTTTTCTTAATTCACAGGAACTATTTATATATTCTAGATAATAGTCTTTTGTTAATTACACATGTCACATGTATCTTCACCTAGCAAGGGACTTTTGATGGCCTTTTTTATACTTAAGTAGCTCACTTTAATGTGCTCAAATTTATCAGTATTTTAATCATATGTATATATTTGTACCTTCTTAAAGATCCTTCCATATGCTGTCACCTTTTAAAAGTCAAAGTGTAAAGTTTTGCTTTTCACACTTGTAATTTTTTTGTGTGTATGATGTGAGGTAGGTATCTTCCCCTCAACAGAAATAATCAAGTACACCAGCACCATATACTGAATCTTTTCCCTAGTGATTACAAATGCTATTTGTGTTTCTAGGCTTTTTTTCTTTCCTTCCATTAGTCTGTACCTGAGACAAATACCATCATGTCTTAACCATTAAAGCTATACAATATGTCTTGAAATCTGATAAAGTGAATTCTCTTTCACCTGCGATTTTAATTGGAATGATACAATTTATAAATAAGTGGAGGAAAACTGACACGATACTGGCTTCTATTCATAAACACAAGTATATCTTCTTATAACTGAATATTATATGGGTCATATAATTTTTTCCATTAAGGTCCCATGTGTTTTTATTTTTTCCTAGGTATTTGTAGTTTGTGTTGCCATTTTAAAGGGTGGCTTTTTAAAATTTAGATTTTGTTTTTTGCTGGCATATAGTAATGCACTGGTTTTTATATACAGTTGACCCCTGAACAATGAGGAGGTTAGAGGTGCTGACCCCCCATGCAGTCAAAACTTCGCATATAACTTTACAGTTAGCCCTCTGTATCACAGTTCTGCGTGTGAGGATTCAACCAACCATGAATAGTGTAGTACATAGTTATTGGGAAAAAAAATCCACACAGAAGTGGACTGGCACAGACAGTTCAAACCCATGCAGTTCAAGAGTCAACTGTATTCTTTTTAAAGTCAACTTTATTGAGGCACAGCTTACATACAATAAAATGCACAGATGTTAAACATATAATTCAGTGAGTCCTGGTAAATATATACCTCCATATAACCACCATCCCAGTCAAGATACAGAATATTTTCATCATCTCAAAAAGATTCCTTGGGTCCCTTTTGAGTCAATCTACCCTTCACACCCACGATTTCTAGCAAAGTAATTTTACCTGTTCTGGAAATTCACATCGTTGGAATCATGCCATAGGTACACTTCTATTTTTTAAACCAACACCATTTACTCAAATTAGGCAAGTTCCCTAATTCCTAATTTTCTAAGAATTTTTGTCAAGAATAAGTACTAAATTTTATCATATGCTTTCCTTCACCCACTGAGATTATCATACGGTTTTTCTCTTTTGATGTGTTAATGTAATGAATTTCATTTACAGGTTTTCTAATGTTTAATCATTTTTACATTCCTGAGACAAACCCTAAATAGTCACAGTGTTTTTTTTTGTTTTGAGCAAATACTAACATTTTTACCTAAAATGTTATTGCCATGTTCGTTAGTGAGATGTAGCCTACATGTTTCCCTTCTGGTACTACACTTGTCTCGATGGCTGGGAGGGTATCAAGATTACAGTTGCCTAGCAAAATGATTTTTTCTATGACATTTTGTATAACACTGGAATTACTGGTTCTTCCTAAGTTTAATAGAACTTGCCCATCTGGAATTTTCACTTGGGGTTTGGGTTTTTTGTTTGAGGATTTTTATTTAATTTCATTTTGGTGTAATATCTAACTATGAATTTAAATTTTAACATTATAATCTAATCAAGTTTCTTATTCTTAAGCCAATTTTGGTAATTTATTTTGCCAGAAATTTCCATTCTACCTGTTTTCCAATCTGAAAGCAAAAAGCTGCTCAGTGTTCTTAGTTTTGAAATCTCAATTTGGCCGCAGTCCTATCCCTTTTTCATTTCTAACACATTTGTGCCTTCTCTTCCTCCTCTATCAAACTTAGTCTTTTCAACTTAGCACCTTACGCTTAGTTGTTCCAGTTATATCTATTTTTCCCCTATTAATATTTCTCAACTTTATTTCCTTCCTTTTTCTAACTCATTACATTGTATAGTTAACTTATTTTTCTTTACTAAGTAAACATTCTTAATTCTTTAATACACATTTAAGGTTGTAAGTTTCCTAGATAGGCAAATGAACTTTTGTTGTATCCCAGTTTTCTTTGTTTTTTTGTTTTTTGTTTTGCGGTACGTGGGCCTCTCACTGTTGTGGCCCCTCCCGTTGCGGAGCACAGGCTCCGGACGCACAAGCTCAGCGGCCATGGCTCATGGGCCTAGCGGCTCAGCGGCATGTGGGATCCTCCCGGACCAGGACATGAACCCGTGTCCCCTGCATCGGCAGGCGGATTCTCAACCACTGCGCCACCAGGGAAGCCCTGTATCCCAGTTTTGATAGTATTTTCATCATCCTAAACATTTTCTAATTTTTATGAGTTGCTCTTAAATTTAGAAGTATGTTTTTTTCAGCATACAACTGTGGATTTGGGAGCTGTTGTTGCTATCCTCCTGTTATGTTTCTAACTTAACTGCACTAGGGTCCAAGGACATGATTTTTAAGGTACAAATTCTTAGGAATTTGTCAACATTTGCTCTGAGGTCTAGTACATAACCAAGTTTTGTAAAATTCCATGTGTACCAGAAAAGAATATATTTGTAATTGTTGCATGCTTGCTAACTGCACATTTCCAGTGCTGTAAAACCTTATTTTTTACCTATCTCTTCTTAAATTACTGTGAGGTATGTTAAAATCTCCTACAATGATTATTACACATTTGTTGACTTACCCTTATAATTCTGCTAATGTTACCGTATAGACTGCTATAGACTGTCCCTACCACACCTGCCCTGCCCTGCACCCAAATTCACATGTTGAAACCTAATTCCAATGTGATCGTATCTGGGGGTGGGGCCTTTGGGAAGTGATTAGGTCATGAGAGTGGAGCCCTCATGAATGGGATTAATGCCCTTATAAAAGACACCCCAGGGAATTCCCTTGCCCCCTTCTGCCATATGAGGTTACAGCAAAAAGATAGCTGTCTATGAAGTAGGAAGCGAGCCCTCACCAGACACCAAATCTGCTGGCACCTTGAACTTGGAATTCCCAGCCTCCAGAATTGTGAGAAATAGATTTCTGTTTTTATAAGGCACCCAGTCTATGGAATTCTGTTACAGCAGCCCAAATGGAGTTTATGCCTAGTACATCTTTTTGCATCTTTTCCCTTTACTTTAAAACTGTGTCATCATAGTTTCAAGTGTATCTACTAATAAAAAGCATTTAGTTAATTTTTAATTTTTCATTCTCCATTAACCAGCAAGCTTAATCTGAAATTATATATTGGTTTATGGAGATATTTAAGCTTATTTTCTATCATCTTATTTTGTTTTCTGATTCCTAAGCAATTTCTTTGCTTCTTTTTTCTCCTTTCCTGCCTTCTAGTTGAATGATCACATATTCTTTATTTCCACCGCCTCATCCCCACTGATTTGGAGTTATACATTCTATTCCAATTCTTTCAGAGGGTTATCCTTAAAAATTTTTAATGGAAAACTTTAATCAGTGGATTGCAAGTGAAGACAGCAAACAAAAAACAAACTCAACACACAATAAAGGAATTTAAAAAGAAAAAAGAAAAGACTATTTCATGAGGATAGGGAGAAGAGTAAGAAGAAAACAAGCAAAATTTTGATAACTGGAAAATGGATGGATGAGTAATAACTGTGAACAGATCAGAGACTACTTACTAACTCTAGGCTACCTGTGGAGAAACATCCTGATTTACACAGCAGAATTCTCAAAAGGCTAAGTAGCAGACACCACCAGTCACAGCAGGAACTGAGGGCCAGAAGGAGGAAGGAGATAAAATAGGCAGGATTGGGTGAGGGATATTTGAGAAGCAATCAGATACTTAGATCCACTTCCCCACTCTATGCCACTGGGTAACTGCTCCTCTCCTCTCCAGAAGACTAAATGTTTATTCTTGGCAGAGAGTAAAACAGTCTACCTGTACTAGGAGATGGCCTGGGTCCCGTTAGGAGAAGAGAGGGAGTAAATGAACATAAGCACACTAAAAGCAGACACTCCCAACCCCCTCCTCCACTGAGTTCTGGCTCCCAAGATACTAGCAGCCAGACCTTTACCCATTTAGTCAGATCAAGACTCCTCTCTGGGTTACCTGACCAACCCAGGAGGAAAAACATACAGATACTAATATTGAGAGTTTACCAACAAACGGTCCACTCAGATCACTCTACAGTGAAACTGAAAGAAGACCCACATGCTTAGTTTCCAATCAGCTTTTTAGACCCCACCTTCTTAATCAAGAATTACTTGGTTTATCTGAGAAAAAATGCAAGCAAAAACAGAAAAATGCAACCTTCAAGAAGTTTGAGACTATACAGAGAAAGAAAACATCGTCAAAATCATCACTATACCCAGAGAAACAAGAGAGAATATAGCAACCCTGAAGCAAGAGCAGCATGTTCTACAAAGGAAACATACTTTACAAAGGGAACATTCAAAGTGTAAAAGAAAAGCTCTTGGATGACTTGATAGCAGAAATGGGGGGGGGGGTACAACAGAAGTGTGGGAAGATACAGTATAGGAAATCTCCCAGAAAGCAGAACAAGAAGATGGAAAATAGTGGAGAAAAATGAAGAAAATTAGAGGACCAGTTCAGGAGGTCAAATGTCCAAACAGAACTTCCAGAAAGACATCAGAGATGATGGGGGGGGGGGGGATTATCAGTCAAAGAAATCAAGAAATATCCCCTGAACTGAAAGATGGGAGCTTCCAGATTGAAAAGGCCCATCAAGACCCCAGGACAATGGATGAAACACATCCACATCAAGGTTGGTGGCTATGAAACTTCTGAATGCTAAGAAGAGCCAAAAGTCTCCAGGGATAAATTTTTTGAAAGGTCATACAGAAAAGAATCAGAATGGATTTGATTTTCGCAACAGTAACACTAAGTGAAGTCAACAGAGCAATGCCCTCATGATTCTGAAAAACAATTATTTTTAACCTAGAATTCTATTACCCACCCAGGATCGAATAAAGGTATTTTCAGACATGTAACATCTCCAAATATTTTCCACACACACTCTCTCTCAAAGGAAGTCCTGAAGGATATGTTTCATCAAAAGAAAGGAGAGCAAAAGAATAGGAGATCTAACAAAGGAGAAAGGCTAAGGAACCCCATAAGATGACAGTGAACCCCATAAAATGACAGTGAAGGGGGATCCGAGGACAACTGCTGTGTACTAGGTGTAGGCAACCAGTGCAGATTGGAGCAGGTCCAAAAACATGTAGCAAAAGTAATATCAGGGGACTTGCCTGGTGGCACAGTGGTTAAGAATCTGCCTGCCAATGCAGGGAACACAGGTTCAATCCCTGGTCTGGGAAGATCCCACATGCCGCGGAGCAACCAAGCCCGTGCTCCACAACTACTGAGCCTGCACTCTAGAGCCCGCAAGCCACAACTAATGAGCCCACATGCTGCAACTACTGAAGTCCATGCGCCTAGAGCCTGTGTTCCGTAACGAGAAGTCCGCGCACCGCGACGAAGAGTAGGCCCCGCTCACCGCAACTAGAGAGAGCCCACTCACAGCAACGAAGACTCAACGCAGCCAAAGATAAATAAGTTAATTAATTTTTTTTTAAAAAAGAGTAATATCAGGCTTCTCTCTAAAGTGGACAAACATCGTAAAAGTCAATGGAAGCATGACTTTCACTGATGAGACCCACTATGATCATGGTAAATGCTGAGAGTAAATGTGACAGTAAAGAACCACCTGGTATGTTTTAACCAACGTCGAGATTTCTGACGCTACAGATTATAATGCAAAGGAAAAAAAACCCGGCCTGATAAGAGGAATTCTCATGCATTCAGACTTGTTTATATATATATATGGAATTTCTTTAAGCCAGAGCCATTCAACAGAAATAGAATGCAAACCACACATGTGACTGTAAATTTTCTATTAGCTACATTAAAAAAGTAAAAATAGTTAAAAGTAATCATTTTAATAATTTTATTAATATACCCTACTATATCTCGAAAATATTATTTCAATGTGTAATCAGTATTAAAAATGGAGATATATTACACTCTATTTTTAATTAATTATTAAAAATCTAGTGTGTATTTTACAAATGCAGCCCATCTCAATTTGGACTAGCTACAGTTCAAGTGTTCAAGAGCCACATGTGGCTAGTGGCTAACTATTGAACAGAGCAGCTCTAGAAGGATACAGAACTGGGTAGCAGGAGTTAAGAGATCTGAAATATTTACTATTTTGTCCCTTTTGAATTTTGCACCATGTGCTCTTACTACCTATTCAAAAAATGAATAAAGTACATTCCCTAAAATAAATAATACAAATGTAGATATCCTCTGACCTACTTCTAGAAATCTATCCTATGTATGTGTATAATGATGTATAAACAAAGTTATTTATTACAGCACTATTTTTATACCACAAGACTGGAAATAAATGTCCATCAACAGAGGACTGATGAAATGTATTATAGACACCCATACAGAAGAATACTGTGCAACCAAAAGAAAAAGTTTAAAAGTACTCATTATGTACTGACATGGAATAATCTACAAGATGCATTATTAAGCAAAATACAGAACCACTTTTTGTACTAAAAGGTAATATATGCACAAAGTTGCTCACATATGCATAAAATCTCTGGAGCAATACAAGAAAACCTAGTAATGCTACTTGCCTTTGGAAAGGCAACTGGGTGGCAGGGACAGGCTGGCAAAGAGACTTTTCACTGTATATCCTTTTGTATCTTTTGAATTTGGAATTTTGAATCTGAATACAATAATGTATTACCTATTTAAAAAACCCACTATGCTACATCTAGCTAGTGTCTGCTTTTTATTTACCCTGCTTGGCCTTCATGTGATATTTAAGTCCCTCTACAAAAACACTACAAACTAGTGTTTTTCTAGTTTTTCCATAGAGAAGCTTGAGGCTTGTTTTTCTCAGAGGCCACAGAAGTTTCAATGATATCGGAACAGAGATATAGATATATATATATTTTAGTATACAGTTCCCAGAATTTTATCTCCTTTCCCCAAATGGCATTACAACCCCAGCCCCAGCTACTGAATTATTTATCTAATAAATGCCCCAAGGCCAGCTTTTCCTTGACACTAACTGATTTTCTAAATTTCTGGTACCTGGGGACTTTTCTCTCCCTCTCACCCCTCCCTCTCTAGATCAGCTATATATATATAAAAACCAAAAATGTTTTACATTTTATCCAACATTTGTAGCAGGAGGAATGGGCCTAATCTATGTCTCTTTAGGTGATTTTTTAGAAATCTAGATAAAGAGAGTATAGTCAATGATGCAAAAACACTGAAGAAAGTAGTACGATAATGGAGAAAAGACTGCTAAACTTGGCAATTCAGAATTCAGTCATGACTTCTAAAAGGGCAGCAGGAAGGCGAATATGAAAAAGAGTGGCAAAAAACACTTCACAAGGTTCAAGTTTAGAACAAAGGAAGTCATTAAGTATAGAAAGTAAATGTAGATTTCAAATATCTTCAAACTGCAAATACAAAACATTCTCCAAATACCTATATAAATATTTATTTCAAAAGAAAATCAAGTTAGATATTTCAACATAAAATACTTGAAATGTGATGGTGCTGCCTCATAACGAACACCTAAGTTCCTGCTGAAATAGTATAAAATCACTATTAGATTTTTGGCCATCCACATTTAAACATGTATCACACGTTTACTAATGACCTGGATTTTTATAATTGTTTTAGTCAAAGAAACCAGGACAATAGAAAGCATTAAAAAAAAAAAAAAGTAAAAATTAGTTTTAAGAACAACAACCAAAAAAAACCCAGATTTCTCAATTCTCACTGTAACTATGCTTTTTTCCCAAAGTTGTACGCTAGTAAGGAAAGACACTGCCAACTGGAAACCTAAGTTGGCCCCATGGAGAGCGATGGGTAATGTGCCTTTTAAAAGCAAAGAGAAAACATTCATGTGTTCAGTTTTATGGACTGTTAAAACGTAATGTTAGAGCTTGAATTTAACCCTAAAAGCAGGTCATTACTTCAGTGAAAGTCCCCATTATATGGGGACTGCTGTGTAAAGAGACTCTATCTGTTCTTTACTTGAGTTACATTCCTTTCACCTTTAATGAGTTGTGTGGAATCCATAGGTCTATATTCAGCTTGTAAACATAAAACTACATACTAGTTTATCATCCCTGGACTGTGAAAAAGGATCCAACTATTAAGAGACTACACAAGCCCAGACTCAAATCAGCACAAATATTCAGTACTCCAATCTCCCTTCAAACTCCCAGAGTCTGTATTGACCTTTTGCTGAAGCAACAAATTACACCCACATCAACTGGGTACAAGTCCTCAGGGTGTAAAAGTGCAGTTAAAGCAAAGGCTAGAGTAGCACTGCCCAACACAACTTTCTATTAAATTAAAATTAATTAAAATTAAATTCAACATTCACTTCCTCAGTCACAGAAGCCATATTTCAAGTGCTAAATAGCCACATGTGGCTGGTGTCCACTATATTGAATGGTGTGGGTCTACAGAAAGTTTCTTCTCTACGATCTACTACTCCTCTAGAGCTTCAAAGGCTTCCTGGGGGCCAAAGAATGAGAGGAAAACTGAGCAGGCAGGGCTTCAGCAACTGTCACTTCCCTTACATTTTGAGATTCTGCATAATGCTGTTGCTGTTGCTGGTAGGAGCCTTCTCTCTGGTTGCTGTTGTGTGCATAAAGGTATGTGTGTGCATTAGGTTTGAAAACTAGTTTAGAGCAAATATGGCCAACGCACAAACCTCAGGCAAAAGCAGAACCCTCCTGATACTTAAAACATTTTATAAAGAAAAGTTTAATTGGCAGGCTTACATGAACTACAGCCTAACCACCTGTCTACAAAGTAAAAGGTTGGTCTAAACATGAAAAATTTGCATTCACTGCCATAGATAGAGCGCCTCTAGTCAACAAAAAAGTTTCCATAGTTCATTCAAATCAAGGAAGAAAGCCCATGGGCCCAGCTTCCGTTGCACCATTCATCAGGAGTTTATTCTGTGAACTTTGAAAACCAGATTCACCTCCCCACATTTTATAATGAAGGATGATTAAGACGGAGCATTTCCTTAATATTTACAAGTCCATAACCATTATCCCGTTATAGAATTTTTGGAAAAGCTGAAGTAGCATATGCAAATGTACTTTATCTTCAACGGGCAAACTACAAGATCACAGATTTACTATGCTACTTCCTCAGATCGAGTTTCTGAACTGAAAGACTCAAGGTAATAAATCTGATGAACTTCCAGTGGCTCCTCCCAGTTATTCTTCAGCCATTAAACCTGAAGCTATGCCCTCCCGCCGAAAGAGAAGGGAGGTCACAGTAGGGCACTACAGGTTTTCAGATGCAAACTGGACATGTGTACTGAACAGATCAAAACTAAAGTCTGCACTCACTTTCCACTGTTCTAGTCTTGAGGCCAAAGTAATTCTGAGATTTTGAAAATTACAGAACTATCTGGAAGATTTTGTGACAAGTTGACAGTAAACTCACAAATTTTAATGAGAATGAATCACTTCAGGACTTATTTTCTTAAAAGCACAAACTTAAAGATCTAAATTACCAGGCATCTGTCCTGTCAGTGTGGCTCACTTATATCTAAGAGGAACACGTACACACTCTAGAATGTAAGGTACATATGTGAGCCACAACTACCTTAACTACCTTAATATTTCTGGCTAACTAGCCAAACCAGAGGCAGGGTCTAAATCCATCTGGCTTGGCAAAATTACATTCTCCCTACATGAAATTACTGAAATTGAAGCTCAGAGCTATCCTTGAGATGTCTACCTATAATCAGCATTGAAATATGTCCTAATTGAACACATCACAATTATATCAACCTGGAGTAATGATCAAAATTGATCAGAGAGGGCTTCCCTGGTGGGGCAATGGTTAAGAATCCACCTGCCAATATAGGGGACACGGTGAAGTTCAAGTCCTGGTCTGGGAAGATCCTACATGCCGCGGAGCAACTAAGCCCGTGTGCCACAACTACTGAGCCTGCGCTCTAGAGCCTGCGAGTCACAACTACTGAGCCCACATGCTGCCAACTACTGAAGCCCACGCGCCTAGAGCCAGTGCTCCGCAACAAGAGAAGCCACCACAATGAGAAGCCCGCACACCGCAACGAAGAGTAGCCCCTGCTCGCTGCAACTAGAGAAAGCCCATGCGCAGCAAAGAAGACCCAACACAGCCAAAAATAAATAAAATGGAATAAATTTAAAAAATTGATCAGAGATAAGCAATAAGCCTCAAACTGTGCATTTTTAAACAAAAAAGGCTGGATAACTTTTGTACTACTGGTTTAAAAACAAAAGACCCTTTTCTTTTTTCCAAATAGCTAAGGCTATAAATTACAAGGTCACCAATTAATATTTGATGGAGTAGATGGTTTAGAAAGTAACCCTGAGATAGGAAAGATGAGGATCAAAAAAAATTACCAAGGCTAATATTGGAAAGAAGTCACATAAAAGAAGCATGAAGCCCCCAACAGACAGACTAGCCAACTGTCCACACTTGTTCAGTCCTAGAAATCTCTAGCATACTTTATCCTAAAACCTGAGTGAAAAGTTGTACACGACACCCCTGCAGACTGACAAAAAAATGACTTACTCCGAAGAAAAGGTGTGGCCTGGGGTGCAACACCATTTAGATCACCTTTCTTTACTACTGGCCTAGCATGAAAGATTTTTCAGTCTGGAATCACGGCACTCTGAATGGCAAAACAAATGAAAAGCACCTTGGTCAGAGCAGGTACTTTGGATCTGTCATAAGTCATTAGAACCATGTTCTACCCCTTTAAGAACATTTGTTAATCATCCCGAATGACAATCTAAAGTATATTATGTAGATTACCGCTCTCTTTAAATAGATTTTCCCAAATATGATTTAATCTAATCGATGAACTTTCATTACTATGTTTTCAGGTCTGGTCCTGCACTGAATGGTTCCAGACATGCTAGTTAGGCTCTGAGTATTCGTTTTTTGTGTCTTGTAGATTATCTCCATTATCCTCACCAGACTGTTATCTGTTTTTCCTTAAAATAGACAGTAGGCTAACAGTTCCCCATCCTCCTACCCCACCCCTCACTAGACTCCCCTCAACCTCCCACATGACCCACAATCTACTTGTCTCTAATCTACTATGGGTTTAGAAGCAAGATAACTTTGCTTGTTAGAAACATTTGAAATAAATGCCAACAGGTTCTAATTAAGGGTCACAATCTCTCTCCTATGACTAGAACTGAAAGGTACGGACTAGGACAATTTGCCTACCTTAGACCTTTTCGCTAAGTGTCTGTTTCTCAAATGTATTTTATAATAGATCAAGGAGAAGAGTGTAGGAAAATCATCTGAATTAGAAAACAAGTGAAAGCTACAACCAGAAGAGAACAAAGGTCTTCTGAGAAGACCCTTAGTCTGAGGCACTGTGCTTAGGTATCTTCATCACAATCATTTACTCTTTGTATGTAATAACCTTAAGAGGAAGGTGTTATTACCTCCATTTTCAATCAGAAAACCAAGGCTCAGGAGTTAAGTAATTTGCCCAATACAGTGACTGAGAAACTGACTATACGCCTAGGTCTCTCTGACGCCAAAACCCAGGGCCTTTCCATTACACAAGATTGCAGCCCAATCCTTTTTCTCGGTTTAGCTAATTGTTTTTATACTTTATTTCTGATACTTTCATTAGAACCTGACCGATTCAGGTTTGCTTTCTTTCCCTAACCGGTTTCTATAAAAGGCAATGGATAATCAAACTAAGGCCAAATTAGGCTTAGCTCTACAAGTGTTCACCTGCTCAGCAACAAATATACTTCTGAAAGACTAGTCATATCTTCAATTTGTAGAGATTGTGCAAAAATGGTGACAAGTTCCCCCACCCCCAAAAAATACACTACCTATTCCCGGTGACAATATGAGTTAACACGTGACACCTTCCCTAGTGCTGTCCTCTAAACTCAAAAGAAAGCCGTGCAAGCATACGTTAGGAATTGGCTCAGTCCTGAATTTGTACATTAACATGATCTTCCTACTCTAAACACTGGAGGACAGGACAAGGAGATATGAAGATTTTCCACTTTTCTAATCCCATCAAGGAACAGGGATACACTTGTTCCCTGTTACTTCACTGCCTAGTTCAGGGCCTGACACACAGCAAAAGGCTGTTTTACTGTTTAATAAATGAATAAATGTTACCTGTTCGATAAATACAAGTTAGTTGTTGAATAAATGCATAACCTCTCCTGAACTGGTTTTGAAATCTTTTTATTTCACATTTTCTGACATACCTTTACAATGCAATACTTACAATCTTTCCTCTTACAGATAAAAATGGCTCCTCTACTCCCATCAAAAGACATGCCCCCCGCCATCCTCTAAAAATGACTCTTGTCCCAAGAATAAGAATGAGACTCCATCTGCCAGACTGCACTAAATACGACTTTTATATGCATTACAAAAACACCTGTGTAAAAAAGCTGCTACAAAACGAGAAGTCCTAAAGTACAAAGCCAACAAAATCAAAACCAAACAAGAATAAGGAGTGCTTTCACACCTTTAGAAAAGCCAAAGCTGAAAATATTTGCAAAATGTAAAAATTCAATAGGTCTTTGATCAGCAGGTTATGTAACTAAACTATTTTTCACTCACGGATTTTCCCCCAATGTGAAGTAACAAAATTTTAGCAACATGTTTGTAATATTTACAATATGAAAATGAAAAGGGGACCTTTTGCCATCTTGAAGTAGAAACAACCTTTGTTCTTACTAAAGAGAATTTCTGCTGAAATATACAAAACTATCCCCAAATTCCTACTTAAGAGTTAAAGCACACACCAAGCCTGACAAGCCACAAACAACAGGAAATTACTCTGCACAGTTTCTTACAAGATTCTTATTTCATGAACCTTACAGATTGTGTATGTAGAGATCTGACCATTTATGACTAGGCACAGGTTAACTTACAGCCTTGAAAAACCAAACTTTGTTGAACTCCTATAATGTGAAATCACTGTACAAGGTAAGAACGGAGTATAAAAACCAAGTTCTAACAGCAATTTCTTACTAAAACAAGTCCAGAAATGGATGTTACCAATCACATTACATTAATTAAAACAGACCAATGAACTACTTTAAACTCAATTTTAACATTAAGAGTGTAAGTGGGTAATCACCTTAGATATGCCCATAGACTTGAACTATTCTTACTTACTACCACAGCTAATTTTATGGCAAAAAAAAAAAAAAAACACTAAGGAACTTTAAAAATAAAATCAGTGTTACTTCCTGAATTTAATATAAATGTTTTCTAAATGACCTTTTGGTGGAGAAAATTCTATCAATACCCTGTATGGTTTTTTAAGGCAAATGAAAAAAAAATCCTCCAACCATGATACATTTATGAAATCCATTTTACATTATTTCTCCCATCTCTGTGTATATTTGCTTCACTTATTTATTCACATCAAAACTTACCAAATTTAATTTAATTATTTACCTTACACATGTATGTGAGAAAAACTTTTTTTTAAAGGGTATCAAAACTAGAAAATTAGCTAATGTATTTTCAGAATAATAGAAAATGTATTATCTTATTAGTCTCAAGGAAAGCACCCTTACAATCAGTGGTGAAGGTTCAATTCACATGAAATCAGAAGAAAAGGAACTAATCATTCAGAATTCTGGAAATTAATTCAAATTTCAGGGACCATTTTTGGAAAAGTGGAGTTTGCGTGATCACTTGTTTATTTATTAATTACTTGCGTCGTTTTAAAAGTTTAAAACACCAAAATTTAGGATACTCCAAACTGTAACAAACATGCCAGGACTTAGATGGAAAATGCTACTTCATTTTCGTTTTACCTGGAAATTTTTTCTTTTTAAATAAAGGTTTAGTTGACAACAAACCGGTAGTATTTAGCTTTTAAATGGTCAGGAGAAAGAAATAACAAAACTAACCTAAGTACTGTCTTTCTTTTGTTTAGGATCAAAAGGAAACCATAACCACAAAACGGTTAAGTAAGTAAAAGACGAAAGTACTCAACCCAAGGGCAGTATCCCCCAGGAGAGAACAAAACAAAGTTGCAGATTTGAAAACCAAGTTTGAAATACGTGAAATCAATCAGCGTGCTCTCTAAAGGCGTGTGATAAAAACAAATAGGCTCCGCTCACAGAGCAACTTTCACAAGCGAGTAGAGAAGGATCTGGACAGAGTATCAGCCGTGTGCGTGTTTGTGTGAGAGCACACACAAGCGATTCTGAACCCCGAGACCAGAATGGTTAACAAAGGTTACAGCACCAAAAAAAAAGTGGAAGCAAAGTATCGCACGCTCCTAACTCGGCTTCCCAACAACTCCCGAAACCAGAGCTCCGTCCCTCCGGGCTTTGCAAATCACAACCACAAACTACCGACTGTGTTCGCGGCGCAGGGGACGGGCCACAGCCGGCCCCCGCCCCGGGCAGCGGGCGGGCGGCAGCTCCGAGCGCCAACCCCTTCTCTCCAGCTGCCGACCCCGTCCCTCCGGCTGCCGGCCCCGTCCCTCCGGCTGCCCCGCCCTGCGCTCCCGCACCCCGAGGGCCCGGCGCCCCGCGGCCCCGACCTCGCCACACCCCAGCCCCCGGCCCCCGAGGCCAGGTGACGCGGCGAGCCTCACCGACCCGAGCCCCACATTGACACACCCCAGCCCCATGGGTCCGCCGGGCGCCGCGGCGTTACCTGCACCGAGGCTCCGGGTCCCGCCCCGTCAGAGCCGGGGGTCCGGGACCTTTTGTTCCTTCCTCTTCCGAATGGGATGAGGGGCTGGGAAGGGAGAGGGGAATGGGCGATTGGAGGCAGGACTGAAATCACTCTCGCGGCCGCCCGGCCACCCGCCCCGCCCCCCAGCCGGAGCCCGGCAGTCGACCCCGGCGCGCGAGAAGGGGGCGCGGGCCCGGACGCCGCCCGCGGGAAGGAGGGGGTGGGGACGCGCGTCCCGCCACCGCCCCTCCTCCCCTCGGGCGCGCGCCCGCCTCGCCCCCACCCCGGGCGACCGGGACGGCCGAGTCCTCCCCCGCTGCGCCCGCCGGCCCACCTCCGCTTCCGCCCTGCGCCCTCCGCTGCCGGCCGCAGCGGCGCGGCGCACCCACCTCCGGGCGGCTCGCTCGGCGCTCGCTGGCTGCTGGCTGGGGGCTGCTCCTCCGCCGCCGCGGCCGAGCGGTAGACCCGCCTCCCACCCCGGGCCGCGAGCCCCGCCGATTCGCCGGCGCAGCCCCGGGGCTGGCACCCTGCCGCCCGCTGATTGGCGCCCCCGGCCGCCCGTTAGGGCGCGAGGCACGCCGGCCAAGCGCAGCGCTCGGCGCGTACGGAAGAACGGAGGAGGGAAAGAAGGAGGCCGAGCGCCCGGGAAAGGCCGGGGCGCGAGCGGGGCTCAGAGAGTCGCGGGCCACTACCTCCCCACCTCCTTTCCCTTCGGCCGCCCCGCCCTCCCGGCCGGACCGGCGGCGCGTGCAGCCAATCAGCGCACGGGGTGCTCGGGGTGTGAGCCGCGCGTCGGGGGCCTCGAATCGGAAGGGAGACGTCGCTCGCTGATTGGTCCCGCCTCCCCCGTAGAGCGTGAGGCGAGGCGTGGCCGGCGGGGCGGTGGAGGAGTAGGCAGGGTGTGATGCCCGCGGTTTCGGTTGGCTTAGTCTCCTGCGCGGTCCCACGAGAGGCTCTGGGAAGGGGAAGGGAAAGCACGTAACCTGCTGCGCTAACGACCATCCGTCCCTCACTACCTCGGCCCTGACCTCCCTCCCGGTCTCTCGCCAGCGCCACTGGGTGGGGCCTGTCGGGGGCCGCCTGGCCCACCTTCAGTAGTCAAGCCGGGAGTGGATACGTGCTCATCCCCGGGGAAGCCCAGAGGACGGGACGAGCCACGGGCAGAAGAGGTTTCTGCAGAAGCTCGGGTACCGGACCCACTCTGGGCGCGCCCTTCTGCGAATGAGTGGGCGGGGCCCTCGTGGTGGTAAACGGGGGCGGGGTCCGAGATGTAAATAAGCCCAGGGCTGAGATCTTTTCTGGGATGTAGGGCCAGGGAAAGGGGATGCCAGGTATTTTTCTTTAACCGGAACCGTCGTTCTGTCTTCGTTAAAAATGGTGCTAGTAATGCATGCTCTGAATGGTCTTGTGAAGTCTAGAACATAAGTGCCTGGCACGATGCCCCTCAATTGCTGAGTTATCTTCCCTTCCCCTTCATTTCTGCACTGTTCAGGCGCTGTTAGGCCCCATCCTCGCTCATCTGCACGACAAGCCGCTAAGCCGCTGGCTTCGCAAAGCTAGTGGAGTCATAACCCCAATCGGGTAACTTTGTCACTTTTACCTTACAGACACCCGAGCCTCTGCCGAAATATTGAACCCAACCAGTCACATCAAGCATTTATTAAGCACCTACTGTGTTAGGCAGAGAGCACCGTAGAACTGAAGGTGAAAAGAAACTTAGATCTCAAATCAGTAAGCAGGAAGTACCAAGTGACCACTTCAAACAGTAAGACTTCTTGAAATATATTTTTTTCTGAAGTGAAGGCTTCCCTGAGGAGGGTACCTTCAGTTGAATGTGGAGAGATACTTGGTCATCCTCTGAGTCTTACAGGTTTTCCAAATATCCTTTAAAAATCTCCTGCATTTCCTCCATCTCTCTCCTCAAACATGGAAGTACTTTTCTCATCGAAAGTTTGTGATGAAGAGCATGCTCCAAATATGTGACCTTTGGCAAGTGAAACTCACCTGCAATGATAGCTACTTAAATATAGTTGAGTGATGATTAAATAAAGTAATAATTATGAAAGTGACTAGCACAGGGCTAAGTTAAAAGAAAACCAATAATCATTATCCTTTCTTCCCTTCTGTTGCCTGCAACACATATGCTAAGATGAACCCATTCAGCAGAAATTCTACCTTCAAAAGTTTACCCCCAGGATGGTGTCTCCCATTGTCAGTTTAGAGGCAGCTCTACTCACCCCTTTTTAAAAACAGCTTGCGAAGGGGATCTAGGAAGCCAGTCGGTGGAGCTGTTCCACATCCTAATACTTCTCTTTCCGCTTCCCAGAGCCACCAGGGAGGATGTTCTAGGGCAAAGGCTATTCGATTTAGAAGTAGGAGGGCTGTTTATGGTTTTTGGTCCTTCTCCCTACTAACACAGCCAACAGTTTTTATATGAAATGGCCTATAAAAAGCTACCCTGGGTCACACAAGTATTTTCTCCTATGTGACCAGGGTGTGCATTTGGGTGTCTATGTGGGTGAATAGAAATAGAAACAGAAGCAGATCTGGCTGGAATTCCAGAAGAATCTGCTCCCAGTACAGGAGTTAGGTACTTTGAGGGGCACATTAATTCAATGGATAATATGCTTGAGGTCTAAGACCATCTCTCCAAAGTGTCAGACTTTGGATCCCTAACTCTTTCATTTAGGAAGCCTTCCAGGATTTGTAGGATTGAGGAAAGGGGAGGAGGGGCAATCTGGCTACCAATGCAGTCCCCAAAAGGCTTAGAAAAGGAGCATCCCTTCTCAGCTAGAAATGTATCTAAGCCAAAGTGGGTCAAGATAGAAACTGAAGGCAGATGGAGCAGGGATTGCCGTGGCAACAATCAACTTGGAAATCCACTGGGGTATCTCAAGACCTATCAGTAGGTCCCTATTGTATAAATTATATTGAGTAAGTCTTATGTTTATATGGATAGACACCTTGTTTAACCTTTTGTTGTGCATGATACTGAAAAATCAAATCAAAATCAATTCAGAATCTATTTAAAAGTAGTAAAATGTACTGGAAAGACATATAAGGAAAATGGTAATGGTGGTTGCTTCTAGAAAGAGAACCTTGAAGTCATGAGTGGAAAACTTAAATTTTATCATTAATTCTTCTGTAGAGTTTTAAAGAAGATATATATGTGTATTTATATATACACACACATATATATGTACGTATATATATATCTATATATATATATATCCATGTATTGATTTTTCAAAAGCTAGAACTCATATTCAAAAGCTAGAACTCTGCTAAATTTGTAAAGCTTTTCCTGGTTACTCCAGCCCAAAGGATATCACTCACCTATAAATTTTCTCTCATGGTCAGAATGATTTACATACCATGACTTTGCTTTGAGTAATGTCTTGATCTGTTAGTTTAGTCTTGAGCGGGTTTTTAACTTCTCATGTGAGTGTTTTGTCTCACCATTTAGATTGCAGATTCCTGAAGGACAAGGACGGCAAGCATCTTGCTCTCAGTTGTTTCCCCACAACCTAAGATAAAAAATACCACGTAATTGAAGAAGTGTGAAATACAGCATTTGTATGGCAGAAAAAGGCTGTATGTGTGTCAAAGGTCTGCAAGCATTCTACGTAGCTTTGCCCCATCCTTCCAGTTTGTAGTTACCCTCAGTACAACTATTGAGTATCTTGTCAACATCCAATCTCTATATATGCTCATCCTCGTGGAACTAAGTTGCAGTGAGTATTACTACATCTTAAAGAAGGATCCAGTTATTTGCAACTGATTAAATGAGATATAACCTAAGTACAAAATGTAAAGAACAAATGTGTGGGGTTACTTTTGTTGTAAATGAAGAAATCCAACACAGCTGGATTTTTATCTCAATACAATGAAATTTGATATTTTAAATGAACTTATGTTGAAGATGTGTCCACCTGCCTCTACACACACACACACACACACACACACACACAGAGTCCTCATTCACATGGTAATTTTTATTAAGATAAAAAATATTTAATATCTGATGGGAAATGCTGGAGACAAGAATATAGCATATACAAGAAAAAAATTAACTTCAGCAAATATTTATCAGGTATCTGTTATGTGCCTATCATAAAAGCATTGGTTTTTCATGGTGGAAAGTCCTCATTCCATGGCCAAAATCACTCAAGAAAATAAAACGTACAAATAGGTTTTTTAGTTTAAAGGTAATGACATTGGGAGAGAAGCTGGCTCTGGTTGAGAGAAAAACATTTGGAGAAAACAAATTATATTTCTCATCGTTCTCCAGGCATCTGATAATTAATATTATATTTCTTGTCTGTACATTTAAAAGCATAAAGAATTACTGGATAATTTATCATTGGATAGTTAATCCAATGATTGTTCAAATACTACTTGGAAAATTATGCAGTGCAATGAGCACTCCCATAAAGGCATTTAAATGGTATCTGAGATCTCCATATTTTGGAAAAAACTAAACAGGGGCCAATGTCTAAACCCTGGAAGAACAATGGACAAATTATTCAAAGTTCTATTGTGAGAGGGATAACTTGGTAGTCAGATGTCAACAATAGGGCCTTATGCCTTGATTATAATTGTCTGTGTGTGACAATATTGACTGAGCCAGGCGGCTGCTAGGCAGGGTAAGTGTATGAAGGTATAATACTCTTAGAAAATTTCAACCTTATTAGCATAATTGCTCTGATGAAGACTGAAGAGCTTATTTAACATAACTGACTAGAGTAGACAATAGATGCATAATCAGTGTCCTAATGATTGAATTAATGAGCCCCAATTGTTTGTCCTTACTGTAAGGAGTCCTCAGCTATGAAAAAGACATTTTGCTGAAAGAGTCTGACAATTGTGTTAGCTGATGAGTGGCCAGAATGTAATTAATGATGGGAGAGAGACAATTACTACTGGGTTCTAAAGACTGCAATTGTGACTTTCAAGGGGTGAATTACATAGCTACATAGAAGTTTCATATCAGCTCCTCCTTGCCTTCATACAGTAATGGAGCCTGATCAATGCTCTTATTTTGCAGCTAAAGAAACCGAGGCCCAGGCTTTTCCAGAGACCCATGACCACTTTGTGTCAGGGGTTATACACATAGTGTCTTACCTTTCCTGCTCTGATACTGCCCACTGACTCTTTGACCTGTCCCTGATCTACAGCCTCACCTATGCCTTTGCTACTCTCTTCAATCTCTCTTTTACCTTCTATGCATATGTCCAGACCAACTATTTCACAGCTAAAATGGGGCAAATTTCCTCTCTCCACCTAAACCCCAACACTAGACAAATATGTCTATCTCCACATCTATTCTCCCAGGCACCTCCTGTGGAAGACCTGCTCCTCCTTCTGGAAGAGGCTTTTTCGTCTACCTATTCTCTGTTCCCTTGACCACCCAGTCTAGATTAGAACCGCCCGCTCCATACACGCATTCCAGTCACACTATCATATCACCTTTTAAAAGTTTTCTTTAAAACTCTTTATCATTATCTAGAATTATCATGTCCACTATTTCTGTACTGTGACTTATTATTTGTCACTTCTCCCTGCTGAATGTAAGCTCTTTAAGAGCAGGAAACATGTCTGTTTTGTTCACCAGAATATTCCTACTGAAGCATGTCTATTTTGTCCACCATATTATCCCTACTTCAAGCATACCTGGAGGCACTCAATACATATTTTTGAATGGATCGATAATTTTCCCTCAAGCTCAAAGCATGTGAAAAATAAACTCATCATCTTCTGTTTTCCTTTCTGGGTGTGTTTTAGCCCAGTTCCCTAGAAAACAGACCCTGATGCAAGGATGCTGGTCCTTTCTTTAGGAGATATTATCCCAGGGCAGGAACAGGGAAAAGGCAAGGAAGAATGGAGAGCTATGCACAGGGATGCATTACTGTGCTGAACACTGCTTCATGGAAAGACTTGAGGAGATACAGCCAATCTCTTGACAGCTGCAACCACTTGGCCAGACAGACAATATGGAGGACTCATGCCTTGGAACATTCAAGGAAGAGAGGAATTTTATCTTTGTCTCCTGTCTCTTTGTCATTGGTCAAAGCTTGTCCCACAGGGAGCTAACTTTCCCATACTTCCCAGTTGTGTTATCCATATTCTTTGATAGTCACTCAGAAAGCAGGTCCCTGCCCTGGAGTTCAGAAGTGGTGGGAAGAGACTGTTGGTATGTGGCTGGTCATCCTTGGGCTGTCAAACCACAAGGGACTTAACTAAGTCGCTCATGGTGGCAGCTGAGACAGGAGCAAGAGGCCCAAAAAGCCTGAGAAGACACATAAACGGGGCCTAATGTAGAGTACTTGTTACCACAACAATGGTAGGAACAGGTCTGTTTGATTCGCTGCATTGTATCAGCACCTCCCACAATAAGTGATGATTAAATGTTTGTTGAAGGAATGCATGCATAAATGGCATCACCATCTCTTGATTTACTTAAGCCAAAATCTTGGAGTCATCTGTGATCTTCCTTCTTAATTCCTATATTGAGGACAAAAATTCCTCTACCTCCTTAATATATCTCAGATCTAATTCCTCTTGTTCAAGCTCACTGCCTTGATTCATAACTTTAGCATCTTTCATTGTAATGCTTGCTATAGCTCCTTAGTTGGTCTTCCCGTCTCTGGTATTCCTCTCCTCCAATTCTTTCTCTTTCCTGGCAGAATTTTCTAAAAATTATAGTGTGTTTTCTTTTCTTTTTTCTTTTTTTTTTTGTGGTATGCAGGCCTCTCACTATTGTGGCCTCTCCTGTTGCGGAGCACAGGCTCCGGACGCGCAGGCTCAGCGGCCATGGCTCACGGGCCCAGCCGCTCCACGGCATGTGGGATCTTCCCGGACCGGGGCACGAACCCGTGTCCCCTGCATCGGCAGGCGGACTCTCAACCACTGCGCCACCAGGGAAGCCCTATAGTGTGTTTTCTGAATGCAAATCTGATTATGTCACTATGTTGATTAAACTGATAGTTTGTTTAAAAGGATCGAATCAAGACTCTTTAGCGTAACCCAAAAGATCCTTCACAATCTGTCCTAGGCTAGTCTCTTTAGCTTTACACCTCACCACTCCCCACCTTGTCCTTATATCCCAGCCAGACTGAAATCCTGGCGTTTTTCCCAATACACCATGCTCTCCCATTCCTCAGTGCCTATGCTGTGCTCTTTGTTCTGCCTGGAATACATTTGTGCCTGAGGAAACTCTACTCATACTTCAAAACGCTGTTTCCAGGTAGCTGCCTTCATCCACTGATCAATCCATCCCCCACCCACTCACCCATGCAAGATTCATTGTAACTTTCAAGTTTCTTAGTTGCAAGCAGCAGAAGAAACTGACATTGCTGACTTAAGGAGAGAGGCAGTTTGTGAAAGGGTATTGGGTGGCTGACAAAATTGCTGGGAAGTCTGCAGAAACAGGCTCCGACAGTAAGCAAGAGCAAGGAAGTCTGGGCAGCAGCTAGGATCACAACCAACATCACAGCACAACACATTGAAGGAGGTGACCACCACCGTTCAAAACAGGATACCTCAGCTTACACTTCCAGTTCAGTAGCACTGGACACAGGTACCATCCACCATTGGCACTCCCAGCGCTATTGCTCCTGGAAACCAGATGTCACTGCAGTGGCTGTTATTGCCCCCAGAATGGATTCTCCACCAAACCTACTTTGTTTTACTAGGGCTCCCTCTTTGAAGCCTGTGGCGGATCCATTAGGTTTACTAAGCTTAACATACGTTCCTTGCTCGAATTGCAGGCAGGTCTGGGAAAGTAAGGAGCTGACATTTTTTGAGACCTATATTGTTAATGGGATCTGCTTCACTCCAATAATCATTAGATTACCCCCCAGAAAGGAAAGGAGGTCAGATTTTGGGAAACCCCAAATGACAAATGTTCTCAAATTCGCTCAACAAATAAATTGGCATCTGCCCATACTGGATTCTCTTTGAGGCACTAAGGATACAAAATTGACTGAGGTGCCTATACCCACTGGGATGTATAGTCAAAAAGACAAAAAATAACAAGTGTTGGCAAAGATGTAGATAAATTGATGGGAGGAATGTAAAATAGTGGACTTTGGAAAACAGTCTGGCAGTTCCTCAAAAGATTAAACAGAGTAACTATATGACCCAACAATTCCACTCCTAGGTGTATACCCAAGGGAAATGGCAACATATACTCACTTAAAAACATACACAATTGTTCATAGCAGCGTTATTCATGAGAGCCAAAAAGTGGAAACAAAGACCTGTCAACTGATGAATGGACAAAGTGTGGCATACCCATGCAATGGAATATTATTTGGCCATGAAAAGTAATGAACCACATGGATGAACCTTGAAAGCATTATGCTAAGTGAAAGAAGCCAGTCACAAAGGGTCACATACTGTATGATTCCATCTATATGAAACATCCAGCATAGGCAAATCTGAAAGGATAGAGAGTAGATTAGTGGTTGGCTAAGTCTGAGAGCCGAGGTGGATAGGATAGGGACTAACTGCTAATGGGTACAGAGTTTCTTGCTGGAGTAACAAAATGTTCTAAAATAGATTATGATGTTGACTGTACAAATCTGTGAATATACTAAAAACTATTGAATTGTATCCTTTAAATGGATGAATTGTGTGGTGCGTCTCAATAAAGTTGTTTTTGAAAAAATGACTAAGATAGAAAAGGCTCTCTTTCCTCAAGGAGCTGAAATGCTTGTGGGACAGCAAACAAGCAGGAAACAATACAACTTACCGGTCAGCCTCTTCCTCACTCCTACGTCTTCTTTCTTTATTCCTCAGCAGGGAATAGATCCCCTCCTCCCTGTCACAGGACTTATTATATTTTTTATCCTCTTTCTCTGAAAAGTGAGATCCTTGAGGTAGGGTATGTGTCTTTGAACTTTAAGTCAACAGGGCTAGACGCAGTGCCTGGCATATAGTGGGCTTTTAATAATTGCTTGTTGAATGGTGAATAAATGACATAGCCAGGACTAGAATGAGGGTGTCCTAAGTCCCAGATCAGCACTCCTTCCAGTTACATTGGTGCCTGAAATGAAGACTCCCTAAATCGGACGGCCAGCCAGGAGAAGTCTACACAAAAACAATAGTGCTTTTGCAAGCTGTCAGTTTGCACGTACGCGTTTACCTTTTCCTCTGTACACGTAATTTTGCTCTTTTCTTCCTCATTATGCTTACAGCTTTCCCCGTTGAGTTCATCACGCTGTAGCAGTTTGGCTGGCATCTGTAGCATCATGTAGTTGTGACCCCTCCGCAGTGAATGGGGCTCCCTGGGTTATACACACAGGGGTTCAAAGGCCCAGGTTTTAGAGATTTGGTTTTTCACTTACCAGGAAGCACCAAGTAGAACTCTTACAAGTAACGGTTATTTAGAAAAATAGTTTTTTTACAGCCTACTCAGGTGTAACTTTGCAACAAATGCTCTCTACAGTTTTTCCAAAACAGCTTTATTGAGATATAATGCACATACCATGCAATTTGCCCATTTAAACTGTACACTTCAATGGTTTTTAGTATATTCACAGAGCTATGCAGTGATCATCACAATCAAAGTTTAGAACATTTTGTCACCCTCAAAATCAACCTCATACCATTAGCATTCACTCCCCTTCCTCCCTCCCCTTACCCCAGCCCTAGCCAACCACTAATCTAGTCTTTTGCTTTTATATATTTGCTTTTTGTGGATGTCTCATGTAAGTGGACTCATACAGTATGTGGCCTCTTGTGACTGGCTTCCTTCACTTAACATAAGTTTTCAAGGTTCATCGATGTGGTAGCCCGCCTCAGAACTTCATTCCTTTTCGTGGCCAAATAATATTCCATTGTGTGGCTACGCCACATTTTATTTATCCCTTCATCAGTTGATGGGCATTTGGGTTGTTTCTACTTTTCAACTCTCCTGAATAATGCTGCCATGAACATTCTTATATAAATTTTTATACTACTCTCTAGATCATAACTTTATTCTAAAATTTCCTCTCCCCTTCTGACCAGCTCTAAGTATGCTGTCCATCAGTCTACAAGATTCTGCCAGGCTTTTTATAAAGGATTATTCATGGATATTGAAAGCTTGGCAAACATACAGCATTGCTGCTATTGGAATTGGCTGCCAATATATAAAATATTTCACTGAACTAATGAAACAATTATCTCTCCAGTGACATTTTGTGACTTCTGTTCAACGATGCCAAGGAGCCAAGTTTTCCATTCATTCAGCAGAGCTATGTGTTCCTGGAAAATCAACCCTGTATTAGGGACTGTGCACTGTGCTGGGAAGAGAAGGAACAGGACACAGTCCTTGTCCTGCAGGATCTGTTAATATTCTGTGGAGGAGGCGGTTTACTGGGTTTGGTCAGGGTAGGCTTCCCAGAAGAAGAGGCAACTATAGCTAAGATAATACTGACAGGAGTTAGCCAGGCAAGGAGTCAAGAAAGTGAAGGAAAGCAGATGTGCTGAGGCCCGGATGTGAGAGGAGCATGTCTGCGTGGGAAGGAGGAAGAAAGAGAGAGAGAAAGGAGAGGGCATGAGGAGGTGGGGAAAGAGGTGACACTGAACAAGAATGCCAAGTAAAGAAAAGATCACCACTTGAAGGAGAAGGGTTCAAAACTCAGCAGAAGTAAGCAGTCGATGTTTGACCCTCTTAAAAAAAAACAAACACAAGAGCTTGTTGAAAAACATACACTATGAAAAAGAATTCATGATTTGTTATTTTTCAATCTTCTTATTAGAAGCAAATATGTTTCCTTTTTTTTTTTTTTTTTTTTTGCGGTATGCGGGCCTCTCACTCTTGTGGCCTCTCCCGTTGCGGAGCACAGGCTCCGGCCGCGCAGGCTCAGCGGCCATGGCTCACGGGCCCAGCCGCTCCGCGGCATGTGGGATCTTCCTGGTCCGGGGCACGAACCCGTGTCCCCTGCATCTGCAGGCGGACTCTCAACCACTGCGCCACCAGGGAAGACCCCGCAAATATGTTTCCTTTTAATCAAAATTTTCAAATTTGGTGCCAACTTGTAATAACAGTAATGCGTTAAATTGTTATATTTTATCATTTAATAAATATGGATTTAGACCCTCCTATATACAAGAGATTACTCTGATCTCTGTGGCTATAAAATGTTTCCTAACGCTTGGTTCTTCACTTGCAGGTATTAAATGGTAAATCAAGGAAGACATGAAGAAAGTGAAAACAACCACAAAGATATTTTATATATCATATATATTTAATGAATTACTTATTTAGAACAACAAGCACTACAAAATAATTCAAAAGAGTCTCAGTACTAATCTCTCTCCTTAGCACAATTATAATTAATACAATTTTTTAAAGAGAGCCCTATACCAAGAGGCCTTCAACGAAGAGTCTTTCAAATAACTTTGCTTTGGAAATCTTTGCATCCTCTGGTGCAATTCAGGGTGGAACCATGGGAGTGTAATAAATACACATTTATTAAGCATTACAGGCAAAGCACTATCCTGTGAAGGAAACGCACCTGCTGGAGTAGGCGTGGAGGGCTGTTTGCCGTTTTCAGTAACATAGGAGCTGAGACTTGCGGGAGGTGAAGGAGCCAGCCATGTGGAGATCTGGGGAAAGAGGCTCTCAGGCAGTGGGAAGAGTGAGTGCAATGGCCCTGGGGCAGGAGCATGCCAGGCAGGCCAGTTAAGGCACAACAAGGAGGGGCAGAGTGAGCAGGGGGAGAGTGGGGAAAGGGTGGGGGTGAGGGGGTCAGGTAGGGGCCGTTTTAGGGACTGTGACTCTTAATCTGAGTAAGATGAGGATTTCTGGCATATGCAGCTGTGAGGTTGCAGGTGTGGAATAAAGGGATAGTAGGATTAGCCAGGGTTGGGCTTTTGCCACATGAAAATAAAGAATTGGGAGAGGGGCAAAGGAATGAGGAGTAATTACAATGCTGAATTCGTCCACTTATCATTGTTGTGTAACCAGCCACCTCAAAACACAGCAGCATGAAACAACCGCAGATCCTGTGTGTCAGGAATTGGGGCAGGACACAGTGGGGATGACTTTCCTGTATTCTACGACGTCTGGGGTCTCAGCTGGGAAACCCGAGGGCTGGAGGGCGGGCTGATCCCTCTCATGCTGGCATCGTGTGGACGTATCTTCACTCCCATGTCTGGCGGGTCACGCTGACTGCTGGCCAGCACACCTACACACATGGTCTCTTCATGCGGCCCAGCTTCCTCACAGCCCAGCAGCCTAAAGGGCCTCTCAAGGCTCCCAAAGTGAAGGTCCTGAGAGAAAGTGGAAGCTGCCGGTGTCTTAAGGCCTGAGCCTGGAAATTGGCACAACGTCACTCCCACCACGTTCTACTGGTCAAGTAGTCACAGAGCCCAGATTCAAGGAGAAGGGACTTAAGTGGCAAAGAAGAATCATGTTTAAAATACAGGACCAATTGAACTCATTTAAAGAGAGAGAGTGGTTATAGGGCGAGAAAAGGCCATAGGAACGTACTTGGAGAATACTCTATAATTTGGAAGTAAGAAATATGAAGAGAATCTGGCCAAGGAGAGTATGATGGTAGTAGAAAAACCAGGAGAATACGATGATTGTTTCAAGAAAAAAGTAATGATCCACTGAGCCTAGTGTTGCTGATTGATAGGTCTGAAACATAAGCCTGAGAAGTGACCTTGGACATGGCAAGGTGGAGAATATTGATATTGTGACAATGGCAGGTTTAGTAAAGCTGTGGGGATGAAAGTCTGATTAGATTGGGTTAAAGATAGAATGGGGCAGAGAAAGTAAGGACAGCAAATATAAGACATGTCGTTTGAGTTATTTTGTAGAGTAATAGAAAAATAGGACAGACCGGTGAAGGGAGATGCAGGTTAAAGGAGGATAAGATGGAACATATAAGATTTTATAGGCTGAAGTGAATGATCTAGTAGACATGGGGATATAATGGTACAGGACAGAGAGGATACTGGTGGGACTGATGTCCTTGAGTTGGTGAGAGTGGATGGGACCTGGTGCACAGTGGAGTGTTTAGCCTAAAATGGCAGCATGGATGGTCCACCTGATGCATACATTCTCCACGGGCGTGAACGCTGGTTCTTACTCTCTTTATGTCTAAAGCTCAGACATACATATAGTACATAAACAGATATACAGTATATCTGTGGGATTAATATTTCATGGGGGCACAGTTAGGGGAAAATATATCTAATAAAAACTCCTTAAGGAGCATGGTGATGAAAAAAAGATTGAGAAATACTGATCTATTATAACTGAAAAGAAGACAGAGCACATGAATAGATACTAGGTGTTCGGATGCCATGGTAAGAAACGTGGAAGCTCTCTCTGATAACATCTATATTCTTAGTGAAATAGGAACAAGAAGAATCAAATATGAGGAGATAAAAGGGAGTTTTGCAGGTTTGACAGGGGATGAAAAAGTTTGAAATTGATGTTTTGGAAGTTAGAAGGAATTAACTAATGATTCACTTTATGTTGGTGGACATTTTAATGTGAGACCCACTGGTGCATTTGTATGCTTTTCTTCAGCCACATTCAGCAGCTCAGTTCAAGCAGAGATTGGGCAGGGATGTATCCAAAAGAGTGACTATATCCATCATCGATGTCCCACTCAATCCCAGTGGTCCCCATAACTGAATGTTATCGGGTTTTACACCAAGCACCTGCAACTCTCCATCTGAGAACTTCCTGTTGGCCTGTGTTCCAGCCAGGCCAGAAGTGCTGGGAAGCCAGTGCCCCCAGGAGTAATCTTCAGCCAGTGTTGGATGGGATGCCCCCAGTTTCCTTGCCCCTGGGTGGGACAGGGGAGAATAACCCCTGATGAGTGCTCTGCACACCTGCTCAAAAAATGCCATTTATTCAGTTCCTTCCCTTCTGTTTCTGACACCCCTATACCCCTACTAATGCTTTCTGAGATCACTTCCCAAATATACTACTCACACTCAAATCCTTATATGAGGGTCAGCTTCTGAGAGAACCAAACCAGGACAATGACAAACCATAGTTTTTAAGCCATGTAATGAGAGAATTAAGGACATGATGTAAGGGGTGGGAGAAAAAGGGTTGAAAGACAGTGAAAGGTAATAGGACCAATGGCTTTCAGGACCCAATGAGATCAAAGAATGTTGGAGTCAGGGCACCAGACATAGTGATTATGAGATTATGAAGTTATTGGTGAAGACAGAGTTTAAGGTATGACCATGGGGATGTGTGACTTGGTGGGGTGGAGAGTAAGACCATTGCAGGTAAAGGATCAAGGAACTGAGAGGCCAAAGACAAGGCAAAATCACATATGGAAGAATGATTATCTTTTACTTGCCTTCTGCCTCTCCCATAGAGTTATGCAGAAGATTAAATAATATAATCCACCTAAAGGTGTTAGTATAGGGTTTGGCACATGGTAAGTGCTTAATAAATGTCAGTAGAGGCCCACAGTGGTCAGTAGAGGCACGTGATCCAAACCACACCAGTCAGTCCTTCCCAAGGAGTGTTACAACTCAATCCATTGAAGAAGTGCTCTCTTTCCTCTTTGGTTGTGAGGTTGGAAAGTTGCAGCTGCCTATGGCAACCTACACTGCCCCGCTGAGAGAAAGAAGGAGTTAGCATAACACAAAGACTGAAGCAGAAAGCACATGGAGAGAGGATCCTGGCAGTTTGATTCCCAAGAGTCAGTTCTCTCTACAGCTAGATTTACCCTCCCTTCTTTACAATGATTGTTTGGTTTCAATAAAACTTTTGTAAAAACTTTCATTTTGGGAAGCAACCTAAGTGTCCATCGACAGATGAATGGATAAAGAAGATGTGGCACATATATACAATGGAATATTACTCAGCCATAAAAAGAAATGAAATTGAGTTATTTGTAGTGAAGTGGATGGACCTAGAGTCTGTCATACAGAGTGAAGTAAGCCAGAAAGAGAAAAACAAATACCATATGCTAATGCATATATATGGAATCTAAAAAAAAGCATGGTTCTGATGAACCTAGGGGCAGGACAGGAATAAAGACACAGACGTAGAGAATGGACTTGAGGACACGGGAAGGGTAAGTGTAAGCTGGGACAAAGTGAGAGAGTGGCATGGACATACATACACTACCAAATGTGAATTAGATAGCTAGTGGGAAGCAGCCACATAGCACAGGGAGATCAGCTCTCTGCTCTGTGACCACCTAGAGGGGTGGGATAGGGAGGGTGGGAGGGAGATACAAGAGGGAGGAGATATGGAGATATATGTATATGTATAGCTGATTCACTTTGTTATAAAGCAGAAACTAACACACCATTGTAAAGCAATTATACTTCCATAAAGATGTTAATTAATTAATTAATTAATTAATTAACAAAAAAACCCACTTTCATTTTGGATTTCCCCGGTGGTCCAGTGGTTAAGACTCCACGCTTCCAATGCAGAGGGCTTGGGTTTGATCCCTGGTCGGGGAACTAAGATACCACATGCGGTGGAGTGGCCAAAAAAAAAAAAGAAAAGAAAAACACTTTCATTTTGTTTTGCTTCAACTAGTTCGAATGGACTTTCTATTGTTTGCAACAATAATAAAAGAATAAAATAATAAGGGAATTCGCCTCTTGCCTCACGCTGGCCACAGTGACCTGATGCATCGTTCATACATGGAGATCTTTCAGAGCCCAGTGAGGAGGAAGTATGATGAGATTTGAAGAACATCTGACTAAGGCTCATACCTGAGTTTGTCTCAACTCTGCCATTTGCCAGCTGAGCATCATGCCTTGGAATTTCATTGAGAAACTCTCTAAGAGTCAGCCTTGCTAATTTAGGTTGTAGCCAAGCTGTTGGCTGCATTATCTACCTCGACTCACACAGGAGATGATGCACACGGAAGAAATTTATTTTAGAATTTTTTGCCAGAAAAAACTTTACTTCTCTCAAAGAATTGACAGGGTTTTAAAGAGAGAACTACGTAATCAATTGTTTGTTCACTTTAGCTCTCCTGGAAGCTCAGAGTCAAAAATACAGCTCAGCATGGATGAACTTATAATCTGCATGTGTGAATTTTATATTTTCCTCCTAATCCTAGTATTCTATTCTAGTCTATATTTTCCTTAAACCTTATTTATATTTTACATGTGTTATATAAAAATTCCTCAAATTATTTATGGAATAAAGTATAAATAAATAAGTACACATGCTAGCGTTCAATCTGCAGAATATCCCTTCCCCTCCTTACTGTAAAATAATGGAGTTAAAATTTCCAGTGGAGATGGCAAATTCTGAAGCACCCATTTTACTCCAAAGTAGAGCAGTAATAGTTGACTATAAAAAATAAAACTAAAATAACACAGCCAGGTTCAAAAACAAGTTAAAAATCTCCATGACCCAGAAACAATAGAAACATCAGGCAATAAAAAGGGCTGAAGCCACAGCTTGATGGCCTTCTGGTCTAGAGGCAGTAGCCATGGCTAGCGTTTCAACTCCTGCAGAATAATGAGGACCAAATGTGCTCCACATGAGATGGAGTATTGAAGTCAGGAACGCTTACCTGACCGTGAAGGGAAGCTGAAAAAGAAATCTGTGCTGACTAATGTGTGAGCTTATAGCTTTTATAAAGGCAGGAGGGAAGTCTAGGGAGGTAGGAGACAGAAACACAGGCCCACAACCAGGAACTAAAACAAGCTGCTCACTGGCCTGGTGACTGGATCTAAAGCATCCTCAGTATCATTATAGGGCAGGAAAGCCAACCACATATATATAAGACCCACATTTTCAAGACCTAGATTGGTATACTGGGGTTAGGGTGGGGGAAAACATAAGAAGCAATCACAAACATACTAAATAAAGAAGGGAGAAAAAGAAACAAATATCCCTCTCAAAATGAGTTTACAAACTAAAATTACTGCAAGGCATTTGAAGAAATTTAAGGCTAAGAAGACTACAATCATAATCAGTAATGAAAATACAAATTTGCTCCATTAGAAATACATTTTAGAGGCTATTTTGAAAAAGACTTAAACATAAGTATTTTAGCATGCTAAAATCACATCCATAAAAAGAAAGACGGAAAAACAAACAAGCAAAAACAAGAACAGCTATACATGGCAAGAAGAATTGATTTAAAAATTTGAAATAAAAATATAGACTTTGAAATTAAAAACTTAATAGGCCACTTGGTACTTTTAAAGAATGATTTAGTAAATTTGATGACAGTATCACAAAATTCTCTCAGAATGCAGCACAGAACACATAAAAAGTTTTAAAGAATAGTTAAGAAATGTGGAGAATAAATTGAGAAACTACACAATACATCTAATAAAATTTCCAGAAGAGAAGAACACAGGGAATGAAGGAGAAACAATAATTGAAGAAGTGGTAGCTGAAAATTTACCAGAATTAAGGTATGATACATGTTCTTGGTTTGCAAGTATGGAATATCAAGGAAGAGAAATAAAATTAAATCCACACTTAGATACTTTACAGTAAAACTTCAAAATATCAAAAAATGAAAAAAAATTAAGAATTGTTAGAAATAAAGATAGATCACCTAAAACTAAATGACAGTTAGACTAATAGCATGCTTCCTGTTGGCAACAATACAGGCCAAAAAACAATGGAATAATATCCTCAAAATGCAAGAAACTATATTTGGTGAGCCTGAATTTTATGCTTAGCTAAACTGTCATTCACGATGCACAAAATAGAAACACACCCACATAATCTGAGAGAGTTTACCATCTACAAATCCTACTAAAAGAGGATATTGAAACTTTTTAATTTAAGGAAGTAAAAAATGAAGATGAGAAAGAAAAAAGGAAGAAAATATTAAAAGAAGGAGAAGCAAAGGCATGGAATACAGGCATACCGTGGAAATGTTATGGATTCAGTTCAAGACTGATAAATAAAGGGGAGATCACAATTAAGTGAGTCACACAAATTTTTTGGTTTCCCAGTGCATTTAAAAGTTATGTTTACACTATACTGTAGTCTATTATGTGTGTAATAGCATTATATCTAAAAATAACAGTGTACATACCTTAATTTAAACACCCATTATTGCTTAAAAAATGCTAACCATCATCTGAGCCCTCAATGAGTGGTAGTAGTAACATCGAAGATCACTGATCACAGATCACAATAACAAATATGATAATATTGAAAAAATTGGAAATATTGCAAGAACTACCAAAATGTGACACAGACACAAAGTGAGCAAATGCCGTTGGAAAAATGGTGCTGATAGACTTGCCAATAGAATTATTCTGTACATGGTTGCCACAAACCTTCAATCTGTAAAAAATGCAATATCTTTGAAGCACAATAAAATGAAGTGCAACAAAATGAAGTATGCCTATGCAAGAAAAAATGGTGAGTACAGAATGAGAATGCATGTTTGCATAAATTTAAGTAATACTGACTGTAATAAGAATAAAGATAACTGATTATATACATTTACAAAGGGAGGGTAAATTAATATTCTAAACAATAATTAGAAGATTGCAGGCACAGTGTCCAATAGCTAAAGTGTATTCATGCTATCATGATTTTTAAAGAAGGGTAGAAATATTGAATAATTAGTTAAATACATACAAATTAAATATTTAGAGTAATCACTTTAACAAATAAAAATAATATCTATAGCTTCTCAAAAAGGGGATTTAAGAATGGGAATATAGAAAATTTTATCTATATACACAAGTCTGGAATGGAGACAAAGAAATAAAGAATATGGTAAACAGAAAACACAAATTAAGATGGTAGAAAGAAATATATTAACAATTTTAATATATAGAAAAGGATTAAATTCACATAATAAAAGGCAGATTATCAGATTGGATTTAAAAATCCATCTAAATGTTGCTTATAAGACATATCTAAACAAAACCATATAGAAAAGTTAATAAAAGGATGGAAAAAATATACCATGCAAATACTATCCAAAAGAAAATAAGGATAGTAGTAATCTAAAAAGAATATATAATATTCATAAACGTGTTCACCTAACCACATAATGTTTAAATATACAAAATAAAAACGGATACATTTATAGAGAGAAATTGACAAATCTACAATCACAATGTAGAACCTTAACCTGCCTCTTTTAGAAATTGTTATGTCAAGCAGACAAAAAATTAGAAAGGATATAGAGATTTTGAATAACAATGGTAAGAAATATGACCCAATAGATTGTTTAGAAAACCCTGCTGGTTGGGAGGTTGGTTAACAGGCTCTTTGGGAGACGACTAGAGCAAAAACTCATAGGCTTGAGGTCTGGGACATGGGGGCATCCTTAACCAGCAAGCCCGGGCCTACAAATTCTGAATTCAAGGGCAGGGTCCCAGAGGTGCCCATTGTAGGACTGGGATTTAGTAGGGGGGGAAGCTCAAGACATGGGCTCCTACCTTGACTGGGCCACTTTGGGCAAATCACTTTGAGCTTTCTACTTCAGTCCTACAAAACAGAGATAATAATAAAACATACATCTCTGGGGTTTGTAATGAGGATCAAGTTAATGGCTGTAAAGAACTTAACAAAGTCCTTGGCACATATAAGTGCCTGCTGTGTGTAAAGCATGATGACAGTTGTAAGAATTACAAAGGCAGTGACCTAGAACCTACCTTTAAATGTGCGAGAGGATGATGTCCAGCAACAAGTTACCAGGGATTTTGCTGCATCACTTAGCCAGACAAGAACGTGCTTTGGTATCAGACACACCCAGCTCCATAATTTTCTATGTGCCCTTTTTCCGACTCTGTTAAACCGACGTAATAATAGTGCTTATCAAATTGGATTTTGGGGAGAAATAATCGGAATAATACATTAAGCAGAGTGTTGGACACATCAAAAATATTCAGTAAGTAGCTACTAATATTACCTGTAGGAGTCAGTAAATAACTATTGCCATTAATAAGATTAATAAGATTAAAAAGTAGAAAATGATGCAGAGTTAAGATAAATGAAGTTGAAGAAAAGACAAAAGATTTTAGCTGGAAAATGTACTTCAATGTACCCAAGTCCAGAATGACAGCAGGAACAATATGAGCTGGCACTAGAAAAATATTTATCTCCCCTTAGGCTAACGTTCTTATTTTTTTTTTCGGTACGCGGGCCTCTCACTGTTGTGGCCTCTCGCATTGCGGAGCACAGGCTCCGGACGCGCAGGCTCAGCGGCCATGGCTCACGGGCCCAGCCGCTCCGCGGCATGTGGGATCTTCCCGGACCGGGGCATGAACCCGTGTCCCCTGCATCGGCAGGCAGACGCTCAACCACTGCGCCACCAGGGAAGCCCCTAGGCTAACATTTTTGATGTGATATAGGATTATCAAATTTAATCAGTCATTGTTTTTAATTCCCCCTTAACAATGGCCACATCATAGTTCTCTTCCAAGAGCCAACTGATAAAAGCCTGTAATTAAGGATCTTACTTGGATTGCAAAATCAGTGAGAAAAACCTGTCATTTTCTGATGAGGGAAGTCAGATACCAAATAATTCCTGAAGATTAATCTTAATTTTCTAACACAGATTATCGCATTTCCTATGTTACCAGTGCTTTCACATTATTAATTTTGCTCTTTTGGTTTTACAACACCTTTCTAAAATAAGTCTGGGTACATAGGATTTTCCCTATTTTTTAGAAGAATAGACAGAGGTAGAGAGAGTTCAAGTACCCATCCTAAGGCAGCTATCTAGTTAGAATCTCTTTTTTTTTTTTTAACACATTTATTGGAGTATAATTGCTTTACATTGTTGTGTTAGTTTCTGCTGTATAACAAAGTGAATCAGCTATACGTATACTTATATCCCCATATCCTCTCCCTCTTGTGTCTCCCTCCCACCCTCCCTATCCCACCCCCTAGGTGGTCACAAAGCACCGAGCTGATCTCTCTGTTCTATGTGGCTGCTTCCCACTAGCTATCTATTTTACATTTGGTAGTGTATATATGTCCATGCCACTCTCTCACTTCGTCCCAGCTTACCCTTCCCCCTCCCCATGTCCTTAAATCCACTCTCTACGTCTGCGTGTTTATTCCTGTCCTGCCCCTAGGTTTTTCAGAACCATTTTTTTTTTTTTTTTAGATTCCATATATACGTGTTAGCATACGGTATTTGTTTCTCTCTTTCTGACTTACTTCACTCTGTATGACAGATTCTAGGTCCATCCACCTCACTACAAATATCTAGTTAGAATTTTATATGATAATATAGAAGCCAAAGAAAATAGGTCGATCAATTCAATGAAGATGCTGCATATGCAGACTAACCATCTAATAAATGAATTGATGTACGTATTCTTTTAACAAATAGTATTTGCCCTGGTTCTGGGAACATATGGAGCCTCAGTCATTGCCCTATCAGAGTAAAGAAGGAGAACAGGAGAAAGAATTTTTTTCAAAGGAAAGAGAAAACAGACAGTAGACTTAGTGGTATAGTGGACAATTAATATTTTGCTTGCCCAGAACATTCCTTTCTCTCTTTTTTTTTAAATTTATTTAATTAATTTATTTTTGGCTGCATTGCGTCTTTGTTGCTGCGTTGCGGTGCGCGGGCTTCTCATTGCAGTGGCTTCTGTTGTTGCGGTGGCTTCTCTTGTTGTGGAGCACGGGCTCTAGGCATGCGGGCTTCAGTAGTTGTGGCATGCGGGCTCAGTAGTTGTGGCTCGCGGACTCTAGAGTGCAGGCTCAATAGTTGTGGCGCATGGGCTTAGTTGTTCCACGGCATGTGGGGTCTTCCTGGACCAGGGCTCGAACCCATATCCCCTGCATTGGCAGGCAGATTCTTAACCGCTGCACCACCAGGGGAGTCCTCCTTTCTTCAGGGAACTGTATCTCCCTTCTCTGCAAACTGTTCCTCTTCCACTTATAAGTATCCCACAAGGGCTGCCAGGTTCTTAGATGACCACAGTTGATCAGCCCGGGAGTGGGGGCTATTGACTTAATCTGTGCCAGTCAGGACCCTACCTAGGACCACTAGCAGCCCATATGGCACCTTTGTGGAAATTAGACAAGATGTCCCTTCCTCAGGACACCTTATGGCCGTCTGTGAGGGAATTGTTGAAATCTACGATGTTCATGGTATGAACAGTGCCCCTGAGTTTGTGCAGTAACTTCCTCCAGCAGGAGTTTTGAACTTCAAACTAAAAACAATATGACAGGCAGTGTCTCTCCAAGAGCAGAGATGATAACAGTCAGGAACCAAGGACAGACATCCACTCTGACACGTGGAGAAGGCTGGTCTGCAGTGAGACACAGTGAAGTCAGTTGGTGGAAAGAAGCCAAATGCAGAGCAGAGGGAGATGGTTCTAGTCATTTTGGGGCCATGATTCCAATTGTTCCTGGAGGCTCCACTGCATCCCTGCCTCTCCCATTGTTTGGATGTTCAACTCTTTTTATTTTTCCACAACCAAAACATTCCTCTTTTCTGCTTATGCAAGATCAAATAGAATTTTTTGTTACTTGCAACTAATGCAGCTGTGAATTTAATTTCACTAATTTCCACATCCTTCAATTTTAAAAGCTAATGCGAGAGGGCACATTAGCTTTAATCTCGACTTGATCAAGTATGATTTTTACACAAAGGGAAACAGCTCTGTCTCTATCTATTCCAACCCAGTAAGTAGTTTCTCATTCTCTGTCCATGCCTAAACAGAAAATTGCATGTTGGCTGCCCACTTTAATTGTTTGTAATCACTGAAATTTGCAATCCTATCCTGTGGTGCATTACGAGACCTCTCCTCTTGGGGCATTCTTTCAGTGTGTTTTGTTGGCAGTAGCTGTAGCAAGTAGAAAATTGGGAAACGTATAAAATCCAGAGGAATATCAATTTTGGCATTTCTTTTCTTCAGTCAGAGTTTTGTTAGACATGTGTAGGGCCCTAGAAAAAATTAAATAGGACTATGGGTTTTACTACTGACCTACAGAGCTCATGCTGTTCCAAGAATCCCTCGCTATCCCCATTGGTGAATTCAAATCTAGGAGGATCAGGGTCCAGTGAGTCTCTTCCCAGAGGGAGAGATGAGGACCACTTACTGTTTAGATGCCCGTATCTTTATTTTTTTTATTTATTTATTTTTGTTTGTTTTTTGTTTTGTTGTGGGTTTTTTTTTTTTTTGTGTGGTATGCGGGCCTCACACTGCTGTGGCCTCTCCCGTTGCAGAGCACAGGCTCCGGAGGCGCAGGCCCAGCGGCCATGGCTCACGGGCCCAGCCGCTCCACGGCATGTGGGATCCTCCCAGACCGGGGCACGAACCCGAGTCCCCTGCATCGGCAGGGGGACTCTCAACCACTGCGCCACCAGGGAAGCCCCGCCCGTATCTTTAGAAGGCCATCTTCCTCCCAAGTGCACATGACTCTTTCTTATGCTTCTCCTTGTCAGATTGGACTTTAATTTATAGTCACAGCCTACTATGCAGACCAGGAAGATTGAACCTTATTTGTGTACATGCATACACACATCTAATCAAATGCAACCATAAAGTCATAAGACTAATTTTAAAACAAACATAGAAGAGCTGAGGTCCATCCTTTTCCCCATCTTCAATGTGCTTCAAAGGTGTGTTTTCTCTTTGGAACAGGAAGGAGTTATTTGGAACCATATTATCTGGCAAATCAAGTATGCAATTTCAGGTTTAAAAAATATTATTAAGTTATAAGACTGATTTTCTATGTGGCTCAAAAGCTGCTTCCAGCTTTTGAAATCAGCAAAAACTTACCAGCAATGAAAGCATCCTTAAAATAGTTATGAAATCTTCTAAAGCGATTACTCAGAAGGGGAACCACTCACTTGGATATAAGAGGATGTATATGCTTGCCATTTAAAAGAAGTTAAGCGATGAAAAGCATAAACTAATGCATCTGTACCAAATACAGCAACATAAATATTTATGTTTCTAGAATATTCATCAAATGATTCTGGAAAAATTGGCAATTCAGAGGTAGTCAAGTTAGATCTTCACCTTACACTATATCCTAAAATAAATTCCCAATATATTAAAGTGAAAAAGTAAAACCATATAAATTTTAGTGATTAAAAATGTGAATGAGGGCGTCCCTGGTGGTGCAGTGGTTGAGAGTCTGCCTGCCGATGCAGGGGACGCAGGTTGATGCCCCGGTCCGGGAGGATCCCACATGCCGCGGAGCGGCTGGGCCCGTGGGCCACGGCCACTGAGCCTGCGCGTCCGGAGCCTGTGCTCCGCAGCGGGAGAGACCACAACAGTGAGAGGCCCGCGTACCGCAAAAGAAAAAAAAGAAAAAATCTGAATGAAATATAAGTGAATATTTTAAATGGTCTTGGGACAGATTTTCTAAGTATAAAATTATGTAAGAAATATAAATGCAAGAATGATATATCTGTCAACATAAAACATAAGACCAAAATACATTTTGTAGAAACATTGTACATTAAATAAAGCAAAGAATTAATACACTTAATATTATTTACAGAGCTATTCTAAAACAATAAGAAAATATTTTAAATTTATATAAACATAAGATATGTTTTTCAAAATGCTCAGCCTTCCTAGTCACCAAAAAAATTGCACATTAAAAATTTAGTAACTGGAGTAATATTTCTAAGTATCTGATTATGTCGGGTCTGTGGTGGTTTTTGTTTGTTTGTTGTTGTTGTGCTTAATGGTTCTGTGCATCTGCCTTTCACCAGCCTATGAAATCCATCTGTGTTGGGTTAAGGGGAAGGAGAGGAGCTGGGAGGGGCAGATAGAGTTCTTACTATAAGAAGAAGGAAGAATTAATAATTTGCTTTTGATATCCAAAATAGGTTTGTATAGCATGGAAAAAGTCTTGAGAGACAAACTTTGTCAGAAGAAACAGGATTTCCAAATTTCTGTAGCTCCTATTTAACCAGACTAGGGACTAACCCAGGAAGGCTCAGAGCATGCAATTTCTTCCCCTGTGGAAGAAACTTCCATTTCTGCCCATGATGACTAAACTCTGAGATGGGAAGGCTTCAGGACAAGGAGGATATAATATCAAGACAGCAAGGAGTACAAAGACAGTCCTTTCCTGCTCAAGAGGGAAGGACACAGGAGAAAGACTGATTTTTTTCCTCTCCACTTATGCCAGGTAGACACTTAAAAACATCCAAATAAATTTGGGGGAGCCAAGGACACTGGGGCTAGCAGTTTACTTGCCCAGATGCGACATAGAAAAACCCTACTTGCGGCTACTTCAAGCGCAGAGAGAGGCTGAGGCAGCATGAGCAGGAGATGTGCAGTTAGACAAATCGTGTTCTCTTGGTTCTCCACTGCCAGCTTGCAGCAAGCAAAGGATCCACGTGAAGCCGTTCCCTTGGCAGGGGACGCAGCAGTGCTGACAGGGTCAGGGGACCGCAGAAACAAACTTAAAGACCCCAGCAAAGGATGCTAGCACATCATCCCAAGAGGCCAGGTGGGGGCACGTGCCCTTCAGCAGTACCAGGTTCAGGTAGCAGATCACTCCAATCCCTGAGCAGCTGCTGCCTAATGGGGAATTGGCTTCTGAAAAGTCTGATTTTGTCAACTGAAAATACGTGTTTAACCAGAGGACACGGGAATATTGTTCACTGGCAAGTCTTAAGGGCTCCCACCATTCAGGGGTGAGGCGCTCGCAAGGACTATCAGAGCACTTTCAAAGCACGATGAAACTACAACTTCTTAACACGGATAAGAGTAACTTGAGTAATCGACCACCCAGCTAACATGGCACCTATATTTCTTTCTTGAGTTTTATTTTTTCTATTATATATTTTGGTATTTTCCTATTTTATTCCATAAAATCATACATTGCCTTTGAAATAAATGAATACAATAAACATTTTTAAAAGATATGTTTTTATTTTAAACAGGAAGAGAAATCTAACAGAACTGAAGAGAATTAAGTAGAAGAAAATCTAGGCTGGTACTTTACCTAAAATTAATTTCTCTAAAGTTATGTACAGCCGGCTCTCGGTATCTTCGTGTTCCACATCTGCGGTAGGTTGAATCCACCGATGCGGAACCCGCAGATACAGAAGGCTGACTGTCCAACGCCTTGTATATAAGGGGCTTGAACAGCCGCGGATTTTGCTGTCTGCGGGGGTCCTGGAACCAGTCCCCGGCGGATACCGAGGGGCGACTGGATCCAATAAAAATTCAAAGGTTAACAAAATTGGCCTCCTTAATTTGGTCCCACCTTACTCATATGGGTATCTTCTTTTTTTAATTTTTTTAATTTCAAGATGAAAATGAGTCACCTCCTGAGCTGATTTTAATCATCTGTATCGTGGAAGTCCAGTACATCCCTGCCTAATTAAGCATATGCTTACTAGGATTAGCTCTGGAGAAGAGATTTACTGCCTCTCGAGGAGGCTTGCGAGGCTCCAAGCGCCATCTGTGCAGTGAGCTGTGCCTGGAGGAAGGAGAGGGACAGAGATCTGGTGATTCACTGGACCTGATAAAGAGGCCGGTGAGACTCACAGAAAACAGGATATGGTTATTCTCTCGAGGCTTAGCCCAACTCCCCTGTGGTTTCCTTGATATGCTCTCTGATTTCCCAAGACCAACCTTCGGTTTTTATTGCTCTTGCAGTGGTTTTTCCACACACACCCTGGTTCAGACAGAGTGAATTAGGTAATGAACTTGTGAGCTGGTTACTTCTCCAGGAGGCCGAGAGGAACAGAGGGTCTTGCCCAAGGTCACATCACTGGCTGGTGGCAGAATGAGGACCCCACCTGGATGTCACGACTGCTCACCCAGGAGTACAAGAATTCGAGGAAAATGCTCACAGCCCACGGTGACACCACTTGTTTACTTATCAGCGCTCGTGAAACCCTTTACATTTTTATGATCCATTTGAGGGCGGCTTAAATTCAGACTAATCTGATCTCACCCGGAATTCACCACAGATGATTTCTAAACTTGGGCAGGGATGAATTGTATTTAAATAAGAGCCATTCATCTCCCTGGGACCCCCAAAGGCTGCCCTTTTCAGAGCCCCCTGCACCTGCCACTAACTGGGGTTTCTCAGTAGAGCAGCTAAAGTTTGTTTTTGTTATTATTATTATTTTGATAGGTAATACAAGCATATTGCACAGAAGTAAAAAAAATCCTGCCCACCCCCCCCCCCCCAAATCCAGTGGAAAGTGATTCTCTTTCACACACTCAGCCTCTCAGTTTTCCCCAAACACAACTGCTGTTATCAGATTTTTGGGTATCTTTACAGAGCTAGTCCATGAATACACAAGTATATATATAATTTTATATTATATATAGATAATATATATTTTATATTATGTATGTATTTTTATACATTATATTTATAAAATTTTAAAAATGGATGGAGGTTTGCTACTTACACTGTTGCCCCTTGCTTTCTTTGTTTTCACTTGATATTTCTTGACTGCTGTTCCATGTTAGCGCATATGTAACAAGGCAGCTATATTTTCAATGCCAAATATACCTAGTGCTTAAAGATCTACCTCTAAAACCATAATATTCTGTGTTCATTTACATTCAACCAAAACTTTTCTTTCTATTCCTTTCAAGATTACAATTGGGAGGATTTTTAACAGTGAATGGTCAGGATGTACAAACACACACACACATACAAGTGTTGGATACTTTCCACATACGAGTGCGATAAGCTACCATCGTATCAAGCCACAGAATCTAGCACCTCAGTGTTGGAAGGGACCTCAAAAGTCTTATGGTCTGATGTTCTGCCCAGTAAAAGAATTCCTTCCACATTCTTCCTGACAGTGTCACACAACTTCTGTTTGAGGTAAGTTCCACGTTTCCTCCCCAAATAAGCCATTCTACCTCCAGAGTAGCTAAGGTCTTCTTACATCAGGGGGAAACTTGACTTCTTATTGGTCCTTTCAGGAATCGGATGGTGCTGCCATGGTACCTCAAGCCTTATCTTCAGACTGCGTTTCTCTGGGACCTTCCACTGCTCCAGGGCTGCCCTCCTCCACGGCAGGCACCTGGCTGCAATTTGTCTGAAAGGGAGGCACTCAGACCAGGGCAGGGCTGCAAAGTAGAGGCCTGGCCAACACAGACCAAAGGCACAGAGCCGTGCCGAGGGGCAAGAGGATATTGCTTGTGACCTTGCTCACCTTTTCCACATATTTCCCTACTTTCCTTGAAAACACCCAGAACAAGTGTTATCCCAGGGGATTAGTAGCCATATTTTCTAGGCCAAAAAGTACACGCACCGGCCAGCAGCCAAATGCTTGCCTGCTCTGTGGGGAAGACACGCCCACTGTGCAGAAAGGAGCAGGCGCAAGCACAGGTGGGCTGGCACTCAGCCCAAGGGCTCCCTCTTGTTCTTGGAAGTTCACGGAGAAGTGTGGCCACCATTAGAAGTTGTGCTGTTCTGTGAAGAATATGAATTTATGATATCAACTTGGGAAGAGCTAAAGTGATGATTATCTATGTTTGCTTGTCTTTGGTTCATAGGGTTATCAGTAATACACCCCCTGATTTTGTGGATGAGCCTGGATAACATTCATTCCCTGAAAGTGAAAATGGTACTAATCAATGCATGATAGATGAGAATAACCAACTACAAGTCTCTCCACCAGGCTATAGCTGTTTGTATTTATATAATAATATAATATATAATTATATATTTTATGTTTTTATGATTCTATAAATACACAAAATATATAATTGTTATATATTTTATGTATTTATGATTATATAAATACATAAAATATATAACAATTATACATTTTATGCATTTATGATTATATAAATATACAAAATATATAATTGTATATAAATTACACAAAATAAATAATGTAATATATTTATAGCTAAATAATTACTGAGATGACAAGGGCCACACCTACATCAGACCTGCCCAGGTGACCAGTGGATAGCCTTATGCTCAGATCACAGTGTGAGGAGGGCCTTAGCCTAGGCAGCTCTGTATAAACAAAGACTTAGGGACCAGAGTTGAGAGATGTGCGCACAGCCAGACAGAGGGAGGCGGAAGGGGATTCATCTGCACCCCGCTCTGGAGAAAGCACACCAATCTCAACAGGAGCGCTCACTCTGGTGCTGGTCTCATCAAACAATCTTCTGACTATGGACTTGGTTTCCCAGTTCCCTGGATACGAGGTAAAGGGGACCAAGAAGAACAGATGTAATTCTGAGTGTGCCGATCCAAGAAAAGGCATATTTCCCACTAAGTCAATAGGCACATGGCTTTCTAGGTTCAACTTTATTAATCATGAGAGTGGTGTTTGTTCCTGAGCCCCTGGCCAACTATGGATAAATGGAAACAAACTGTGTCACCACCAGGACAAGACCGTCTGGTAAGACCCTCTCTGGGGGCTGACTATTACTCTCTGTAAATGCAACACTCGTCCTCCTCCGTTGCACCCATTTCTCAGCTCCTAAGATAACTCTTTGACACTTCATCCTCATTCCCTCCACACTGCCATCACCCTAGTAACTTTCAACATTCATGCCAACGACCTGACGAATGTGTTGACTTCTGCCTCCTCAACTCCGTGGACCTCTTCTCCACTCCACAGAGCTGCCCTGTCACCCTCACCATCTCATTCAGGGCTTTGCTGAACCTGTCCTTAGACCGCCCTTTCTGCTTTCTGGCTCATCCTACAATTGTCAGCAAATGACCCTCTTTGGTGCAAACCTTTGGCCTCTGAGATGCAATACTTTTCTGGTTCTCATCTTAGCTATCTGACTTTCCTTTTCTTTCCCTGGTTTGCTAACCCACTGTATCAGCTAGGAATGACATTTAGCTTCACATGAGAGTAACCTTACTACAGTGGCATAAGAAATAAGGATTGTTTTCCTTACGTCTCAAGTGCAGAGGTAAACAGTGCAAGACTGATGCAGTGGTCCTACAATGTTCCCAGTCTCCCAAGTGACTTCTTTCTGCTCTCCCATCCTTAGCTTGTAGCTTTCATCTTCAAGGTTAGCCACGGTGCACAGTGGCTGTTCAATCTCTTGCCTCTTGTTCTCTGTCCAGGCAGCATAAAGAAAAAGTAAGCCATGCTGCTTGCTGTAGCCACGGCTGGAAGATGGTGGGGAGTGACTTCGGCACGCTGCTGGACCAAGAGCTCTACTCCTTCTTCAACTGCCTCGCCGACACGCAGGCTGCGGGTCCCGCTGTCCTCAGTCTCCTAGTCCAGAACGAGGGAGAGCATGTTCTCCCACGGGCCCCTGGATGCCAGCAGCGACACCTCATGGTGGGACTATTAGGGTAAAACAGGATAACACGTGTTTAAAGAGCGTAGCTCAGGGTCTGCCACCGTGAGGGCTGCGGTTTGCTCTCCCAGCCAGGATTTCTACCTCTGCTTTGCTGTTCGCTTCTTAGCTGTCTACCCTCCATCCTGTTCTCTGGCCAGACCCTTGTCCTCCCTGGGTTCCTGTGAGGACTTGTGTGAGGTGATGGGTGTAAAGTGCAAGGGCAGTGACAAGCAGAGGGGCAGATGGGGTGACTTAGGTCAGGAGGTCCCCATGGTGGCCTCCGAGTGCCTTTCTGCTGATTCCAGCCTGACCCACCCAGTAAGGCCTCTCTCTAGACAGCTCTCCTGCTTTCCCAGGTCCCAGCCTTCTCTTCTGTCCTGAGGAAGAATTCCAAGGCTCTCAAGAACAGAAGAGATTTTAGAGGCCATCTCATCCAACATCCTCCCGGGCGCGGCTTGGATTTCCCAGCGGCTCAGAGTGCACACAGGACAGGGTGCTTGCTGTCTCTGGAGGCCCCCTGTTTTGCCTGGGGGACAGTGTTGGGGACATGTGGGTGTTGAGCTGAATCTGTAACTTCTATCCTCTGGCTTTCCATGTGGACTCTACCTCGAACATCTTCAGGTGCCTTCAGAGAGGTGAACTGGCCTCTGTTCTCTCCCTCTCCCCTTCCCTGGCCCTGCAGCCCCTCTCCCTCTGGCCTTTGGCCTTGGCCCTGCAGTTCCCAACCTGGTTTCCTGGGGGAGCCACAGTGGAGTGAGAGCTTTGTTATGGCCCCTAGGTCCTGGGGTGACTCTTGAACTTTTCTGGGTTTTTTCCTATAAAAGTTATAACTGGCTTTGACTCTCAAGTTGAATGAAAGGCATCCAACACTAAAAAAAAAAAAAGAAAAGAAAAGAAAGAAAGAATGAAGGAAGGAAGGAAGAAAAAGGAAGCCACAAGGAAGAAAGGCTGTCATCTAGATGAGCGGGAATAAAAACCTTCCCAGAAATCCCCAACACACTTCCGCTTAGGTGTCATAGCTAGAAACAGTCACATGTTTATCTCTAACTGTGAGGGAGCTGGGAATGCATTTTTGGGGCAGATACAGTGCTGATCAGGGTTAAGTCCTTAAAGAAAATCAGATGGGTCCTGGGTAGGCAACTACCACATTTTATTTATCCATTCATTAGTTGATGGGCTTTTAAGTGTTTCCACTTTGGGGCTCTTATGAATAATGCTGCTGTGAACATTCATGTACAAGTTTTTGTGTGAGCATATGTTTTCATTTCTATTGGGTCCTCCAGTACCTTCTTCTAAAACAGGAGTTAGCAAGTTTTTCCAGCAAAGTACCAGATAGTAAATATTCTAGGCTTTATGGGACAATCTCTACAGAAGTGACTCAACTTTGCCATTGCAGTCAAAAAGCAGCCATAGATAATATGCAAACAAGTAAGTATGGCCGTGTTCCAATAAGGCTTTATTTACAGACATTGAAATTTGAATTTCATCTAATTTTCACATCATGAAATAGTATTCATCTTTTGATTTTTTTCTCCAACCATTTAAAGTGTAAGAATCATTCTTAACTCACAAACCATGTAAAAAAGGGGCAGGCTGAATTTGGTCCATAGATAATATTTAGTCAACTCTTGCTATGAAACATCATCATGTTTATTTCCTTCAAAACATTTATCCCAAACCATGTATGGTTATCTGTTTACTTATTTGTTGTGCAGTTCTTTCCACAAGAATGCAAGCTTCATCCGATGGCAGGCAATCAGCATTTTGGTGAATTAATATATGTACTCTAATTTGTTTGGTTGATCCCATATAAATAGATGTTTGAGTTGTTTTCAGTTTTGTGAAGCTACCAATGATGACGCCAGGAATGATTTTGCCAATAGGTATAAATATTTTAAGTTTTACTAGACTTGACAAATTCTCCTAAAAAGTTATACTGGCCAACATATGAGTGTACCCATTTTCCCATACCCCAGCCGGCACTGGGCAAACAAAGAAATCCCATTCTTGTTTTATCTGTATTTGTCTATGTATTCGTGATGTTGTATACTTTTTCTTAATTATTGGGTCTTGATTTGCAAGAGCTCTCATGGATTTATTTTTTGGGGGGGGGTACGCAGGCCTCTCACTGCTGTGGCCTCTCCCGTTGCGGAGCACAGGCTCCGGACGTGCAGGCTCAGCAGCCATGGCTCACGGGCCCAGCCGCTCCGCGGCATGTGGGATCCTCCCGGACCGGGACACGAACCCGTGTCCCCTGCATCGGCAGGTGGACTCTCAACCACTGTGCCACCAGGGAAGCCCTCATGGATTTTTATGTAAAGGAAATTAGCCCCTTATCTGTCAGAAGTGTTGTAAATAAGTTTTTGCACTTCTTTGTTTCGATTTTTTTGACGTTTGACTTTATTAGAATGTCCTTTATTTCCCATACAAAATATTCAAGTTTTCAAAGTGGTCAAATTTATCAAATGTTTCCTTTATTGCTTGTGGTTTTCATATCACGCTTAGAAAAGCCTTTCTCATTCCGAGATTATAAAAATCATTCATTCCTACTTTCTTCTAGTAATCTTATGTTCTCTCTTTCTCTTTAATATTTTAATCTTTGAATTATTGGTAATGAATACTAGGAGAGGTGAGGCAGGGAACCAGCTTTATTTTCTTCTAAATAATGAAGTAGATATCTGTATAAGCCATATTTCCCCCGTGGATTTGAAATACCATTTTTAGAGGATACCTAATTTCCAAAAATCCTTGATATATTCAGAGGGGATATTCAAAATATTTGAAAAACAACTACAACACAGACCCCCAGTAATTTTGAACAGGGCATCAGCATGTCAACACTCAGGGTGGGCACAGTACACAGTGCAGTGTGGGTCACACAGGTGAACTTCCAGTGTTGGCTCTGGATCATTGATTCACTATTACCTGTCAACCTCCACCTGTGACGCCACCACCTCTGGGGCTGTGGTCCCTGAGGGCCTCATTAAATGTCTGACCCAATAACGAAAATAGGTACCTCTAGACTTCTGATAGTTTGATAATAATTGTCCTGGTATTTTAGTCACTTTTACTCAAGAATTCTATTACTTGCAGCTCAAAGCATCTCATTTGATACATAGGTTGTATGTGTGCACAGATGAGCACAGGCACCTGCTACATTTATCAGCTTTTAACATCACTGTAATGCTGGATTTGTGGGGTGGGGGGGGGAAGGGAAGCAGGAAGTTTTCTTTATTTTGTGGTGCCCTGGAATCTTTGAATAGTGTCAAAAGTAACCTGCTCCTTGGGCTTCCCTGGTGGCACAATGGTTGAGAGTCCGCCTGCTCATGCAGGGGACACGGGTTCGTGCCCCGGTCCGGCAAGATCCCACGTGCCGCGGAGCGGCTGGGCCCGTGAGCCATGGCCACTGAGCCTGTGCGTCCGGAGCCTGTGCTCCGCAACGGGAGAGGCCGCAATAGTAAGAGGCCCGCGTACCGAAAAAAAAAAAATTAACCTGTTCCTTGATGTGTTCACCCATAAAACTCTCCAGCCTAGCATTTTGACAACTTTCTTTCTCAGTGCATCCCCTTGTTTTTGTCCTTCTTGTTGTTCAGTTGAATTTCCCTTCTTTTTATTAATTCATTTTGAATAATTTATATTTCCTTAGAAAATTGTCCATTTCAGTCAGATTTTAAAATTTATTAGCATAGAGTAGTGAAAAATTATTCTCTAAGAACTACTACTTATCCTATTTCATTGCAGTCTGACAATGTAGCCAATAGAGCTTCTTCCTCTTGGAATTTACTTAGGTTTTCATTGTGGTCTACCCGATAAAAGATTTTCAAACATTTCAGGCAGTGTAGCATAGAGGCGAAGAGTAAACTATCTGGGTTGAAGCCCTGTTCCCCCACTAACCAGTGATCTTGAGACAGTTGTTTATGTTCTTGTATGTAATACAGGGATGATAATAGTATTGATGTGAGTTTTAAATGACTAATACATGTAAAACACTAAGAACAGTGTCTGGCACATAACAAATATTCCATAGATGTTAGCTTTTATTATTATCATCCTGTAGTATTATCTCTTTTTAAACACGTTTTATAAAGTTTATAAAGCATGTTTATAAAATTATAAAACTTTTTGGTTTTAATACTACAGAGAAGTTTTAGTTTAAAATGTGTTGTTTACTGGAGTAATTCTTTTCTTACTCTTTATCTAATTTGTACTTGATATATTCCTTATAATGTCTTCCTCTTTTCTCTTTGTAGTATCAATGCATGGGAGGTGGGGGAGGGGAGCAGGCAGGCATATTTTTCATCTTCAGGTGGAACATTCTATTCCAGCTTATTATTTGCCCGAGAATCCTGTTTATGGATTACCCTTAATGTTCTCCCCTTTTATCCTAAGTGATTTTTTTTTTTTTTTTTTTGGTGATACGTGGGCCTCTCGCTGCTGTGGTCTCTCCCGTTGCGCAGCACAGGCTCCAGACGCACAGGCTCAGTGGCCATGGCCCACGGGCCCAGCCGCTCCGCGGCATGTGGGATCCTCCCGGACCAGGGCAGGAACCCGCGTCCCCTGCATCGGCAGGCGGACTCCCAACCACTGCGCCACCAGGGAAGCCCCTAAGTGATGTTTTAAGAGTACTTAGAATCTGAGTGGGAAGGTGAGTCTGATGGAGCCTCTGAGGGGGACCTCTACCTGCAGGGAGGCGTGCGGAGTGAGAGCAGTAGAAAGGAGCCTAAATGGGCTGTCTCTGTCTCCTCTTGTTGGCAAGTAGTTCATTGCATGAAAGAGAAGCTCTCTTTTGGTTTGGGCTGTTGTTCCCTCACTTTGGGACCAGCTGGTCATCCTGAAAGGGTGTTCTCAGTTAAGAAATTGAATGAGGGCTTCCCTGGTGGCACAGTGGTTAAGAATCTGCCTGCCACGCAGGGGACACGGGTTCGAGCCCTGGTCCGGGAAAATCCCACATGCCACGGAGCAACTAAGCCCGTGCGCCACAACTACTGAGCCTGCGCTCTAGAGCCTGCGGGCCACAACTACTGAAGCCCGCGTGCCTAGAGCCCGTGCTCCGCAACAAGAGAAGCCACTGCAATGAGGAGCCCGCGCACGGCAATGAAGAGCAGCCCCCGCTCGCCGCAAGTAGAGAAAGCCCGCGCGCAGCAACGAAGACCAAATGCAGCCAAAAATAAATAATAAAGTAAATCTATTAAAAAAAATTTTTTAAAGGATTATTAAAAAAAAAAAAAAGAAAGCAATTGAATGAGACTGCAGGACCACAGCCTTGGGAGCTCTTGAGCCCCACCTACCTGGCCTTTCTTTGTCATGAAAATGGGCCCCCTAGCAACAGATTCCCGTTTCCTTCTGGGTCCTGCTCATTGCCCCTTATTCTGTATCCATGGTAGGGAGTCCTCTAACATTATGGAGCAGTAGTCCACAATACCACCCTCACTTCAATAATCAGAACATCAACCACAAGTTTGGGAGTCCCCAAGACCACACTTAGGTTCAATAATTCATTAGAAGGACTTGCAGAACTCACTGAGAGTTGTTATACTTAGGATTATGTTTTTTTGTTTGTTTGTTCTTTTTGCGGTACGCGGGCCTCTCACTGTTGTGGCCTCTCCCGTTGCAGAGCACAGGCTCCGGACGCGCAGGCTCAGCGGCCATGGCTCACGGGCACAGCCGCTCCGCGGCATGTGGGATCTTCCCAGACCGGGGCACGAACCCGTGTCCCCGCATCGGCAGGCGGACTCTCAACCACTGCACCACCAGGGAAGCCCTAGGATTATGGTTTTTTACCACAAAAGAATACAGATTACAGTCAGCCAAGGGAAGAGGTGCATGAGGCGGCGGTCCAGCAGAGTTCCAAGCACGGATCCTCTAGCTGTCCTCTTCCAGTGCTGTTGGGGACAGGTCTGCTCCTTCTAGTCATCATGTGTGACATACACACAGAGTACTGCCCATCGGCGCAGCACACCCAAGCCTCAGTGCCCAGAGTTTTCTTAGGGGCCTGTCACATGGGCACGGTTGACTCCTGTGTGACGAATCTCAGTCTCCAGCCCCTCTGGAGGTTAAGTCGATACCGCGTGACCCAAATCCCCCACCTTCAATCACATTGTTAGACTATCTGAAGTGACCCAAGGCCCCCAGACAAACAAAAACATTCCTATCAGGCATGACATTCCAGCAGCTTTAGAGATTACCTCCCAGAAGCTGAGGGCAAAGACTAGACCTCTCCTTGGGCAAGATTAAATTCTTTATTACACAGCCCCTGTGAACACTCTTATTTATATTTCTTAATCTGTACATGTTTCAAATTAGAGGAAAAAGGTGTCAGACCTTGGTGCTCTCCTTTCTCTGGGCTCAGTCTTCTTTATATCTGGCTGCTAGAGCTCCCGGCCTCTGGAACAGTGCTGGCACCTCAGAGGCACTCATAAATATGTGTTGAATGGATGAAGAATGAATGAATGAATGAAGATTTTTTGAAGCAGTGCTGTGAGATTGTGCTCATAACCTAGTAACTATCATGGTTGAAGTTTTTTTCTTTGTTTTGACCTTTGTTCCTTCTGAGTTCCAGAGAGAGTGTTGATGCAAATGTGTTTTGCCATCTCTCTGGAAAGGAACCCTTTCACTTTACAGAAGAGGAAGCTAATACCCAGAAAGGCTGAGTCACGTGTCCATTGATGAGGGACAGAGATGGGGTCAGCACACAGGTTTCACAACTTTTAAAATTTCTCTTAGCCAAGTGCTTTAGTTCCTGTTTTCCTTACAAAATCGACAACATAACTCTTTCTTTCTAATGAGTTTGTTACTAAACAGTGAAATTCCCTCATTTGGGGTAGACTTCAGTCACCCAGCCTGCCCTGTGGTGATGGCGTTCATGAGTCAGAAATTCATCAGTCCCAGGGCTGGAATAGAATAAAACCACTAAGGACATGAACACTGATTCCAACCCGAACAACTGAGAATTCACTGTTTGCATTTACTTTGAGGATTGATTATCCAGTTGAATCCCTCAACTGTTCTATATTATCATGGTTTAAAAAGTTCTCTCCCAGGGATGCTTGGGGCCTGGGCCAGTAGCCAAGCTCTTGGAGAGTAGTACATTCTTCAAAAATACTTTTTAAAGGTAACGTTTGATCTGATACTTGACTATAATGAAGAGACAGTAGCAGTAAGGTCAGATGCCCAGAAGAGAAGACACTAAAATGATGTTTCTTATATGGGGTTGCTTCCCTGGAATCATCAGTATCTTCTGAGGTTCCTGCCCCATTTTTGACCCAGATGTAACTGCAAGATGGACATTTATTGAGTACTTACTATGTGTCAAGCATTTTTCACAATGACCTATGAGGTACTGTCATTATCATCATCCCTGCTGGGGAAACTGAGGCACAGAGAGGTTAAGTAACTTGTCCATGCTCACCCAACTCATGAGTGGTTCTAGGATTCAAATACCAGCAGATTAGCTTGAGCCTGACATATATAACCTCTCTCTTCCCCACCATGCCCACACTTATGATCATAATACCAGTTACATTAAATAAAAGTAAGCTTCTGGGATGTATTAGTTTCCTATCACTGCATGACAAGTGATCACACATCCAGCAGCTTACCACCATACAAGTTTATTATCTCACAGTTTCCATTGGTCAGGGGTCTGGATGTGGTTTATCCCAGGTCCTCTCCTCAAGGTGTCACCAGGTTCAAGTTGCTGCTGGGGCTGTGATCCTAGCTGAAAACTGGGGTTCCCTTCCAAGCTCACCGGTTGCTGGCAGGACTCAGTTCCTTGTGGTTGTTGGACTAAGGTCCTAGACAGCCTAGAGGTCACCTGCCATTCTGCTCTGTGGTCCTCTCCAAACACAGCAGCTGCTTCTTCAAAGCCAACAGAAGAGCATCTCTGCTGCTTTGAATCTCTCTGACTTCAATACCCTCTTTTAAAGGGCTTACCTGATCAGGTCAGGCCCACCCAGGATAATCTCTTTTTCAAAAATTTTATTTTATTGGAGTATACTTGATGTGTAATGTTGTGTTAATTTCTACTGTACAGCAAAGTGACTCAGTTATACATACATACATATATATACATATACATTATGATAGTCTCTTTTTTGATTAACTTAAAGTCAACTGATTAGCAGACTTCACTACACTTAGGAAATGCCATCCCTAACAACCCATACTCAAAGGGAGGAGATTATTCAGGGCGTATATACCAGGGGGCAGGAATCTTGAGGGCCAGCTTAGAATTCTGCCTCCCGAAAAGGATGACATTTAAGAGGAAATGTCACTAAAGGGTGGGGGTGGAGGGAGGGAGAGGAGGGCAAAGGAGCAACCCCCGCGTGTAGGTCACTTTTTAAGCATCGGCTGGTAGAGGCAGTTTCTTTCTCGCCCTTACCATTGCACGATGACTGCTAACCAGGCACCATCAACACTCCTGGATGTGCCACATGCTGGCTTGTTTTAGAAAACCCTTGCCGTCTCCTCCCCCAATTCCTTCTGCTCTGCCTCAATTCCACCAGGAGTGGCTCCATCCCAAGTTGCATAGCCTTCCCCATCCAGACCACCAGGGCTGAAACTATCTTTGTCATCTCGGAGGTCCCTTAGAGGTATGGGTGTCACTGAGAGCTGATTAAAAGCAGTAAGGTATTAGCTGTGATATCATCAAGAGGAAGCTAAGGAAAAAGGAAGAGGAAGCATACTGGTTTATGTCCTTTCTGCCCAGTCTGAGGCATTCTCATGTCTCCAACAGAAGCCTGGGCCTCTCAGAATGATATTCTTAGATAATCAAATTCCTATCACAGAAGCTCTTAATCAAACAGGTTTTCTCTTACTAATTCTTTTGACTCCTTCCCACTACTTCTTTCACCCCCTTTCCAGTGTTTGCCAGACAGCGTTCCTGCAAAACTGGAGTGGGAGAAAAGCGTGCTGGGGCTGAGGGTGCAAGAGAGCTCCCCCATGTCACGGGACCAAGTCCCAGGTAAGCGCTCTTAGGAGATAAAACCTCGCAGTGATGGACGTTTGCTCGGTGACCATGGAGCCAGGGGCTGTGGAAGAGCTGTTTGTTTGTTCTTTAAGAGACAGAGGGTCCCTTCTGTTATTTGATAAGACCAGAGAGCTAAAAATAAAGCCGGCGAGTGATACCATAAGAGTGGTCAGAACTCCTCTTTGTGCAAAAATACCCGCCCCCCCCCCCCCACCCTGCCATTGAAGCATCCTGATGGAGAGTGTAGGTAGACTTTGCAAATGATTTAGAGTCAAGAATGGTGTCATTGACCTCTATGTCTATCCCCAGGATCCAGTCCAGCACCGTCCCTGTGGAGTCTGCATAAAGAGTTCATTTCCGTCTAGCGCTTCCATGGCCTTTTGCTCTAGAGAGTAATTTTAGCCACGGGGGAGCAGGGGAGCTTACCAATGCCCTTCACTCATTCATTCTTTTGTTCACTTAACCAATATGTTTTTATACTGGAAAGAGAATTATTTCTGTTCTGGGACACTGACAATAGACAAGTTTCTACCTTTATCGTGGTGAGTCAAGCAGAAAGCTAACAAAAAATTATATAATGCCATGTAATATAATATGTATACAATGCCATGTAATATAATAATATAATATGCATACAATGCAGAGTAGCAGTAAGTTTCCTCGTGAGAACGTGACGAAAACGATGGCTCTTTTCTTAAAAGAAGAAAATCAGATTCCATGTTGCCCATAATTTCCAGAAGTTCATGGACCCTCTGAGCCCCTCCCTGGAGCTGCTCTCCAGCAGTGGTTCCCAGGCCCACAGCTAGTCTTGATTTACTAGGGTGCATATGAGGTCTGAGAGTCTTTTTCAAAGTTCCACTGGTGATTCTGCTGCACAGGGTTCAGAACCATTGTTTTAATGGATCTGATTTTAATCCACATTATATCAAGGAAAAAAATATATTAATGACAATTTACAGAAGGCCTGCAAATAAAGACAAGCAAACCTACAAGATACCTGCACTGGGGGAGGTGAGCGCTCCGGCATTTGTTGTCCAGTGACCTATCCTGAAAGGTCTCCAGCCCGGGGAGCCACAGTTAGGCCAACATCTTTATTTGCACAGTTAGGCCAACCCTTTAATCTGGCACTTGCCCCTGACTCTTTTTTGTTGTTGCATGTGTGACATGCGGGATCTCAGTTCTCACCAGGGATCGAACCTGTGTCCCCTGCAGTGGAAGCACAGAGTCTCAACTACTGGACTGCCAGGGAAGTTCCCGCCCCTGCCGCCCCCCCCCCAACTCTTTTTTTTTTTAAACTCATACCCCCTTTGGATCAAAATTTAGATCACATCTTTCCCTGGAAATTCTGAAATAAAGTCCTAGTGGGGTGTAATCCTTAAGGAAGGACTGTATTTTCATAAACCAAGACATTGTTCAGCCCTGTTTTCTAAAATGTGAAGGACATAATTCATGTCTTTCCCTGTCCCTCCTCACTCCTTTTTTTTTTTTTTTTTTTTTTTTTTTTTTTTGTGGTACGCAGGCCTCTCACTGTTGTGGCCTCTCCCGTTGTGGAGCACAGGCTCCGGACGCGCAGGCTCAGCGGCCATGGCTCACAGGCCCAGCCGCTCCGCGGCATGTGGGATCTTCCCGGACTGGGGCACGAACCCGTGTCCCCTGCATCGGCAGGCGGACTCTCAACCACTGCGCCACCTGGGAAGCCCCTCACTCCTTTTTTGATACTCCCACTAAATGTAATGCCTTACAGCTTACGAAAAGGTTAGGCATTCCTTTGTTCTCACTGCCGTGATTTCTAGGTAGAAGAATGAACAGATGGGAGAAGGAAGGGGGAATTTGAAAGGCAGGGAGCTTTGTGTAAAGATGCACACACTTGATTTCATTCCCTACTGAAACCCCATTAAAATGCCAGTAAAGAGATTTTTTAAGGCACAGACCGACATGAATGGGGGAAATGGGAGAGTAGGAGACAGCAGCAAGATCTAAAACCTGAAAAGCAGCTAGATAAGGGCTAATTTACTTAGCAGACCCAAGAAAACGGAAAGTTGAATCCTAAGCCAACAGTACAGAATGTGGAAAAGCAGCTCAATTTGTAAGCTAGAATTCCCAAAAGTTCCTGGCAGTACCACGTATTTCTGGAAGTAGAAGTGGGGCTGAATTGGTGCTAAAATTAGGAGAACTGGTGGAAGGTCTGTTTATGAAGCAGTCACACCTCCAGATTCCTTTGCCATGTCCACACAGCCAGGCAACTGCCTCTTCCCCATTCTGGATAAAAGATAGAAGAGGGCAATGCCAAGGGCCTCTGGCCCTGGAGAGGCAGGCACTGCTGAGGACAGGGGATGCTGGAGTTTCCAGCCACCGTTTCCCCATCAGCTCCCAGAAGTCAGGCAACCAGACCTTCACTCTTTAGACAGGAGCTTGGTAGAGTCTCCACTGATAATCTGACCAGCCCCAAAGGAAAGACTTAAAGATCCTGATATGGCAGTTCCACAAGGAAAAGGCTCAAACACACCAAGGTGAAGTTTACTGTTGACAAGTTCACCGATAGTCCAGAGCTTCTGATAAGACTCCTTGTCCCCTGGCCCCCAATATGAACGACTCTCCATAAAATGGGAATAACAATATCCCCACCTCACAGGACTGGTGTAAGGATGAAATGAGGTGGTACTTGTGAAATCCTTAGAGCAGTGCCTGGCACATAGCAGAGCATATATAAGCTATCATTATACATAGATATACAGACAGATTAGCCAAGGATTATAAGAGCTCTAAAAAAAAATCCTCTAATGTGAACATTAGAGATCAAAACAAATAGAAAATAAAGTCACTTGGAGACTCTACTACTTAGAACAAGAACCAACACCCACTACCCCCAACACATTGTTTATTTAATATAGCTGTAACAGCTACATTTATGTGGAAATACATATATAGACATAATAGATTAAATGTATTTTATGTATATACACATACATTGTGTATACCATATACACAATGAATTCTTGAAAATTGGAAATAGGAGAAGTTAAAATTGAGGAAATCTCCCACAAAACAAAGTAATAGATGAAAAATTGGACAGAAAAGAGAAGATAATTAAACTAGCTCAGGAGTTCTGACAACCAAGTATAGAAGCTCTAGAGGGAGAGAGAGAAAGGAGAAAAGAAGGAGAGAAAAAAATCAAAGAAATAATTCAAAAAATTTCCCAGATCTGAGACATTTTCTGGATCGGAAAGGTCATGAGTGCCCAGATGAACTGACATAGGGTTACACGGTTGGAAATTTCCAAACACTGGATTAAAATGACTCCTGCTATTTCCAAGGAGAAGAAAATTCAGGTATAAAGTAGTTAAGAATCAGGTGGTAGGAGATTTCCCAATAGCTACACTGGAAACAAGAGGCCAACCAAGCAAAGTCTTCAAAATTCTGCATGGAAATTTTTCTAAGTTAGAATCCTATGCCCAAAGAGCCAATCAAGACGTTCTCTGTGTTAACTAACCTTACCGTGGTCATCATTTTCACAATATGTATGTATATTAAATCATCACATTGTACACCTTAAATGCATAGTAAGTCAAATATATCTCAATAAAGCTTGGGGGGAGGGACTTCCCTGGTGGCGCAGTGGTTAAGAATCTGCCTAGCAATGCAGGGGACATGGGTTCGAGCCCTGGTCCGGGAAGGTCCCATATGCTGCAGAGCAACTAAGCCCGTGCACCACAACTACTGAGCCTGCACTCTAGAGCCCACGAGCCACAGGTACCGAGCCCGCATGCCACAACTACTGAAGCCCACACACCTAGAGCCCGTGCTCTGCAACAAGAGAAGCCACCGCAATGAGAAGCCCATGCACAACAATGAAGAGTAGCCCCCGCTCCCTGCAACTAGAGAAAGCCCGCGAGCAGCAATGAAGACCCAACACAGCCAAAAATAAAAAATAATAATAAAAAAAAGAAGCTTGGGGGAAAAGCATGTAAACTAAAAGAAGAAGTGAAATGAAATAACACAAACATTGAGTAATTGGATAATGGAATGAAAGTATTTTGTTGAACATGTATTTTCTCAAACACATATTTGGAGAGATAGGGGCTTATCTGGAAAATATTAGTCATGGATATTCAAAAGTAAAACATTAAATGTGAAAGAAAGAGCAGACATTCTCACATAGTTAAAGTCTGAAGATTTATTTCCCATGCCCTGTTTTCTGAAAGCTGATAGAGGATATGCTCCACCAAAATGAGGGAGTAAACCTATAGAAAGATGTAGGAAACCTGAGAGCCAACTTAAAGGATGGAGAAGGGAAGACCCAGATGATGGGGAAGGGAGATGCCAGGAGGAGAGAGGAACACCAATGGTAGAGAGCAGCACTATATACACTAACAGATAACTAATAAGAACCTGCTGTATAAAAAATAAATAGGGGCTTCCCTGGTGGCGCAGTGGTTGGGAGTCCGCCTGCCGATGCAGGGGACACGGGCTCGTGCCCCGGTCTGGGAAGATCCCACACGCCACGGAGCGGCTGGGCCTGTGAGCCATGGCCGCTGAGCCTGCGCATCCGGAGCCTGTGCTCTGCAACGGGAGAGGCCACAACAGTGAGAGGCCCGCGTACCGCAAAAAAAAAAAAAAACTTCCACTGTGCACGGCCCACTCTGTGGCGGGGCTCTCAGAGATATTAGAGGAGCTAAAAAACTGGTTTAGAGTCTAACTAGAAAGACAAAGGCTAGACTGGATTGTTTACAATTAGTGCCAAACAGTGAGATTCGGATCAGTGCTTTGACAATGGTCTAGATTTTAAATATTTTAAGATGCTTTTCATATGCACATATATACTTAAACGTTCTCATTAAGAATTCAAATAGGCTAAAAATAAGCAAGGACTGAACATTAGAGTAAGATTACAAATTTTGGTGTCTATATGATTTTATATATAACCCTTTGGTATGGATGTCCCAAGAGATAAGTGTCTTGGGCAGGAAAGATGCCAGAGCACTTGTTTGTAAGGCGAGCAGATAGTGGTGCTGGCGGCCCTCTCTCCCAGGAAAGGCTTGATGGACAGAAGAAATGCGTAAAGTCTAAGGACTCAGGGTACAGAGGCTCTTAATGGATTTAGTGGGGAAGGGAGGAAAAGAATATAGCATTTTAAGGAGATTGGATGTGACAGTAATGGGTACATGAAGGTAAGGGCATATGACTGGAAGGTGTTGCAAAGTCTGGGGACCTTGGACCCAGATAGGGGTGCTGGCAGGGAGTTCATGCTTCTTAGTAGCCCCCCATCTCTACTCTGGCCATTTCCTCAGCCTGATCCAGGAATAAAACCACCACTTGCTCAGAAATTAGAAAATGTAGAATTAGGATTTTTTTTCCCTCTGATGCCAAAGTAATACCTGTTCATGAGATAATTTAGCCAATAGAGAAAGAGAAAGAGTCAAAGGAGGAAATAAAAATCACCTGTAATCCACCTGCAGCTAGGGTTGCCAGATTTAGCAAAGAAAAATGGAAATGCAATATTTGAGACATACATGTACTAAAAATTGTTCGTAGTTTATCTGTAATTCAAATTTATTTATTTATTTATTTTTAATTTTTTTTTTACATCTTTATTGGAGTATAATTGCTTTACAATGGTGTGTTAGTTTCTGCTTTAAAACAAACTGAATCAGTTATATATATATACATATGTTCCCATATCTCTTCCCTCTTGCGTTGGGCGCCCCATACGTTATCTGGCAACCGTTATCATCAAAGGAGACCACAATGGCTGGCTTCACTCGCCAACCCCCCACCTCAACCCATTTCTGAATCCCCTTTATCGTTGGAGCTTTTCCTTTACCACATTGGATTCTATGCCTTAAGCCAAATCTCTCTAAACCCTCCTGAAAGTTCTGGGCTTTCCAATGCTTCTCTCAGAAGACGTTCCACATCACAGCCTATTTGTCCTGGGCACTGCCCCTCTGCAGGCAACCCAAGAAAGCAGGCCTGCTGGGGCCTGCAACAGCCCCTGAAGGTCCCTGCTTCCAGGCAAAATGCCCCAGCACTGATGCCAGCCAGGTCAATACCATCATCCTGGGAAGAAGCCAGAGGCCTGACCCAGCACAACCCCACTAGGCTGACCCAGCCTCCAACCTGTGCTCAGCCCGGTGCGCTATTCAGTGACTTTCAACATTACCAGCCCCCTGCACAGTCAAACCCAGGGAACACAAAAAGGAAGCAGACCAATCCTGAGCCTGCCCTTGGCCCTACATGCCCTATATCCGATCCCCCAGTCAGGGTCCCTGGGCTGGGCTCCTGCTGTTACATCCCTTTAGGAACACCCTGGGTCTCCTCATCCTCTCTGCAGGACCCACAAATCTCTTTTCCCTCAGGCGGCAAATCTCTGAATCCCAGGGCCCTCCCTGGGGCTCTCACAGTCCCCCTCAGGTGTGCAGGGCCCTCCAAACTCTCTTTTTCCAAAACCTGTCTCAGGAAGGGCGCTGTTGAGGGCTAATGGGCTACTCAGATGGTAGGTGTGGTGAGAGAGTAGAGGAGGGGGGTAACATCAGGCTTCTTTTCTTCCTTCCTTTTCCTCCTAGAAGACGCAAGGCCTATTTCTTCTGCTTCTATCAAAGCGTCTGGGGGAGTTCCAATTCCTTGCCACGTTCCTCCTTATAACCTCTCTATATTTTGCATATCACCACAGGGTTTTGCATCTCCCTTACCTATATTTGAACGAAGTGTTTTGGTTTTCCTCGCTTTCTCTTCCTCTTTCTTTCAGTGAATGGCTGTGCGCCAGGGAAATATATTTCAGAGTATCATTTCCTGTTTCCAACTTTAGAAAAGACAGGAAAACATTGCTGGAAACAAGTTAATCAATACAGTTAGAAAAAAAACAAACCCACCCAAGGTCTTTTCTAAAGCAATCCCTGTCAATTCTGCATTCAAATATATTGACACATACAAGTACTTAGTAAACCAGAAGCTGCTGTCCCACTGAATTAAGCGGGTACTCACTAAAATAATGACGACTTCACGGGAACATTAATTGATTAACCCCAATCCCAAATTCTATTCTGTTAGATGGTAGGCATTCGATTAAGTATTCCTAAATGTAATCCTTTAACCTCCCTTAACCTCCACCCCCACCCACCTCATTTGGCTGCTGAAATGGAAAAGTCCATTAGGACTACAGCTCGTAGGCCAATCCTAAGAGGCACTTCAGTCTTCCTGGGGAGGGTTAATTGGCAGAGAAGCGGGTTCCAAACAGGCCCAATGTTGAATTCATTTGCTTCTGATGGATTCAGAGTGTAGCATCACCGACAAAAACAAAATGAAAATAAGCAAAAGAGCAAACAGCTTGGTACAAACAATTATTTCTCTTTACAAATTATTTCTTTTGTTTATTTTTTCTTGTTTTTAAAACGTTAAAATGATGCACCTGGTCTTTGTTTAAAAAAACCTCAATCATACAAAAAAAAAGTGTAAGTAAAAAGTAACCATAGTTTTTCAATTGAAAATTTAAAAAATTAAAAATGCAGCCGCTTTTTGTAGCGTACAGGTATACTGAGACCCCTGGTTTTCAAACTGCAACGGACTCCTGCTGATGCGCAGACGTACGGATTGGAAAGTGAGAAACAGGGCTTTGAGCCTCGTGGAGGAAGGTGAGCAGCGTCCCTGACATTCCTTCATACATTTGTTGCTGTTTCCAAGTAGAAATAAACATCAGGGTTTTTGAAGACATCTGGAGGAGGCAAAGGTGAGGACAGCTGCAGCTGCTATTCAAGGCCAAAGCCAAGGAGTTTCTTGATAAATACAGACTGTGAAGAGTTCTCTCACTCAAGCTCCCCACTCCGCCCTCCCCATCTACCCAGCTGTGGGAACCTCCCTACCACCCAGACAATGCCTTCTTGTCTTGCCTCCAAACCCTTACCTTCTGGCTGGAGACTCAGCACAGGGTATTTCACTTTTTGGTCCTCAGCTTCACTGTGCCAAGTAGAGAGGATAAATATTTTATATTCCTGCAGGCAGGGGACTTATGGTAAGAATGCACGCAAGGGGCCCAGCCTTATGCTGGCCCTTGAGAGAGAAGAGAAGGAAACAGGCGTCAGAATGCAGAGGAAATTCAAGACCTATTCTTAGAGGGATCTGATGACACTGCTCCTTGCTGTAAAATGCCTCGCTGCCCCCTGTCGCTGCAGGATGGAATCTTGCACCCTTTACAGCTCCTTCCCCACTGTTAATCCAGACAGATCTCCCCTAGACACTCAGGCAATACGTGAGCTTCTTATCGCTTCTCTTCCAGGACCTGCTGTTTGTACCTCCATTTAGATTTGGAGCTTTTCTTGAAACGTCGGCCAGCCTGGTGGCAGCTGGCTACGCTCCTGGGTACTAACAATAGGCTGGAGTTGGATGGCTGCTGTGTGGTCTAGACAGGACCTGCATCTCCAGTTCACACAATCCCCAGGAGACAACATCTGCACTCTTGTCTCCACTCAGCCTGTGCTCCTCTTTTAGGTTATCTGCTCGAACCCTCAAGACCTTTGAGTTTGCAGTCACTGATCATCCTACCCCCTGCCAGGCACATGGACCAAACTCAACACCCACACCTGCTGAAATGAGACAGGCCTCTCACCGAGGGCCACACCAAGCCTTTCCCCTCTGGACTCCAGCCTCAGAAGCCAGAAGAGCATTGTCCCCACTGGACAAGGATGACGGTCTTCTGAAAACTCCAGGCCTGGACCCCATATTTCCCAGCATCTCTCTCCCCAACTCCCCTTCCTGTCCTCCTCTGCCCCTCTCCCAGCAGAATCCAGACATCACATCACAATGAATCCCCAAATTGACCTTCCATCAAATGTGCCTGAAGCTGGGGTCAGGCTGCGTTTCCATGAACACCTCCTCTCCATCATGGTCCTGCCTGATAGGAGCTGAGAGCTTCTATTTCAGAGCTGTCACAGACCAGCTGGAGCTTTGGCCCTTTTCGGCACCTCTTTCCCCAGGTTGCCTTTTTTCTTCCTCTGGGCTGTTCCCCGACTCCTCCTCCTGTTTCCCCAATTCCTACATCTAATCGAAGGCTAGAGAGGTATCATTCCAATGACTCTGAAGATGCTGCCAGCTCTCAAGACCACCCACTTCCCTCCTCTTGGAAGGCAGCAGCCATGGCCGTGACCGAGAGCGGTTTACTGCGCTGGAACCCTCTCAGCTCTGCTATGAGGAGGGCACAAAACTGCAACCTCAGGAGTGTGGGCCTCAAAGTTGAGTGCGCACACCTGGAGGGCTTGTGAAAACACAGATGCCTGGGTCCCACCTGCAGAGCTTTTGAGTCCAGGGGGTCTGGGGTGGAGCCTGAGAATATGCATTTCTAACAAGTTCCCAAGCCATGTTGATGCTGTTGGTCCAGGGACCACACTTTGAGAACCAACACTCTCATTGTCCTGCAGAAGAAGTCGAGGCTGAGGGGATCTTCTTCAGGGACTGCCCACCCTGTGGAGGAGAGGGCTTCCCTGCAGGAAGGTTAGGGACCTTTGCAGCTGCTGGCTAATCCACAAGGGAGAACCTCGGCTCTCTTGCCACCTGTCCCTTCCCCCCAATCTCTCATTGTTTTTCTGTCTTTTCCACCTCATTTACTGTCTCTCCTGACTATGGCTTTGTGTCTCCATCTCTGGGCCTCTGCGCACGTGCACACACACACACACACACACACACACACACACGTGCGCGCGCACACACACTTCCTCAGTGATGAGTTGGCATCGGATTTGTAGAGTGAGCTCGCAGCCATCTGGAGACGCTGGGCCGCCCTGACTGACATATGCTAAAATACAGGCGGTGGAAAGACTCTGGGCAAAGAGACCAATTTGTTAATTTAATTGAGTTGCAAACAACCAGGAAGCCAACAGGGTGTGTCTGAAACCTATTAGGTGTTCTCAGATCAGCACAAGGCTGGTCCGGAGGGAGGCTGGCTCTGTGGGGGCCCCAGGGCTGCTTCCCACTGTGCAGGGCAGGGCAGGGAGATGCTGAAGGGGCTTGTCTGGGTTGGGACACTGTTAGTGAGCCCCCACCCCTTTCCTCTGCTGGTGTACCATCCCCCCTTCTCTAGAGCCTGGCCCCTAGGGTGAGTGCCACCCTGCCCAGGAGCTTTGCTCCTCTCCTGCTCCGTAGCAGCCCAGAGCCCAGGACTTACTGATTTGGAACATTAAAGCGGGGCTCTTATGGTGAGTGTTTGCTCAGAACTTAAGGGTTTCCTAGGATGAACGACTTTCATTGCTAATACTGAAACAGTCCCAAGCAACACAATAGTTGATCACTCTAACTTTACTTCAGTCAGAGCTAATTTTGCCCTGCATGTGCTCCAGGGCTCACCCTCTGACCAGGCTGGGACTAGACTCCACTGGAGACTCCATCCTTCCTTGCTGAGCTCCTTTGCAGTCTTGCTTCCCTCACTCCTGAGAGCACTCCCCCAATCAGTCAATCGTGCACACCAAATCCTTGTCTCAGGCTCTGCTTCTAGTGAACCCAGCCTAGACATCCATCTTCCCCACCCATTGCCACTGTAAACAAACTCAAATGAGAAGGGTATTCTTCAGCACTTCTGATGGTTGTGGTGATAAGGAAGGCTCAGGACAGTCATAATAATAATAATAATAATAGTTATTATTATTGATTGCCAGGGGATCTCTTAGCTTTACTCTGATGCCCCTCAATTCTAGCTAGTTGTCAAAGAATTTATGCCTTAGTTGCACAGAAAGCAGAGGGCTTGAGGCTGGGAACAATTCCTCTTTCTCTACTTTTATGTTAGGTACTTACAGTGTAGTCAACACTGCTCTAAGCTCTGTGAGGGAAAGAGAAATGAGTGAGACACAGGCCCTGCCTTCCTGTGTAGTTGTGTTGATAAGACAGTTTCACAGGCAACATCTTAGAAGAGCGCAAGCTGGGGCTTGCTGAGGGAGTGGGGGGTCAGGAGTGCAGAGGAAGGATTGCACAGAGTTGGGGGGTTACCAGGCAGACTTCCCAGAGGAAGGGCTACAGCCGGGCTCTGAATGGGTAAAGAGTCACAGCAGGTGGAAGGAGACAGAAGAGATGTCCCAGGAGGCCATAGTCTGAGGCAGGGAGACCTGGGGTGTACTTGGGAGTCTGAGAGGGGATGCTTTTCTGGAGGGAAGGCTTGCACAAGGAAGGAGGAGCTGGGGTCTGGGGATCTTCCTCAATGATGAGGAGTTAGTGCTCTGGTCTGTGGGCAGATGGATGGTTCCCAGCAAACTGGTTTTTCTGGGGAGAGAACAGATTGGGCCAAACTTCCTCTGATGGTTGAGAACATCACCTCCCTGAAGGATGTGGGTTCTTGATAGGGAGGTTTGCTCAGTCACACACGGAGTTGGAGGCCTGGGCGGGCCCGGTCTCTTCCTTCCTCTCCTCCAGGGCAACCATAGAAAAAATGTAAGAACACTCACAAAGAAACCTGAGCAGGAGGTTCTCCCCCGTTCCCTGCTCCCTCTAGAAAACGCCCTCGTTCCCTTCTCCTCAGCCCTGCATTACTGCTGACTCTATTACCCCGCCTCCCCCACCCTTCCAGACAGGCTGCACATGACTCTTCCCGAAACACCACTTCCCGCGTGTCACTCTCCAACTAGAGGACATTAGTGTCTACCCACTGCCCACGGGATAAGATCTGCACGCCTCAGATTAGCTTTCAAAACCCTTTACACCCCATCCGCTCCCTTTGCCCCCCACCCCACCAGTTTAGCTTCCTTTCCGCAAGCCTTAGAGCCAGTCAAGAGGGCGTGCCCCGAGGTATCTCATGGGACCTTGCTTTGCGTCTTTGTTAAAACCTCACTCCTTTTCTGGGCCTGTCCAATTCTACCCTTTCTTCTCAGAGCCTCCAAAATGTCTCTTCTTACGATGTCTGGCCACATTGGGCTTGCCCTGTCTACATTTCTATAGCCTTTGTGTGGTCGGTTGTCTGCAGAAGGACGCCCACAGGTGCCCTGTCCTGCATGGATGTGCTGCTGTCCCCATCAAAAGCTGTAGCCTAAGCGTTTGGGGTTTTCGAACATTAGCTGCCTTGGACTCCTTGTCTGGTGCCTTACAATGAACATTGCCCTTTCCTTCACCACAAGCCAGTGTCAATAGATTGGCTTTACTGCGAGTGCGTTTGGTTTGGTAACAATTTGGTGGTTTCCACTTATATCTCACTGGCCAGAACTATGTCATGTACCCTCTTCTAGCTGCAAGTGATCCTGGGAAATGCATTAAAAAAAAAAAAAAGCTGTAGCCTATTTTCCCTCCACTAGGAACCGAGGTGGCCTTGTGACTTGCTTTGGCCAATAGAACCCAACAGAAGCAATCCTGTGACAATCCAGGATTAGGCCTTAAGAGACCTGGCGCTTCTGCTTTCAGAGTCTTAGAGCCGTGAAAGATCACGTAGAGAAGCCTGACTACCCTGCTGGAGAGAGAGACCCAGCCAATCCAGCTACAAAGTCAATTGGATCCTCTAGCCCCAGTCAAGCTGCCCCAACTGACATGGGTGGAGCAGGGGCAAGCCTTCCGGCCGAGCCCTGTCTACTTTGCAGAGTCAAGAGCAAATGAATGGCTGCTGTTTTGGGTGTTTGCAGTCAGCTCTCACTTTGGACCGAATCCTGGTTCTGCTGTTTAACAAGAACTGCTTGCTTGTAGGAAGTGCTCTCTGGCAATGGGCTTTGTGCTAAGTACCTTACACATATTATCTCATGGAGAGGGTACCATGATTATCCCCATCCCATGAGGAGTTAAGTGATTTGTCAAGGTCCGCACCTGGTAAGTGACAGATCTGGATCACCCCCCAAGCCTGGAGTACAGAGTCCAGATTCTAACAATAGCTTACTAGTTATAGGAGTTACATGACCACGAGCAAGTATTTTTCTCTAGGACTCCTTCCCTCAACTATGAATTGCAGAGAAAAATACAGAAGGGCCTGCGGATGGTGGTTTATGAAGATTAAATGAGGTAGTTCACACATGGGCTGGGCACTGAGCAATTGCTCATGAAATACTGGTTCCCTTTTTCTTGGTATGAAGTAGAAACAATCTCCCAGTCTCCTCCCCGGTGTTTCAAACAAACACTGTTTGAAATCTTGAAACCTCAAGTCCTAACTTATAAATAACCTTGCCAGGCTAGCCCATAAAAACTTGCTTGGACCATAATGCACCAGAAACCCTGTACATATTTACAGGAATAAAATTGTTAGTAGAAAATAATATTGATAACTAAACAGAGTAAGAGGGAGGTTTTGATTTATCTCAGTAATAGCATCAACTTACAGGGGGTGGGGTGATGAGGAAGGGCTATACTAGCTTTGACCTCGAGCTTGAGGAAACCTCAAATATTGCCTACTTTGGGGGCAAATGTTGCTGGCTGTTCTGAAGCAGGGAAGGGAACTGATCACAAATGTGAATTCCAGCCTTGGACTCCATCTCCTGCGTCTTTCTGCGTCTTACAGATTGGCCGTCAGGGTTTGCTGTTAGGAGTGCTAGGAGTCACTACAGCTTAGCGTGACTGTGAATGGTTCCCTTATATCTGCTTGTGCGCCTGTGAGAGCCCCTGCTCAGAGAGTTCCCTAAGGAATTCCTCATGAGTGCCCACCATGCTGGGCCTGGTGCATAAAGATTACAGTTTAAAAGCTGCATGATCTATAGTACTACTGCACTGGCTTCTGAATTGCTTCTTTACCAGAACTTATCATGGTTTTGCGTTTGTTCATTTGTGGCTTACTTCCAAATAAGCTGTCTCTAATTTTTTCACATGTTTTTGGTTAGTTTTAAACCTGGTTCGGGTCAACAGAAGTATTTCACACTCAACTGATCCATGTGTTGATAGATCAGAGTTTATCTTCTTTTCTATTGGTTTTATACCAGTATTTTCAGATGCGTGTATAACCTTTGAACAGCCTCCCCGATTTTTGTGTCTACTTAAAAAGTGAACATAGGTCAGTGGCACACCATGTTTTCTGAATTTAGGTCATCTTTTTCATGCTGAAAGTTTATTAACAGTAGAATGAATAAATCAAGTGCGGTTGACTCATGTAACAGAATAGTGTACAACAAAAAGGACCAAACCGCAGCTGCACTTGACAATGTAGATGAACCTCACAAATATAATGTCGAGTGAAAGGAAGTCAGTAATGGTAGGGATCTAGTGATGCCTTCTTGTGTGGGAAAGCCAGAAGCAACCTGAGGAAGAGATCACCATGGGAGTCACGGGGACAGACTCGGGAGCCTCTAGGCCACTGGCAATGTCATTTCTTGACCTGAAGGTAGGTGTGTATGTGTCTACTTCAGCACACAAATGTATGCTTTTGACAATGTAAAGGGGTCAAAATAATTGCTGCATATACTGAATCGGGGAGGAATTCAGGCTTTACAAATTCTATTCCATTTGCCAATTATAAGCTGCCTGATTTATCGTTTCATCGTTTGCCTCTGAGTTTGCCAGTTAAGCTTAACTGAAATCCATCCAACCACCAGATAAATTGAGGATGGGGACTTCAAAATCTGCAAACTGCAGAGTCCTGCTAGGTATTTGCTCTATAATAGGCATCTGTCTAGGTGGGTGTATTAGGGTTCACCAGCGGAACAGAGACAGTAGGATGCATATACACATAGAAGGAGATATATTATAAGGAATTGGCTCACGTGATTATGGAGGTTGGCAAGTCCAAAATCTATAGGGCAGGCTGGCAGCCTGGAGACCCAGAAGAGCCGATGTTCCTGTTTGAGTCCGAAGGCCGTCTGCTGTAGAACTAGGAAGAGAAGATGTCACAGATGATGTTCAAAGGCGTCTGCTGGCGAATCCCCTCTTGCTTGGGGGAGGCCAGTCCTTTTGTTTTATTCAGGCTTTCACCTGACTGGATGAGGTCCACCCACATTCTGAGGGCAATCGCTTTACTCCAAGTCCACTAATTTAAAAGTTAATCACAGGGACTTCCCTGGTGGTGCAGTGGTTAGGAATCTACCTACCAATGCAGGGGACATGGGCTCGAGCCCTGGTCCAGGAAGATCCCACATGCCGCGGAGCAACTAAGCCCATGCGCCACAACTACTGAGCCCGTGCGCCACAACTACTGAAGCTCGCGCACTTAGAGCCTGTGCTCCGCAACAAGAGAAGCCACCACAATAAGAAGCCCGCACACCACAACGAAGAGCAGCCCCCACTCACCGCAACTAGAGAAAGCCCGCGTGCAGCAACGAAGACCTAACGCAGCCAAAAATAAATAAATAAATAAATTTATAAAAAGTTTTTTAAAAACCTCCAATGTTTAAAAAAAGATGTTAATCATATCTTTTAAAAAACCCTCATAGGAACACCCATATAATGTTTGACAAACGTCTGGGCACCATGACCCAGCCAAGTTGACACATAAAATTAACTGTCACAGTGAGTGTCACATGTTACCTGGTTTACTCCTCACACAGCCTCATGAGCTGGTTATTTTGAACCCCATTTTGCACAGAGCATGTAAGCACCCTGTTTGAAGTTGCACACCTGGTAAGCAGCAGAGGCAGGAGTTAAATCGAAGTCGTTCTGACACCAAATACTAGTGGTGAGCAAACTTTATGTATTTATTTATTTTTGCATGAGAACCAATCCAAGAAAAATTAAAATGTTTATAGGTTGCATATTGTCATCTCGAAGGAAGATAACCTGATTGAATCTCATGGGGGAAAATGTATTTTAAAATATAATTATCCAACTTACCAATGGGAAATTGCCTCTGCTTTCTAGTCACTAAAATGTCATATCTGGGCATACATGAGAGGGAGTAGCTTTCTAATATTCTACCTGTTAGAGAAGCGAAGTAGATTGTACGTTGTTCATTCCTGCACTCTGGTACATACCAGAAAGGTGACGAAGGACAAGCAGGCTTAATTTTAGATGGAAGAGGATGCGACTGAGCAGATATGTTGGAGGAAACTTCAGGGTACCGTCCAGGGCTTCCATGGTTGATGGCTCTGGTTTTTTATCATGTCTAATCTCACTTGCCCTAGAGGTAGAGCATTATTAGTAAGCACTTAACTTTATCAACCTTGACCTGAAAGCTCTTTGGAGGTTACACATGCAATGAACTAAGAAAGACAGCAAGAAGAAGTGGAAGGGGTGGAGCGGAGGATGGGGAGAGAGTGAAGAAAGAAGGGAGAGGGGAGAAGAGACAGGACAGATGCTTTCTGAGAAAAATGGAAAAGAGAATGGGGAGAAAGAAGTTGGTTAAGGATGTCTGAGTTTTGAGAAAGGGACTGTAGTGGGATTAATAGGGCCAATGAGTGGTGAAAGTCAAGGGGCAGGATGAGGGAATCAAGACTGACAAGGGTACGTACAATTCCCCTGAAGAAGGAAGAAATATGGCGCCCACAGAGATAGAGTTGGGCAGTTTGGGGACCACAGGAGCATCAGAGAAGTGTGGTCGGTGAGGGTAGTGGGGGTTGTCTTGGAGATACGGCCAAGGAAATGAGCAAGCATCCTGATGTGTATGGTTCTTTTTCTTCTCTACAAGTTGTATGCCAGAGGAAAGAGCATGGGCTTTAGAATGGGTTCCAAAAAATAATTCAAAATTTAACTTAACGTTACTACACTGTATCAATATTAATGCCAATTTATATTCATATGCTATTGTAATAAGTGATATTGGTAAAAAGAGAATATTATTTATCCTTTCTCTTAAGTTTGCAGGAGAATTAAATATGAGAATAAGTAAGAAGTTACTTGGTTATTTCCTTCTTTCCTCCCTCCCTCCCTCCATTTCCCCTTTCTTTCTTTCTTTCTTTCTTTCTTTCTTTCTTTCTTTCTTTCTTTCTTTCTTTCTTTCTTTCTTTCTTTCTTCCTTTCTCTCTTTCTTCATCTTAGGCGTTTCTAGCTTAGCACTTTTCATGGTGTTAGTCACTGTTTTGCATCTGTAATTTTTTTCTCTTGAATGAGCTGGAAGCATCTGAGGGCAGGGAATGGGCACAATGGGGGAGAGCAGAAAGAGAGGGGTCTGGGAATCACAGTGGGAGAAATCGTGGTGCCCCCACTCAGTGACTGTGACCTTGGGCAAGCTGTTGACCTCTCAGGGCTCCATTTTCCTCTCACCTTTTTGCAACACCCACCCTGCAGGGTTGTTGTGAGCATTGGGAAAAACAGATGTGCAATGCCTAAGTGGGCTCTAAACAAATGAGTTCCCTCGAGTTAAGCCTAGAGTAAGTGCTCAATAAATAACTGTGCAACTGAATTCCATGAAGCCCAGTCCCCAGGTGAGTTGGATTTCCAGCACTTGCCAAGGAAAATCCCCCTTGAGTTGAGTAAACTAAGAGCTGAAAGTGTGAGTTAGAGGTGCCCCAGCAGCAGAGCACATAGCTCACAAATGCCATCCTCTGCCCCAGGGAGAGGCCTGTGGGCCCCGACCGGTCAGGGGACAAGGGGCTGGTCCCTAGGGCACAGCAGCCCTCCACTCTGCGAGTCACAGAGACCTTTCTCCATCCTTTTTTGAAATACTGAGATCTGGAGGGAAATTAAAACCCTCCAGATCATTGTCAGATTCTTTGGAGATGAAAAGGACTCTGGGGTAGGTATGTAGCACTGCAATTAGCACTCATCAGGCAGTGGGGACAACTGCTCCCAGACCAAGTCCTCTGGTCTCAGGACTTGGGAACCATAGACTTCCCAGGGTGGCCGGGCTGGGGGAGTTCCACATTTCAAGGAGAGAGGTTCCAGGCCCTTGGAAAGACTCCTGGCTGGTCTGCTCTCATCCTGCTCATGGCCTCTGCATGGGCAGGACTCTCTCCTCCCCAACATAAAGCTGCCTAACGAGGGACACACTGGGCTCTACCTTCAACTACACCTCACCTGAAGTCCCGCTTCTCTGCCTATCTGGACCCTGACCAGTGCACTGTTCCGAGTGTGCAAACAAGTCTTTAGGCCAAGCCAAATACTTTCCAAATCTTCAAAGGTGTTCAAGTCCCCCTCCTCCATGCAGCCTTACCTGACCACTCCAGCTCTGACCCATCAGTCTCTCCTCTGACTCCTAGCTCCTCAGAGGTATCCAGTTTGGGATATGGTTATATACACATGCCGTTTGATTCTCTTCCACACAGGGGGCTCTGGTCTTCTGAGCTAGTGAATAAGCCTCAGGGGTCTTTTTATTCTCATCCCTGCCTTTAACCTGCCGTTAACCTGGTCCCAGTCACCATCCTCTGGGCCCTGGGCCCCTGCAGAAACCTTCTAAATGTCTTGCTGCATCTGCTCACAACCCGTTCACCAGGACAGAGGGCTCCCTTCAAAAAGCAGCACTGATGATCTCAACCTCACCCACCCTGCCCCCACCCCAAAGCCTTCAGTGACTTTGCACAAGCCCTCCAGGATCTCATGATAGCCAAGCGAATGTGGCACTAGTTACCTAGTCTTCCCAGATAGATTATAAGCCCTGCAAAGCCCTGACTGTGGCAGACTTGGTTACCACTCCAAGTCCAGGGCCTGGCACGTCAATACGTTTTTGTTGAATGAGTGAATAAATGGTTGAGGGAATGTCCATGTGCAGCCTTGAGATTTTCGTCAAGCAGTGGTGTATTTAGTATCTATTCTAGGTGTGGTCTTTTTGCCATTGGATCCCTGGAAAGAGGATTTGTGTATACATGGCTTACTCAGGAAGGGCACCCGTGGGAAACTGGTAAGGGAGTTGAGGGGAGTCAAGGGTGGGTAGAATAAAAATATGTTTTGTCTTTGTCTGCCCTGCCCCCCAACACACCAGCACAGAACTCCTAAAACTCACGGAATTTCCTGAGTGACCGGAGTGTGTTTTGTTATTTATAAGGAACTGCTTTCAGCCCCACCTGACTTTAGGCTAACGAAGGGAGTCTTGGAGAGCCCCTAGTTAGCTGTCAGGATGGGGGCTGCTCACCTGAGGAACCAACCACATGGTTAGAATTTCCAGCCTCATCCCCTGCCTCCAGAGAAGGGAGAGGGGCTGGAGATTGGGTTCAGTCACAGACGGCCAATGATTCAATCAATCATGTCTAGGTAATGAAACTTGGATGAAACCCTTTGAACAATGAGGTTCCTGGTTGGTAAACATACAGATGTACTGAGAGAGTGTTGTACCCTGACTCCACGGGGACAGAGGCTAATGCTCTCTGGACCCTTCAAGACCTTGCCTTACGTGCCTCTTTATCTAGCTGTTCACTTGTATCCTCTCTAATAAACTATAATCATAAATACAGTTATTTGAGTTGTTCTAATGAATTACTGAACCTGGGGAGGGGGGTGGTTATGAGAATCCCTGACTTTGCAGTCTGCCGGGCAGAAGTGTGGGTCACTTGGGGACCCACTCCTTGCAACTGATTCAGTCTTGTGAGACTGAACCCTTAACCTGTGGGATCTGTGCTAACTGCCGGCAGCTAGTGTCAGCATTGAACTGACTTATTGGACTCCCAGGTGGTGTCAGAGAACTGGAGAATTATTCATCACTGTTAACATGAGCCACCAAGTAAGGCAAAGTCCCAAGCTTCAGCCTGAACCGGCTGAAGGGGTGTCTCAGGGGTGTCCCCACTGAGGCCGGAAGTCTGGGGTCTTTATAGACCCTCATCCATCTGGCAGTCATTGGTTAGAAGCTGCCACAAGGAGTTTTCATGCAGTACCCACTCTGAGTGTGGGCAGAGCGGACTCTTAAGGTAAGGGCAGGGATTTCCCTGGCGGTCCAGTGGTTAAGACTCCACGTTTCCACTGCTGGGGGCGCGGGTTTGATCCCTGGTCAGGGAACTAAGATCCTGCATGCCTTGCTGTGTGGCCAAAAAAAAAAAAAAAAAAAAGGGTAAGGGCAGCTCTCAGAGAAAGAGCCAGGGGTGAGGGCTGTTAAAGCCAAAAGCATGCAAAAGAGGGGTGGTACACGAACCGTAAGGAGGGATGCCAGGGCACCTGGGCAGAGCACCAGCCTTGTCTGCCACACGGTCCTCACCCTGGGGACACGGGGACACGGTGAGAAGGAAGACACTCCTCCAGCCCATTGGGCCTTTGGGTCATTATCTTCCCAATGTGAATTGAGCAACTACCTTGTGCCCCGCCCAGGGGGCTCCAAAGACACAGGACATGGTCTCTGTCCTTTTGGAGTTAGTTCCCTCACCTTGGCATGGTGACCCTCTGATATTTCACTGGCAAAGAGGAAGCATCTTGCAAATAGTTTGTTATTAATAATAAAATTCTGAAGTGTGAAGATCGCTTTCTTTTTAAAAATAAACTACAGCACATTTTCTCAAAATAATGCCCCTCTCCCTTACTTCTGCACTGAAATTTTTCCTTGAGCCATGGAAAGAGGCACCAATGGGCTGAAACTCCCAAGTCCCTGCCCATGACTGTGTGGCATGGCTGTGTGCACCATCTGAGAACTGTTGCAGCTGCGGGGGACAGGCTGATCTTCGCGAGCTCTGGCCTCCCCTCGCACCAGGCTCGCTGACAGCAGTGATCTCCGAGAGCTGTCAGGAGAAGGGTGGTGCTCTGGTCCTGGGCTGTGTGCAGGGTGGCAGTTACAGGGAGGCCGCCGCAGACCGTAATGTCCTGCTTCAGCTGAGCCAGCCATTTACAGTCCCAGGGCACAATTCCAGTTGCTGACTGCTCTCAGTTTTCTGCTGGTGACAAATCATTCAAGCCAGGCTCTGTCCCTGCTCCCTGCCACCTCGTTTTAATATTAATTGCAGCCAAAGCAAATTAGAAGAGCAAATCTGCTATTCCTGAAACATGCCACGCATAACAGAGCCAAATGTAAGTGATTTTATTCGTATGTGAGTTATTCATGGGACTGCTCTCTTCTGCGAGTGTGGATGGAAGGAAGACCGCCTTTGAAATAAGAGGTGATGGGTGATGGCCAACCGGCCAGGAGGTGACTGCTGGAGACTAAATAAATCCCAAGATGGTCTGGCTGTACCTAAGCTTTGGAGGGGAGAGAGGGGAAGAAAATGCCTTCATCCTGATTGGCCAGGGCCTGGGTTTGCTCTGTGACTGCCCACCCATCCAGGGTATTGGTCAAATGCATGTCCCAAAGTTCCATCCATCCTGTGACATGTCAGATCAAGGCCAGAACTATCTCTCTCATTCTTGAGAGCCCTCAGTGGTTCCCCAGGGCAAGTGACTGGTGTCACAATGGACCCTTTGTCCTCACCACTCCTTGGAATATGCAGAAAGGATGTGACTGGGACACAGGGGCTGCCAAGGTTTGCTTGGGAAGTCTCAAATGAAAATTTCTGCCACTTCTTTGTGGTAGTTCCATGCTGGGTTGATTAGCTAAGAGAACAACAAAGCATTTACGTAGGGAGACAGCAAAGCAGGGTGAAAAAAAAGTGGAGACTTATCAAACTTTTGGTATTTGATAATTCCCTCAGTGTTGAAAAATCTGAACACTGGTAGACTTGCTTTTGTATCATTTTAATTTAGATGTATGTGTGGGTGTGGGCTGCAGCATACAATCTTTTCAAGATTTAGGGCTCTAATGCTCTTAGACACCCTCTTCCCTACAGAAAGGTGGAGAATGGGAGGGGGTGGGGCATTGGTGACTTGTGTAAGAATTTTACTTTCTGGTTGGCACAGGGAAGGTTGGAGTTCTTTATTTGGCAAAGCCAGATCTAGAGAGAAATAACCCAGAACGTGGCCCACCTCCCTGTGGATATGAAGGGTCTTTCCTGGGGCCTAGGGATGTCCTGCCCACAGCACGCTTGAGTGTGTGTCTAAATCACCTGCGGGGCTTGTTACAACAGAGGTCACCAGGCTCCACCCCAGAGCGTCCAGAAAAAAAGCCCTGATTGTAGCTTTTGCCAATTTCTGTGGTGTAAATATTTCCATCGTGGCCAGTTTCAAGTTATCAGCATGATAGGAAAAGATGTGCATGTTCAGGTCTTCCAGGACCCCAGCCGAGGGTTGATTTACTGGTGGGGAAGAGATCTGTGGCTGAAGATTCTGCGAGAAGGACTCATAGGTCCAGCCACCACCAGGCAGGATTCCTGAGGCTTCCCAGTAGAAGAATGAGGAGCAGAAAGTATGAGGGAGGAGGGGCCAGAGGAAATAATTGGATGTTCTTAGAAGAGAGAGGATACTTACACCTGACTTGCCCTTCTCTCACCTGCTGACCTGGGACACAAAGATGTGTTATGTGTGTGTGCTTTTTTAAAGAAGTTATATATGTATATATAAATATCTTTTTCCTGTTTCACAAAGTTAAATTTTAAAAAGTTGTAAAACAGAAAATAAACATCATGTATTATTTCACCATGCAGAAATAAACACTGTGACATTTGGGTGTATATTCTAGTTTTGTTTTGCTTTGTTTCGTTTTTAAACAACACACTCTCACATGCATACAGATTTTATTTACACATACATACACATACCGTTTTGTAACCCAATTTTTTCACACAGCATTTTCATGAGCTTTTTCTCACATCATTAAATGTTCTTGTAAAAAATGACATGTGGGCTTCCCTGGTGGCGCAGTGGTTAAGAATCCACCTGCCAATGCAGGGGACACGGGTTCCATCCCTGGTCTGGGAAGATCCCACATGCCGTGGAGCAGCTAAGCCCGTGCGCCACAACTACTAAGCCTGCGCTCTAGAGCCCGCGAGCCGTAACTACTGAGCCCACGTGCCACAGCTACTGAAGCCTGCATGCCTAGAGCCCATGCTCCGCAACAAGAGAAGCCACAGAAATGAGAAGCCCGCACATCGCAACCAAGAGTGGCCCCCGCTCAACACAACTAAAGAAAGCCTGTGCACAGCAACTAAGACCCAATGCAGCCAAAAATAAATTAATTAATTTAAAAAAATGATTTGTAATGGACGTACCGTAATTTATTTTTTGAACCCCCTGTTCTTGGAAATTTGCTTTGTGTCTAACAATTTTTCAATGACAAACATGCTTTGATGAACAGCCTCATATCTAAATGTTGGCATCTATGATTATTTCTTGGAATTCAGCTTCCTTACAGGAAACAGGGGCTCACACTAAGGTGTGCACATTTTAAAACTTCTGGTTCATTGTGTCAGATTGCATTCCAGAGAAGTCATACCTGTTTACATTCCCATCAGTGGCGTTTAATAGTTCCCGTTTCATCATTCTTTCATCAACACTGGGTTTTACAAGTTTTTTAAACTCTGAAATGTTTGCTTTTGTTTTTTCCACCACAGTGAAAGAGTCACATCGTGAGAGACTGATCGGCAGTCACTGCAGATACCATTCACTAAACTTTGAAGTTCCGCTAAATAATCCGATATTTGGCTCCCGAGGAGATGGTGAAGTACCAGCAGCTGTAGCCAGCTATGCCTTCCACAATCCCTGTGTCTGGGTTGAAGCCAGGAAAGCGTGAGGGGCTGGGGACTCCTCAAGCAGGAGCCATCTCTCCGGACAGAAGAGTGACATTTGGTGGTCACGATTCCTGAAAGGAACAAGAATGGACAATAGCAGGAAGCAGGGGGAAAGAGGACAAGCCATTAACAAGCAAATTAAGACCAGACAAGAGAGATGAATCAGAAGTGATCCAATAACCAGCCCTGGATTAATTGCATCTGGCTCACGCGGGGATTTCACAGTCATTTGCTTCAAGCTGCTAATCTTTTCTGAGAGGTTCCCTTCAAGCCGTCTGGAAGGAATGAATAAATGGATGCTTAGACAAATGGCTGCTCCTGCAATGTTTTATACATGGGCGCGCACACACGGTGTCCTGCCTTGGAGATTCGGGATTTCAAGCGTGGCTGGTTGGCAGAATTACAGAATTTTATTCCTTAATTTTTTAAAAATTTTATTGAAGTATAGTTGATTTACAATGTTGATTTAATTTCTGCTGTACAGCAAGGTGACTCAGTTATACATACATATATATATATAGTCTTTTTCATATTCTTTTCCATTATGGTTTATCGTAGGATATTGAATACAGTTCTCTGTGCTACACAGTAGGACCTTGTTTACCCATCCTATATATAATAGTTTGCATCTGCGAATCCCAAACTCCCAAGCCTTCCTTCCCCTAGAATTTTAGAATTAGAAAGGATCTACACAATATTTAGTCCACTTGCCATTTTACAGATGAGAAAACTGAAGCTCAGAGAGGCCATATGATTTCTCTTGAATTCACACATCAAAATATCGGTAGAGCTGGGACTAAAACTCAGGTCTCCAACTTTTAGTCCAGTATATTCCTACAAGCTTGTAACCATTTGTTTACTCTAGTGTTTTCTAAACTTACGTGTTTTCTAAACTTAATGGAGAGTAACAGAAAGAATTAATATGGGTGACAAGACTAAAAATGTAAGGTATATAATTTCACTAAATTCTCTTCCCCGGGAGGAGTATTCCATGGACAGGTGCATATGAATCAAATAGCTCTACCCGGGTGTGTGTGACCAAGATGAATGAATGATAAAGTCCCATTTCCTCATCTGTAGGACAGGGTCAATAATAGGTGGGTCACAGGTGGTGGTGAAATTGCAGAGAGCTTGGCACATAGTACTCAACAGATATTAGCTATTTTAAAATTATTATTATTATTACAAACTGAGAGAGTGCCAGTTGCTTCTTGGACTAAGTTGAAGCAGCGGTTTTCTTGCAGAGGATATTCTTTTTTCAAAAAAATATTTATTGAAATATAGTTGATTTATAATGTTGTGTTAATTTTTGCTGTACGGCAAAGTGATTCAGTTATACATACATATACATTCTTTTTTTATATTCTTTTCCATTATGGTTTATCTCAGGACATTGAATATTGTTCCTTGTGCTGTACAGTAGGACCTTGTCGTGTATCCATTCTATATGTAGTAGTTTGCATCTGCTAACCCCAAACTCCCAGTCCATCCCTCCCCCACCCACCCTCCCCCTTGGCAACTACAAGTCTGTTCTCTATGTCTGTGAATGTTTCTGTTTCATAGATAAGTTCATTTTTGTCATATTTCAGATTCTACATGTAAGTGATATCATATGGTCTTTCTCTTTCTGACTTACTTCACTGAATATGATAATCTCTAGTTCCATCCATGTTGCTGCAAATGGCCTTATTTCATTCTTTTTTATGGCTGAGTAGTATTCCACTATATATATATATATATATATATATATATATATATATGGCACATCTTCTTTATCCATTCATCTGTCGATGGACATTTAGGTTGCTTCCATGTCTTGGCTATTGTGAATAGTGTTGCAGGGCATATTCTTTACTTGTGACTATCTAGAGTTGCAAAGGTACTAAGTGCCCTGGGAGAAAGAGTATAGTAAGACAGTTTGTGGCTGCATCAGTGCTGCCCACCATCTTACTACTTCCTAAGGTGCTTGCTGGTGGCTGGTGAGGAGGTGGCAAGTTTGCATAGGAGTTAAGGTTATCAGGCAGGAGGAAAGGGGAGACTGCATACCCACCCATCACCTGGGCCTAGAGACTGTAGGGAGGGCTGTGTCTGGAAACCCCTCCCGACCCAGCTTCGAGATTTTGCTGTAAACACAGTGCTGAGTGCAGAGGAGCGTAAGCAGTAAGAGCGGCACTCTTGGAGTGGAGCCCTGGACTTGGGGTCTTGGTGCCTGATGGTACTGTCGACTGTTAGTAATACTATTAGCATGGCTACTGTTACAACATTGGCCAAGCATCCACTGGGCAGGGCAGGAAGAGTGACCACCAACTTTCCGAGTGGCAGCCACGGAAGCAGTTGGCACTTCTCTGTTCCGGTATTTGCAGCCTGGAAGGAGTCTTACAGAATAAGGGAGCCCTGGGGATGTGCTGGATTTTCTGTTACTCTGGGCAGTAATTGCACATTTAATTATTTTGAAGCATAAAAGCGTCCTTACTTGCACCCAAAGCTGGTCATACAGGTTACTAATCTATTACTAATCTATCCCCCAAACATATTTTTTAAAATAAATTTATTTATTTTTAGTTTTGGCTGCATTGGGTCTTCATTGCTGCTCGCGGGCTTTCTCTAGTTGCAGCGAGCGGGGGTTACTCTTCATTGTGGTGCATGGGCTTCTCATTGTGGTGGTTTCTCTTGTTGCAGAGCAGGGGCTCTAGGCTCGCGGGCTCAGTAGCTGTGGCTTGCGGGCTCTAGAGCTCAGGCTCAGTAGTTGTGGCACATGGGCTTAGTTGTTCTGCAGCATGTGGGATCTTTCCAGACCAGGGTTCGAACCCACGTCCCCTGCATTGGCAGGCAGATTCTTAACCCCTGCACCACAAGGGAAGCTCCCCGCACTGAAACATATTTACAAACTCATTCAGAGCACTCCTAGTTGAAGTCCTCAACAGTTCTGAATTAAATATATTATACAAAACTGAAAAAGAGTTTTTGATAATTTAGTGAGGTGAAATTCACATAACATAAAATTAATCATTTTAGAGTGAACAATTCAGCGGCACTTAGTACGTCCACAATATTGTGCAAATGCCACCTCTAGCCAGTTCCAAAACATTTCCGTCCAGAATAAAACCCCATACCCATTAAGCAGTTTCTCCCCAGTCCTCGCTCTCCCCAGCACCCTGGCAACCTCCAATCTACTTCTGTCTCTATGGATTTATCTCTTCTGGATATTTCATATAAATGGAATTGAGGAGTTTATTTATTTTTTGTAACGGGAACACAGAAAGATGGCAATAGCAGACAGCGATAAGGGGCCATGGAACTAAAAGTGCCTGTGCTCTTCAAACCACTGCCCTTGTCAGAGTGGTTTGCAAGAAGTTCTGCAAACTTTCTCTGCAAAATCTTTGTTTAGCTGAAGATTCCCAGCTTTAGTTCATAATAGTAATAGTAATAATGAAAACATTTATCGGGTACTTAATATATTAGATTCTATATTAAATGTTTATGTGCTTTAGCTCATGAATGTTCACAGAAATTTTACTAGGTCAGTACTTTTCACAGATGAAGATGCTGAGTCAGAGGTGTGCCTGGCACAAGGTTACACAGCAGGCAATGGTAGAGTTAAAATTTGAAATGTGTGACTGACCCTAAAATTCTGCCTTTTAAAAGAGTGTTCATTAATCCTAATACACATTACATTCTTCTTGTGTTCACTGGTGCTCCTCAGCCCAACTGCTGGGATGTTTTAGCACTATTGAATGCTAATTATCATTATTTTTCATATCCATAGCAAAGTCATTAATAATTGCTTGCTCTTAAATATATTTATTGCATGTTTGCTTCTATCTTGAAGATCTCTCCTCACCAGAAAGTCTCTCCTAGTGCCTGATACAAAGCAGGAGGTTGGTAAGAGTGGAAGAGAAAAATGAGTATTACCTTCGGTTCAAATATTTGCCCCACTTAATGACCATTCCAGGCTTTCCAGAGAGAAGTTCCATTTCTGCTGCTGCCTCTGTTTAGGAGGCCTGAGCCCAAGGAGCCAGGGCTATTGGGAGCGAGGCTGCAGGCTCTGGCTGTGCTGGTCCCTCCAGGTCGACCCCTCCTTAGCACACAGCCTCTCTGCACTTAGTCCCCTCACCCCTCACCCACAGGCCTTCTGCACTCCCACCCCAGGCTCCCATGTGCCATTCTCTGCCTCACTTTTGGCTGCTCTCAATTCTACCTTTTCTTCAAGAAGTATCCTTTCCCCCAAGCCTTCCCTGCCCTTCCTGCCTCACCCACAGAGATGGGTCTCTGTTTTAGAAGATCCCAGAGCCCTCGCTGTGTGTCTGATACAGTCTGTGCTCAGGACTGCAGCATCACTGGGGAAGGCAAGGCTGGAAGGGGCTCAGATACTCAGAACGTGAGCGGCAGACTGTTCTGGCCTGGGAGTTCCTGGGAGGTGCCTCAGGGAGCCCCCTTAGGGAAAGGGGCATGGAGAGGCAGGCCAGGCTGGCAGGGCCCTGAGTCCCCTGCCCTACTTAACCAAAAATACCCAGCTTTTGTCTGTATTATGTGATTTCTTTTGAAAACAAATAATAACTGGTTAAAAAAAAAAAAAAAGCAACTACTGTTCTCTATTTCCACCTCCTGCTTTTACAGATAAGAAAACCCCAATGATACACCTCCCAAATTTTCCTTCCTTCCTTCCATACAATAGAGTTTCAGTAAATGGTCCCCAAACTAGAGACCTTATTCTCCCACTCTCCTTGCAGTGGCTCTGAGTGGCCACATGACCCCGTTCTCATTAATAGAATGTGAGCTGAGTGGTACGGGCAGCTCTTGCGTCACTCACGTAGGAGGAAACTGCTATCCTTCCCTTCTTCTCTTTCTGTATTTCCAAGTGCTGGCTCACAAACGCACAGTGACTCAGGTTTGGTCACATCTGTGGGGACAACCCCCTAAGCTTTCTGTGCCATGAGCTCTTTGGCAGCCTGCTGAAGCCTACGGACTTTACCTGGATAATTCTTAAAATTATGCATAAAGTAAAATACCGAAGATTACAGAAGAAACCAATTGTATTGAAATGTGGGTGTCAAAGTAACTAAAAAACCCACACACCTGCAAATGTGTGGTATAGTAAAAATATGCTTCTTTACTAACATTAATAAAATCTAGTGGCAGGACTGATAGCAACTGTAACTTTGAAACGGTAATGAACATGAAGTGATGGTTTGAGGCATCTATAACACTGTAATATGATATGAACATCTATGTGATTTTTATCAGCAGCTAAGTCCCCAATCCTATTATTACAGTGATTTATTTCCTCATTCATAATCATAATCTACATTTCATTTAGAAGTTTGTGAAAATACAGATGTAATTTTTTTTCGTCCCAGTTCACAAATCTCTTGAGTTCTATCTATTGACTCCAGGTTACTGAGTCAATATCTATTGACGCCCTGCCTTAGAAGATGTCAGAGAAGAAGATGGACAGAACTTGAATCCCCAAATGTCCATGTGGATCAGAACAGCCTGCCAGTAAGGGCCACTCACCTCTAGACGATCATGGGAGAGAGAGAAATGTATCATATTTAAGGCATTGTAAGGGTGGGTCTTGTTACAGCAGCTTGGCTATACCCTGACTACTGCACCCAGGGAGAAAATGACTCGTATGCCTCCTGTTTTATACATTTATGTAAATAGTTTTGTGTTATTTATTCTTCCCACTGTCTGTTCCTCTCTTGCATGTAGACAATACCTGGATCAGGGTAATATAGGGAGCTGGTGTTCTGAACATGTGCTGAATTAATACAAATCTGTATAGCTGAGTCCAAAACACTAGAAAAGTAGAGGTCAATAAACCATGGGGCTTTGGGCAGTGAAGTACTGTGTTTAAACCTTGATTCTGTCATCCACTGGCTGTGTCACTCTGAGTAGCTGTTTATGGTCTCTGAGCCTCAACTGTGTTTTGTTAAAACAGGGATAAAAATTTCTTGAAATGTCCGAGGTCCAGTGGGCTAGACAGATAATAACTCAGATTCCATGTTACTGCCCTTTCCAACAGTCAGGCTTGGAGTCCCTTGGTGCGGGGCTCCAGCACTTCCAAATCTGCCTCTGAGGTTGCTGGTTTCGGCAGGAATCTCTGCTTACTGACTTGGGGGGCAAGGGTGGGGGTGGGGAGGCCTGAACATGCTCTAGCCTGTTCCCATTGCTCAGTAGCGATAATAACCACTCTTTCCTAAACTGTTCCTAAACTCTGGGCCAGGCACTGTGCACTGCCTCTTTTATTGGTTCACAAATGAAGAAGATGCTCTTAGTGTTATTCACATTTTTCCAAGAATCCAAGGCTCCGAGAGGGCAAGCAACTTGCCCAAGGTCATTCTGTCATGAAGTGTCTGATCCAGGATTTGAACTTAACACTAGTGATCTGTCTCCCGGATGCATGAGTCATGTCTGTGAGTGTGTGTGGAGGAAGACAGGTTCTGTGAGACCCCGGGCTGAGGAAGGCATGCAGAGAGGGAGAAGCAGGTGGAAGGTGCCCTGGTGGGTCATTCTGGGGGCTCCAAGGCTGGGGGATCACCGAGCAGCTGTCCTGCGACTTCTCTAAGCCCACTCTCTTGTCTCCCCAGGGCTGCTCTGCCTCTCTGCTCCCGTTTCCGGCCTCCTGGGTAACATCCTTGGCTCTCCTCTTCTGGGCCACCCCACTCCCTTCAGCCCCTGCTCAGTGACCCGGCCTGTGCTTTGTGGCCTGTGGCCTGGGCAGGGGCATGTGGGTGGCAGTGGCATTCCAACGGGGCTGAGAACAGGTCGCGCCCGGAGAACAGGCAGCAAGGGGAGGTTGGCCTGCGTCACTCAGGGGCCTGGTTGGCAGATCATAAAAGCTGGAAATGCCTGATGAGGTCACTGCACCCAGGCCCTGAGGGCTGGACCCCACGGGCTCCCTCCGTGGCTGACATATCCTGCCGCCTCCCTTTGGGGAGGCCAAGCAAACAGGCCCAGGCCGGGCAGATGGCTCTTCTTGCCCTAACCTCTCCTTCCCTTCACTGTGGTGCCTTCCCTGGCCCCCTGGGAGGACAGCACCTCACCTTCTCGCTGGGTGGTTCTGGCTCCCCAAACCCCTGCCCTTCGGGGACCCCACCTCCAGGGGCTCTAAGCAGCTCTTCTGCTGATACAGGAGGGTGTGGAAGAGTAGGGTAGGGAAAGCAATAAATCAAATAATTAACATTGATGTAAGAAGCTGCCTGCCGTGGAGGACTGGCAGAGATGCAGAGTCTAGAACTGGCGATGCTTATTGGAATGGCTCGCACTCCCTTCTCTGGGTCTCAGTTTCCCCCTGTAAAGTGAAGGTGCTGTCCCAGAACTGAGGGTCTTCATCCGCTAGGAGTGCAGCTCCCTCGGAGGCTGGAGGTAGAACAGTGAGAACACTGGGCTCCCAGCGAGGCCGGGCCTTTCAGGACCTGCTCCACCTAACAACCTCTGTGTGCTTGAAGGTCGCCAGGAAATGACACAGAGGTCCCTGGAGTGGCGCCCAGATGCCCATGTAGCCTAAACCCTGAGGCTCTGGAGCCCAGCCCCAGGGCAGCGAGGCCACCAGCATGCTTCTCAGAAGAGCTAGTGTGGACAGAGAGCCTTTGAAGTGCCTGACCCAGTCCTGGGCAAGAGGGGGAATGGGACAAAGAGGCCGCCCACTTCCGTCCTCCCATTAAAGCCTCCAGGCATGACAGGATGTAGGACCCGGCAAGAGGAGGTTGTGTCCAGCCAGAAGGTTGGTTGTCCACGTCACAAGGTGATCTTGCGTCGCCCACTTTTGCTATGGCTCTGGAAAGAATTTCTGCCCTGCAGCTCCAGTCAGCCCAAATGGAGCTGAAACAGTAGAAACTGAAGTCATAGAGCAACTAAAGAGCTTTGCAAAATCATCAGCTTGCTGACCAATATTTCAAAGAATGCAAAAGAGCAGGTGATAATATTCCAACATTTTCAGCTTCTGTGTGAACCTACCAAGTCAATCACAGGCTCCCGGGCCGGTCACAGCACAACGCTTTGCCCTCCCCCCATATAATTTGACCCTCAGATGGTCCTCAAACTCACAGTGGGCAATTTATATGCTCAGAGCACTTCAGAGTTTATAAAAGTGCTCACAGGTGTTTAACTCTCACGGCTAATTTCAGCCCACATCAGAGGCCTCTGAGAATGGGGTGTCGGGAGTGATCTCTCTTATCCCACATCTCATCTCTCTTATCCCCAAATTGCTCTTTTTAGGTGAGAAAACTGAGATTCAGAGGTCACCCAGCTGTGAGGTTCAGGCCTGACCCTGCCACCCAGCTGTTCTGAGGCCAAGGTGAAGAGGTCTTTTTCACCCACTTCAACTACTCTGTTAAGCCATGATGCCAAAATACATATCACGGGTCTAAAACGGTGTGGGGGGGCCATCTACAGCCTGGGAGCTAAATCCAGCTGCCTGCTTGTTTTTGTAAGTAAAGTTTTATTGGAACACTTCTGCACCTACTCATTACATATTGTCTGTACTTCTTTCACTCCAATCGAAGAGTTGAGTGGTTGTGGCAGAGACTGTACAGCCAGCAAAGCCCGAAATATTTACTATCTGGCCCTTTATAGAAAAAGTTTGCGTTGGTCTGGAATATATAAATCAAGATGGATTTTCCCAAGAAATCAGGTCATCAGGGAAGTTACTTCTTAACCCAAGGCCTGATGTCTGAGTCCACAGAAGCAATGAAAAGGACCACAAGCACTTGTGTTTAGTCAAGTGACAATGACTCCGGGCACATGCTTCTTCCAAGGCTCTCAAGCAGCCTCAGCAGCCATTACTGAGATGTGGGTGGTAATTGTGAAGAAACAACCACCAGGGGAAGAGGGCTGTGTTTGAGGCTAGAAGCTGGGGAGTAGGGGTGGGGGGCAGATTTGAAGGGAAACTGACCTAGGCTGGAGTGAAAGCTGACTCTTCTGTTCCAGCTCGGAAAGGAAGCCCCTGGGCGGGATGGGATGGTATAAAGTGCACACACAGGGTCGTGCACACAGTGGGTGCGCCATCAGCATCCTCTTTGGAAATGATGGCCACGGGCCACCCTGTGAGCAATAACCCGGGCACCAATTGATTGCTGGGGCCCAGCTCAGTGTGTATGTGTGTGTGTGCATGCGTGTGTGTGTGCGTGCGTGCGTGTGTGTGTGTGTGTGTGTGTGTGTCCCCTGGGATCCAGGAGGTTCTCTGGATCCCTCTCTTAGGATTGGCCTTGGGAGGTGGAAGGGGACTTGCTGTGGCCCCCGCACTGGGATGTGGGTCATGGAGCAAAGAAGAACTGGCCCAGGAAACTGACCAGGCAGCTGTGTCTTGGAACACAGCTTGGAGGGTCTAGATTCGGAAGGGTCTGCATCCGCTTCTCTTCCATGGTCCTTGACCCCAGTCAGGCCTTAGTGGATGCTCCAGCGTGGTCTCAGCCGAGCACAAAGGTGAGGGGAGGGGTCCCACACCCAGTTTGGGGCCACAGCACAGAAGAGGAGTGGCAGCACCCATGGCATGTGCCCAGCAGTGTCTTCTGCCCTCGCCAACTTTGGCAACTCTGGGTTTTGTTTTGTAGGCATCTGGGTTTTGAAAGTGGCGTTTCCTCCTCCTGAGGAGATGCTAGGCAAGGGCCTCGGAGGGCAGGAAATGGCAAGGACCAAGGGTCAAAGAGCAGTGTGGCCGAGTGGTGACGAGTCCAGAGCAGGAGAGGGTCGCCTTGCTCTGGGGATGGTGAAGGTGTGGGAGGTCTCCTGGTTCACTGTGTGCACGCGAGCCTTGGATGGGGGACCAGTTCCATGTGCTTCTCTGCATCTCCGCTGACTTCGGTACTTATCCCAGGCCTCGGAGGGTGGGGCGTCCGGGGCCACCACTCTTTGCTCTACCCAAGCATGGCGCTGCTGGACCTCGATAAACGAACGCGAGCATCTGTTCTCAGGCAGTGCGCCCTTCCCTCTCTCCCCCTCAAACTGTCCGGAGTCGGATCTCGGCCAGCTGCTCAGCGATTGGGTTGGAGCTTCTGTGGGGGTGATCTTTCCCAGTGGGGGGGCAGTCACAGCGCCTCCTTCTCTCCCTGCTTGGTCCCCTAGGAATAATCTGCAACAGCCGTGTCTGGAGTCACACCTCCTTTTATTTGGGACGTCTGTCCTCCAGGGGGTTCCCCCAGCCAGCCCCAGGGCCGGAGCTGCCGAGCCAGAGCCCCAGCGCTCCCCGGGCCCCGCCCCGCTCCGGGCCGCGGGCTTTGTTCCCCTTGAGGCGCAGCTGCAGGCGGCGGCCACACGGGGGCGCGGCGGGGCTGGCGGCTGCTGATTGCCGGCGGGGACGGGCCTCCTCCCTCGTCCTAGCCCCTCCCCTTCCCCCGTCCCTCCCCTCACCGCCGTCCCCGCCGCGCCCCGCCCTGGCCCTGCCCCCGCCTACCCGGGCTCCGCGGCGCGGGCGCGTAGGGGGTTGCTTCTCGTTCTGAACGTCCCCCCAGTTTGACAGAGCAGCCTCCTCCCCAGGACCCCGCCTCGAGCCCAGCCCCCCGTGTCCCGCTCCCCGGCTCCTGCCTCCGCTCCCGGGTCTGGGACAGACTGGGGCGGCGCCGGCTCCCCATCACCGGCCACACTGCGGCGACCCCCAGCGCCGCCACCCGGTGTCTCTGTGGCCAGCGCGGGCGCTTTCCTTCTCCTGGGGGAGACTTCTCCCAACTCTCACTCTACGCCGGCAAGAAATACCTCCGTTACTCATTCCTTTTGGTTACCTGTAAGTATAGACGCATAATAGGCGCTCAATACACGACTGTTGATAGACGAGTGTGAATATGTTAAGCACTGGTGCGTTCGTGATCATACCTTATACTTTAAAACTAATAAACTTTATTTTTTAGAGCGGTTTTAGGTTCACAGCAAAATTGAGCGGAAAGTGCAGAGGGTTGGTACGTACCTCAAGGCCCCTACACCCGCTCAGCCTCTGCTCTATTGTCACCCCACAGCACAGTGGTTTACCTGTCACAGTGGATGAACCTACACTGACACGTCCTTGTCACCCAAAGTCCGTAGTTTACACCAGGCATCACTCCGGGGGTTGTTTATTCTACAGGATTTGACAAGTACATAATGACATGTCTCCACAATTTTAGGATCGTACAGAGTAGTTAAACTACCGGAAAAATCCTCTGTGCTCGGCCTAATCATCCCTCTCTTTCCCCCACCCCTGGGAACCACTCATCTCTTTACTATCTCTAGTTTTCCCCAGTCATACTTAATTTTCACTAGAGGTAGGAACTCTTCCTGTTTCACCTTTGAAGAAACTGAGGCTCAGAGATGTTACCAGAGCCTACTGGGCTTCCTGTCAGGAGGGCCACTAAATTCCCAGGCTCTCTTTGTCCCTGGTCTGGGACACACTCCTGAACAAGCCAGCCAGGGATGGCCTGACAGCAGAGCCTGAGGAAGCCCATCACCACAGCAAGCCTCACCCTGGCCAGGGAACCGGCTCCCTTGCAAGGGACCCCATTCAGGGGACCCCGCTGTCCTACCTGGATGTTTCTGTAGCAGGAAATGGAGAAGAATTCAGGTGCAGACAGCACAGCTTTGTTGGGTGGCTGGCAGGCTTACCCCTAGCACTGGTGTGTTGACACAGAAGTACAAATGGAGGCCCCTGGCCTGTGGTCTGCCCCTTCTTCCCCCACCTACCCGTGAGGGACTTGCATGTGTGGACACCCAGCCTGTGGTCCCAGCTCCATCCCTAGCACAGAGCCAGCTGCCTCCAGGCCACTCCTCAGACCTAGGAGTACACAGGCTGGGGGACCAGACAGGAAGGGGAACTTGCAGAGACCCTAGGAGTGAGTTCTGGGCCCTTTATTCAGGGCCCCAGGTACCCAGAGCATGCTCCAGGTGGGCACATCCCCTTGACCATGTGGTAGGGTTACCAGATTCATCAAATTAAAATATAGGAAACCTAGTTAAATTTGAATTTCGGAAAAACAACGATAATTTTTTTACTATAGTATGTCCCCAACACACACTTAAACTGAAAAATTATTGTTTACCTGAAATTCAAATTTAATTGGGTGTACTGACCAATGGACATGATGCTGACCCTGACCAATGGACTCCCGACTCATGGAGAGAGTTGCAGCAGGAGATAGGCCAGAGATAGACCCTCTGAAACATGGGGCCTTGGTCACCTAAGCTAAGGCTGTACTGGCTGCAGGGTCCCGGGTTCTGGGGATGCTGGAGACAAGATCAACCTCTGCCCAGTAGGAAGCCAGTGTGGCTTGACAATAAAATTTACCATTAAGGTCACCGGAATGCATGTGTGTTGGGCGGAGGGTAGGGAAGGGGCAGATGATGAGGGGAGGTGGGCTGGGGACAGAGAAATGAGCTTGCAGCCATGACCACCTCACTGTCTCTCTAAGAAGGGGGGAGAAGGTCAGAGGGCAGGGGGAGGGAAGTTCCAAGGAGCGTTAGGGAGGAGAGGAGAGGAAACTCACAGATCCCTGACCTGTGGCTGTGTGGCCTGCTTTCCAGCTGAAATGTCCCTTTCACCACAGTTAGCACCCTGGGCCAGGTTGTGATGGAAATCAGGCAGGACTCGAGAGAAACTGGGCAGACAGCCCATGAGGAGGGCAGAGGGGAGCCTTCCTGCTGGCTTGGTGTCAGTGCCCATGGCCTGGGCCTGGGTCCACTCGCTGTGTGATCTCTCAGGAAGGTGAGAGGAGCAGTCGTCAGAGGGAGAAGACACTGGGCATGGTAGAGAGGCCAAGGGAAACGTTCCAGAACGATTCCTGGAGGGCTGACCGCAGCATTTGGGAAGCTAAGTTCTGGTCCCTAGTGGCTTGGAAAGGGGCTTCCTGGAAGAAAGAAGCCATTGTCCTTAGGGCAGCATCCCGGACAAGGCCTGAGAGGCAGGAGCTCTCTTAGCCCCCTCCCCAGGCAGCCGGGACCACATCCTCAGTCTCTTTCTACCTCAGCTTCCTCACCTGAGTGGAGATAACTTTGTGGGTTTATTGGGAGCATCAAATGAAATCACACATAAAAGCAACTTGCAAACAAAGAAGTGCTTTGTAAGTACAAGATGGCATTCTTTACTAATTCAGTGTGTACGGAGCCCTTCCTTGGGGCCAGGCCCTGCGTCAATCTGAGAAGAAGTTGGAAGCTTCTCAAGGAGCCTAGGTCTGGCGGGGAAGGCATGGGACCAGGTAAAATAAGTGTGCACAGGGTACCCCAAGGGGAGCTGAGGAGGGGGTGGTCCCTGTTCGCGGGAGGTCGGGAATGACTTATGAAGGAGGTGGTGCTGGACTGAGTCCTCATGGTGGAGGCATGTTGCCGGATGGAGCAGGGGAAAGAAGGGCATCACAGACCGGTGGGCAGAAGGGGAGGCAGAGGCCCTGAGGAAGGCTGGGCAGGAGCTGCCAGAGGAGAGCAGACACCTCAGCACAGAGTCCCTAGACCCCACGGCTGACTTGCTACCTCTAGGTAGGGAGGAAGCAGGGAAGGTGACAGCATCCCTGTGCAGTTCAGAAAGATCCCTTGGGTCTCCCCTGAAGTCAGGGTTTAGAGGTGCACAATGGGTAGGAGGCAGGGAGACTAGAGGGCAGTTGTTTTGTGACCCAGGTGAGCAAACAGAGGGCCTCAGTGGAAGCAACAGCAGTGGGCGTGGAGAGGAGGGGAAGCTTCTATCATGCTGGAGTTGGAATTGCCTTCTGACATCCTTCTGCCTCTGTGCCCTCCAGAGCCCCTTCCCATCAGAGCTCATCTCTGACAGCCTATCCACAGAAGCCTTCCCTCCTCTGGATACTGACAATTCCTGTTTCCCACTCCACTGACCTCGGGGTCTACTGAAGTGCTTCTGTTTGCTTGTTTTTAATTGTTTTTGAGTCTCAGTTGTTCTTTTATGCCTCCAGAAATATTGTATTTTCTAGGCCAGAGTTTACCTTTGTTGTGTTCTTCTTCTTCTTCCCTTCTTCTTCTCCTTCTCTTTCTCCTTCTTCTTCTTCTCCTCCTTCTGTCTACCTCTGCTGTATTTATCACAATCTATCTATCCATTCTGCCATTGGGTTGTTTCCAGTTTCCGTCAACTATGAAGTGCTGTCTATGAATGTCCGTGTGTTTCCTGAACACGTGGGTGCGTTCTGCTGGGCATACAGCTAGGAGTGGAATGCTGGGTCACAAGGTTTGCATGCTTTTGATTTCAGTTGTTATTACCAGTTTTCTAAAGTGATTGTGCCAGTTTACATTTGCACCAGCATTGTATGAGTGCAGTCGCTTCACACCCTCATCAGCACTTGGGATTGTCAGTTTAAAAAAATTTAGCTATTCTGGTATTTATATAGTGGTATTTCATTGTGGTTTTAATTTGTGTTACTCTGATGGCTAAAGAGGTTGAGCACCTTTTCCTGTGTTTTGGGCCATTGTGATATTGTCTCTTGTGAGGTGCCTGTTTAAGTTTATTTTTCTGAGCTTTTTATATTCTGGATATAAGCCGTTTGTCTCTTATATGTGTAGCAAATAGCTTCTACTCTATGGCTCCTCTTCACTCTCTTAATAATGTCTTTGGATAACAGGAGTTCCTCATTTTAATATAGTCCAATTATCTTTTCCTATATGGTTAGTGCATTTAGTGGAATGTTTAAAAAAAATCTTTCTCTACTTCAAGGTCATAATGGTATTCTCCTATGTTTATCTTATAGAAACTTTGTTTTGTCTTTTACATGTAGATCTACAATTCACCTGGAAATGAGTTTTTAGGTTGGGTCAAGTTTCTTTTTTATTTTTTATGAATATCCAATTCAACCAACCCCCTATGTTAAAAAGACTATACTTTGCTCACTCCTCTGCAGTGTACGTTTGTTATCAATCACGTATGCACATATGGCTGTTTCTGGAATCTCTATTCTGTTCCATTGGTCTATTTGTCAATTTTTGCACCAATTTTGCACCACTGACAATTACTGAAGCTTTGTAAATCTTGATAGTTGCTAGAGCGAGTCTTCCTAAATTTGCCCACACTGTACTTATCACACTTTAATGCAATCCCATGTTTACTGGTATGGAAGAGGACAGTCAAGATTCAAATGTGCAAAAATCTTAACTTTAAAATTTTTCTATAACTGACCTTATTTTAAAGCTCTCCATTTCTACTGTAAGTCTATTGCTGTTTTCTAATTAGTTATTTTTTGTTATTCCATTTTCTCCCCTAGTAGCTTGTTGTTATGTAATATTTTATGATTCTTACTGATTTCCTTAGAGATAAAAATATGCATCCACAAGTCTAACATAAATTGGCATTTTTTTCTATCCCCAAGCAATGCAATGATCTTAGAACGCCTTAATTCCGATTATTTTCCTCTTTTTTTTTTGCATATTGTTGTATGTTTTATTTTATATTTAGGTTTACTTACAAATTTAACCTTTCTGGTCCTCCTATTTTTTCCTGCATTTCTGTGATTCCATCTGGGATCATTTTCTTCTCCTTGAATAATTCCCTTTGATTCCCCTTAGTGTGGTTCTGCAGATGAAAAATTTTCTCTCACTTTAGGGTCTGAAAATGAATTTATCTCAGCTTCCTTTTTGGAGGATATCTTATTGAGTATAGAATTCAAAGTTGGTTGTTATGTTGAAGATACTAGTCTGCTGACTTCTGGCTACTTTGTTTCTGTTAAGAAGTCAACTGTCTGTCTTATTGTTACTTCTTTAAAGGTATGTCTTTTTTTCCACCCCCTCTGGATGTTTTTAAGATTTATCTAAGATAGGCAACTGCTGTGCCTAGGTGTATATGTGTGTGTACTTACCCTTCTTACCCTTCTTGGGTTACCCCGAGCTCCTTGAATCTGTAGCTTAACTTCTTTAATCAGTTTTGGACAATTCTTAATAATTATCTCTTAAAATTTACTCTGACATATTCTCTTTCTCCTCACATGCTGAGATGTTAGATATAAGTTGGATTTTTTTATACATCCCATTTGTCTCTTCTGCTCTTTTCTATATTTTCTATCCTTTTGATTCTGGCCTTCAACTGGACATTTTCTTCTATCTATCTTCCTGTTCACTAATCTTTTTTTCAATATGCCATTAAACCTTTCCATCACACACATTCTTAATTTCATATATTATAGTTTCAGTTACAGATTTAACAACTGAGTCTTTTTTTTCTGGTTTTTACCAAAATTATCTATCTTGTTATTTAATTCTATGGGCATATTGACTATGCTTATTTTATAGTCTTTTTCTAGTCATTACCAAATCTGGATATTTTGTGAGTTTATTTTTATTGTCTGTTTCTCTCTCTCTCTCTCTCTATCAGATTTTGTCTTCTTGCGAGTCTTGTTTTTCCTGTTCAACATCTTATATGAAAAACAGCAGAAGTTAATTTGAGATTCTGAACAATGTTTTCCTTTGGAGAGAATTTGCTTTTACTTCTTTTAGACATTAGGCTAAGAGCAATTCATGCTAATCCATTCAGGGATTCAGTATGACTTTAGTCATTGTGAATGCTGGTCTATTTTTCATTTACTCAACCCCTAGGGTGTAGCCCTTTGAGATTTCAGCCAAAGTCTGGGGCTTTTACCAAGACCCTTCCTCTTAAGTGGCTTCTAAACTCCCCCAAATTCTTGCTGCCTCTGTTGCTTTCTGATACCTTCAAGCAGTTTTGCTTTTTTAAAAAATATTTTTCCAGGTCTTCTAAATGAGCTCAGTTGGAAATGATGGTCTAAGATATCCCAGTTGGCCATTAGTGAAAGTAGAATCTTTAGCCCTATTGTATATGAGTGATCCCAAATAGGTCAAAAGCTGGGGACATACAAAGGCAAAACTTCCATGAAATTCTGCATAAGGAAAGATCGCTGCTGAATTCTTGCTGGAAAGTAAGTCATGCATTTTTCTTTTCTGAGCTGTTGAAATGTACATACCAACTCAGCAAGCTGACTGGTTGTTTCTGTTTCCCTTCACTTGGGAGTGACTGAGTTGTATTGCTATTCCTTATCTCTCTGTCCCTTGCCCCTGCCACCACATCCACACTTTTTGCTTGATCCTTCTCTTCTGGACTAACTCCAGGTAGTCTGGAAGGGCACGGGACTGCACCTGGGGGTGCAGTATCTTCACCTTCCAGCTGCTATGAGGGCTGGTCTGAGAGCGTCACAGAGAACCTCAGAAAACCATGGCTGGAGATTGATTTTTTTTCCCTATTTATTTATTTATTTTTGGCTGCGTTGGGTCTTTGTTGCTGCATGCGGGCTTTCTCTAGTTGTGGCGAGCAGGGGTTACTCTTCATTGTGGTGCACGGGCTTCTCATTGCGGTGGCTTCTCTTGTTGCAGAGCGGGGGCTCTAGGCACATGGGCTTCAGTAGTTGTGGCGCACGAGCTCAGTGGTTGTGGCTCGTGGGCTCTAGAGCGCAGGCTCAGTAGTTGTGGCGCACAGGCTTAGTTGCTCCACAGCACGTGGGATCTTCCCGGACCAGGGCTCAAACCCGTGTCCCCTGCATTGGCAGGTGGATTCTTAACCACTGCGCCACCAGGGAAGTCCAGGGATTGATTTTTTAAATGCTCATAACACAGACTTTCTGATCACTAATGTGATAAAGACCTGTGTATTTTATAGAGAATCATATGTGTGGTTTGTGAGTATACTTTTCATTGCTAAGAATTCTGTTTATGGACCTGAGAGGAGACACATTCCTGCCTCCCTTGCCCCCTCATTGCCTTCTCAGCAGCACTGTCTCCACAGCACCCTCAGGGCTTCTGGAAAGTTGGCCTCCCTTCATAAATCAAGATACAGCATTGACTCTGGTTATGGAAATTTAATTTATCTTTAGACAAAACTTGGAAGTAGATACATATGTCTACTCAGGCTCCCTCACACGTCACTTCAAAGGCACTTTTCATCACACTCCATCCTGCCCTGAGTTCCCCTTTCCCACCTCTCCACAGCATGGAGTCTGGGGGTAGAGACAGAGGATGGTCTCCCTAGAGAAAACCAGTTGTCTGGGGTCTGGACATTCCTGGCCAGATCCTATTCTGTATACAGATGTCAACTGGCACATCTACAGACAGACAATCTAGCCAACATAGAGAATAAAAGTGAAAAATGGAGTGTGACCAGTAAGAAAGCCCAAGTACTTGTCCTGTGTCTTCTATTAAGGCAACACTCAGGAAAAAGAGAGCTTTTTACAGAGATAACCACATATGCAGCTCTAAGCCACAGTGATGATAACACAGGCACGTGTGTGTATGTGCCTGCACGTCTCTGTGCATGCACGTATGTCTGAGAAAAGACTAGTTAGCAAATTTTCCCATACAGCAGAGACAAGAATGGAAACAATTCTGTGTGTTGTTTGGTAATTTGACTTGAATGGCATCCCAAGTGGGTTATTTTGGTCTCAGAGTGGAGTCATTATCAATAATATTTACTTCCTACATCCCTGGATTCTGCACACCCTGCATATTGGTCAACTTCAACCCTGGAAAGAGATGGGAATGCCCTTTGATTGGGAAATTAGGCCCTTTCCAAATGCTCTGGAACAGAAGCATGGAATCTAGCAGTGAGAGTGGAAAGAAATCTTGGGGATCATTTCATCTACTCTCTCATTTTCATAAAATACAGATTTAGAGAGTAGAGGTAACCTTCTCAAGGTTGCACAGAGAATCAGTTGGCAGAAGAAGGCTTGGAAATCAGTCTCCTAATTTCTGGTAACCCCAGCAGGCTATCCTTAGCAGTGGTAAAATGGGATTGGAGATAATAAATGATTAAGGAAACTTTCAAAAATCCCCAAATCATAAATAAGTGACTCTGACACACAAAACTCTAAACCAGTGGTTGGACCTGCTATTGAAATCAGAAGCCACAATGATGCTTCTGTCTCATGTGAATGGATGAGAGTAGTGGGGTATGACTGTTGCTCTCAGGCCAAACACAGGGGACTCTCAGAGGACCTCTGACACTTGGGGATCCTGCATTCAGTCACTCTTCCAGTGGGGGAGACACCTCCACAAATGATTAGCAGAATGAGCAGAAGCTAAGAGGACCAGGAACTTCCCTTTTCCTGTGTCTTGGCAGACAAGCGTGTGGGACCTGTGTTGCAGCTTGGCTACAAGCTACTCCTGCCTGGGACTTTGCATCTGGGGAGAGTGATGCCCAGATGGGGCAATATTCATGGAGTGGCAGCTCCTCGGGCTAGTGGTGCTGGTGCTGCCGATGTCCTGCCTCTTTTGGATCTTCCCCATTTTCTGAGGCCGGCTCTCCAACTTCCCGTCATTCCTCTGAGCTACAATATCCTTTAAACAAATCCCCCTTCTGCTTCACTGCTGGTCTCCCCGGGCTTGTTTGCAAGCACCCTGACCAACGCACTGGAAGGAGAATGAATAGCCTACACAAGTCCCTGCCAACAGAGTTGGCGCTCTGTTATGTATCTCACTATAAAAATTAGAGAGGCATGATGTTCAAACAAAATGAAGTGGGAGGCTGTAATTAAATTTCACCAGGGCCTTCAGGGAAGGGAACTTGAAAGGTCAGAACGTCTCAGTGTCCAGCTGGTCAACAAGTAGAGCCTGCAGAAATGGGTAGAAGCCTTCTCTTGTCTGCCCCATTCATGGAGTGACCAGTGCTGGGACCCAGGACTGCTTATGCAATTAAAGAGACCCACCTTCAGGCAGAGGAATATTTAGTGCAGCTCCAAGTGGCATGTGAGAGGGGTGGAAGCCATCCTCTCCTCTAGAATTTCCATCTGGACTCAGCTGGTTTGTGGGGTACCATAGGTGTTGTAGGAAATCAGCCAGAGGGGCCTCTTCTCCATCACTGGACAGTGGGGCGTTGGAAGTCCCAGCTGGGGAGAGAACAAATCCCCCCTCCGAGGCCACTGTTCACCTGCAGTGCGACCTTGCCCTTCTCCTGCATCCCTCCCCTCTGCCGCCTCCCAGAGGAACCAGAAACAGTAGCCAGTGGGCATGAGAGGACATGGTGCAAAGAGCGGAATGAGGCTGTTAGGGACTAAATGCATATGCTCCCCTCACCCCAACTCACATGTTGAAACCCTAGTCACATGTGATAGTACTAGGAGGTGGGGTTTTGGGAGGTCCTAAAATAATAGTATTAGATGCGGTCATGAGGGTAGAACCCCTGTGCGTGGGATCAGTGGCCTTCGAAGAGTCATGAGTGAGCTTGCTCCCCCTCTCCGCGCGCTGGCACGTGAGGACACAGCAAGAAGACAGCCATCTGCAACCCAGAAGAGAGCCTTCGCCAGAACCCCAGCATCCTGGCATCCTGATCTCAGACTTCCAGCCTCCAGAACTGTGGGAAACACATTACTCTTGTCTCTGAGCACCCCCAGTCTGTGGTATTTGGTTACAGCCACCCAAATGGACTAAGAGAGTCCCTGTCCAGTCCCCACTGCAGGAGCCTGAGCCTGCTTCAGGCCTGAGGGGGATGCAGTGATGGGAGATGGGAAAGACACGGACGTTTGATGTTGGTTTGGGCTGGACTGTTTAGCTAACTGAAAGTAAGACTTTTCTTATACCTGATTGTGACCAGAAAACATATGGGACCTTCTGGAAATGTGGAGTCAGAGAAGGGAGATTCAGCAGAGCTGGGGTGAAGGAAGTGGTGGGGAAATGAAGCCCACCTTGCTGGTACCCCACCATGTCCGGCTCCTTCAATAAAGTGCAGGCAACTTCATGTGAAGTCAAAACGCACAAGCAGTGCAGGGCCCCTGCCTCCTGCCAGACTTCACACCCCACGTCCTTCCTTTTCAGAACTTAAGGGACCACCACGGCTGGGGCCCCAACCTCAGTCTTTCCCTAACATTCACAGGGCCTGGGTGAGAGTACAAATAGAGGGCCACATGTCGTGTGTCTAAATATTTAAACATAGAAGTCAAGATAACAAATTGTTAAATAAACTACGTTTAAATAAACTACGTTACATCCTTCTGCCCTGACAAGCATAACTTCATAAAGACCTGGGAAGCCAGGTTCCAGTTAGAGCCTCAGATTCCTTGGGGTTCTGGTGGGGCAGAGTCAGGCCTCTCTTCCCACCTCTGACTCCATCCTGCACCCTGAAAGGTCTTGCATGTGAACCCCCAGTCCAGACATGTAAGCTCTGTCCATCCTCCCCAACAAACAGCCACCCCTGCTGTCCTCAGGGGAGCAGCCACCTGTCCCCAGAAAGAAAGACCTGGGGAGAGGTCCACAGAGGAGCTCGGAGCAGGCTTGAGGCTGTTGGGACAGGGAATTGAGGGGTCCTTTGTCCCCTGTGCATGAACTATCTAGAAGGGGCACAGGCTCCTGGAGAGCACACCCCCATCAGCTCCTTAGATTCTGTCCCCTAGGGAGAGCCCTTTAAAACACGGGGCCAGGGCAGCCGCCTGGCTTCTAGGCCAAAGGGTAGGACTGATGACGCTTCCTACCTTTCCAAACCTAACTCTTCAGCATCTGCTTCTGAAATCACGACTCCTTTCCTGGCACGTGGCCCTGGCACAGTGGCCTCTGCTCTGCTCCCTGCCCCACACCAGTGTGTGTGTGTGTGTGTGTGTGAGTGTGTGTGTGTGTGATGAGAACACAGCTCTTCTGAGTTGCTGCCTAGGCATTTTACAGCATGACAACCTTGCTGCACCAAGTCTGGACATTTAGATGCGGACCTCAGTTTAAGATTCCCACTCCAAGTTCCTGCTTTGCTTTTCCTGGGGTTAGAGTTAAGGTCGTGAAAATTTAGTGACCTCCACCCTAAGCACCTTATAAGCAGTAGGTGCTTGCTCCCTTCTCTCCATCTCCCGCTCGCTCAGGACCTGGGATGGAGGACTGCCCTTCCCCCAGCTCATCTCCACCCCTGCCCCGCCCCATTTCCGGGATTTGTAAGTAGTAAATCTTGTGACTTTATTTTCTTTGTGTGGGTGTTTTAAAACTGCACCTCCAATCAAAATGATCCCAGGGAGCTCCCTGGCGCCGCCGTGTGGTTGGCTTTTGCCTCCTCATCCTGCAGGCCACAGTCTGCATACTCTTCGTTCAATATACCGGCTCCCGTCGGCCCCGCAAAGCGGTGTGCCAGTCGCTGTCAGCCCCAGAGTGGTCCCTGCTTGTGCCCTGGGAGCTGAGGGAGGTTGGGCTGTAATCGGGCAGCATCTGGAAGGAGGCCCAGCCACATGTAATCACGCTTCTGCAGTTGAGTGGTTCTCCCTGGGTGTCTTCAAACAGCGTTATGTGCTAGGCAAACCCTGAGAAATTACCAGCTCAATCATTCTGACTTAAAAAGAGGATGTCCTTGTCACTTCCTCCTCCCAGCATCCCACACGAATCACTGGCAATTGGTTTATCGTTATCAGATTATCCAAAACAACTCAGATAATCACTGGGATAAGTAATGTGTGCAGCTCTGCTTCTCCTTCCCTCCTTCCCTCCCTCTGCCCCTCCCCTCTTTCCTCCCTCCTTCCTTCCTTTTCCGTTGGAAGAATAAGCAACAGGAAAAAGGTAAGGAAACATAACTAAGCACAATTATTTAAAATGCTATTGACGGATCACAGAAGAAAGAAGAAAGAAAATCAACATTGATTGAGCATCTATTAAGTGGCAGGTGGAGCTGGTGTTTCCCATGGCCCCTCCGGCCCCATCGGATTCCCCCAAGTAGATGTTATCTCCTCCTTTCTGTGAACCAAAAAATGAGGCTGAACAGGGTGCTCAGTAACAGGCCCCCTGCCCCCGTACCGGGCAGAGGGCCCCGCCTAAGCGCAGACCAGAAGGGAGCCGTCTGAATCCTTCTGAATGCTCTCCAGGAGCTCCCTCTGGAGGAGGAAGCAAGGTAGTGAGCCCCTGTATCCCCCGGGGTGTCCATACTGGCACATTTTGCTATGTTCTTTCTTGCTGTGTCACTCTCTCTTCCCCCAACTGCTATACCACCCTCTCCCACAAAGGCTCACTTCTGTAGGACATCCCAGTCATCAGAAAATGAAAATGCACTTTTGCATTTCGGAGTGCAGCTCCTATAGGAGTGATGTAGAAATGGCAAAACAGAAGACCGTTTTCATTAAAACACACATTCAGGCTCTGCTGTGCGGATTAAATTAGGAAAACCATTTTGACGAGGGAGGCTCAGCGTGGAGCAGACTTCTCAGCAAATTAGCAGAGAAGTGTGGGTTAAAGTTCCGGGTCCCCGGATGTAACAAGAAAGCAGAGATGGCTGTATTCACTGCGAGTGAGAGGGGGGACAAACGAGCCGTGCTGCCGAAGCTTACTGGCTGGAAAGGCAGCTCCGAATGTTTCATAGGCTTGGGGAGGGTGAAACTGTGAATGATGGTTACCAGAGCTGTAGAGGGCTGTGGTGCCTGGAGGGAACTGCCAGTAGGAGCTCTATCTAAACAGACTTCTGCTCCCAGTGGCCTTTGCCTCGTTCTGGGCCTCAGCTTCTAAGGGGACAGTGCAGGGCAGTTGGCCAGGAGTCAGCAGACCAGGCTTCCAGCCCTGACTCTGCTAGAGCTCATCCTGTAGCCTTGTCCTCACGGTTTTGCCACTGAGCTTTGGGCCCTTCATCTGCCAGGTACTGCATGGATACGTGACATGTTCTGAGGCCACCCAACATTACTGGAGCTCTTCCTCTGTTTGGAGAATTTGCATCCCGAATCCTTCCTTCTCAGGGCAGAAGCCAGAAGCTTACTTGCCCAGTCGGCCTGCAGTTGGGCTGAGGCATGGGGCCTGAGCTCTTCCAATCAGGAAGGACTAGAGCGATGGGAGCAAGTGCAAGTGTGTAGAAGCCGTTTTCTGGGGAGCGTGGTGGCAGAGAGTGGGCCACGGGGCAGAGTCCCAGGGTCCAGGGCCAGCTGTTAGTGGGGTGAGCTGTGAGGTCTGGGCCTGTCATCATCATCACCATCATCATTAGCAGCAGCAGCAGCAATCACATCTCTGCTGGAGCAACTGGCCACAGCGTGGTTTGGGGGTGCTTCTGGGTTCCTGGCTTCCAGGCCATGGACTCTGCAAATTAGCCGAGGGCACCCCTTCCAGACATTTTACTGACATCTGCTGGGAAACTGCTATGCTATGGAAATCTAGTACATGGTATAACAAATATACAAACCTGTCTAGGGTGTGAATGGCGCCCCCTCAAAAGCCGTGTTGTGCGGTATGCAACCTGCGCAACTGAACTTGGCGGCCCTTCGAGCCTGACTCTTTGGGCTTTGTGGAGATTCTGTTAGGGACTTAATTTCCTTTAGTAATTGCTTTTTCTACTTAAGCTACCTGAGATGGGGTCTGGCGTTTGACTAAGAACCCGATTGGTACAAATAGGGATAATGACACGTGCCTCATAGGTGCCAGCTGACCAATCGAGGTAAGAGTCTCCCAGGGGCATAAAGACTTCTGTTACTCTGCGGCTTTGTGCTTAATTTATTCATTTTTAGAGGAACATGGGAAACGGGATCTGATTCACCCTGTCTTCCTTCCTTATTCCAGAAACCTATTTGTTTATTCTTTTGTTCTAGTTGTCAGGGTCACAGTTCACGGTTAAATAGAGGAATCACAAGGATGGAAATGAGAGTGTGTGTTATAAATATTCCAGTGGGGAGACTTGTGGGAAAAATGGCTTTGCTGGGTCTTATTGGTGCACTGCTTGGTCTCCTATTATTACAAGGAGGGATGACATCAGCCTGTGTATCATTAGTCTGATGAGTGAGTGAGTGAGTGAGTGAGTGTGTGTGTGTGTGTGTGTGTGTGTGTGTGTGTGTGTGTGTGTGTGTGTATGTGTGTGTGTGTGTGTATGTATGTCTGGTGCAGATAAAGTGATCAGTTTTGAGGTTTTCCGGAATTGTCCATATTTGAGATGTCTTGTCCTCATGTATTAGGCTATTTCTGGGCCCATGTTTTTTGGTTAGGCCCTGTGGGGCTGCCCTTTAAGGTCACAGCCGCCCCTGCCCAGGGTGTAACGAGGAGGGAAAAATGAGCAGGGCCTCCCCAGGGAATGCTCTCCCCATCAATAGCTGGAAATGTGCGTTTGACTCAATCCTCAGTACTTCAAACCTGAAAGGAGGAAAGAAGCTGTTTGCTTGTTTCCCACATCCCCTTCCCCTCTGGTGCCCGAAGCAGGGAGGGGAGAGGAGGGCGGACTGGGAGGCTGGGGCAGGCTGGCACCTGCCCACCGGTCTGATTTCGAGGCCCTCTGTCCAAATCAGCCACCCTTGTTTGGTGCCTGGGGCCTGACATCGTTTTGCTGGGGACTTTCTTTCCACCTCGAGCAAGGAGCAAGGGCTTCAGAGGCCGGAAGAGGGAGCCTGTGAGTCGTGTTTGCCCCTGGTGGCTCCTATCAGGGTTTGGACAGAGGGGAGGGCAGAGGGGAGAGAGGGCGTTCACATCCTGAAGGGCAGTGGTGGGGGGAAGAGGCACCAGGAGAAGGGGAGGGGGAGCACTGGAGGGGTTGGGAGGTAGGGCACCTGCATACAAACATCCTGGATTCCAGAATCTGTCCCTGGTCTCTGGGGGCCTCTGACCCTCTGCACGGAGGCTGCATGTCCCTCCTGCAGGAACTTCTGACTCCCTGCTCCTGTCTGAGTGACAGACTTTTCAGATGAGGGGAACTGGCCGAGGAGGCCTCCCTGTCTTGCTCTCACCTTCCCTTCAGAAGCCCGCACTCCACCCGGCTCTCAGAAGGGAAACTGCACACACAGGGGAAACCCAGTCGTGCCTGTTTCTGGAACTGCTCCGAGGAGCCTCAGGCGGAAGGGCTGGGGAGGCTCCCAGGACAGGAGGATGGGGTCTGCGGAGCGCTGTGCCGGAACACAGGGCAGGGACCTCTGCGGGATGCAAGTGGAGACCTTTGCACCCCTCGGGAAGTGCGGGCCCTGGGCTCAGGTGAAGAGGCCTGAGACAGAGACAGTCTGACTTCCTGTTGGTTCATTAGTGATCTCCTGTCACATCTCCAGGGTTTCGAAATAAATCAGGGCCTTTTCTACCCAGAGTCCTGTTTCTCTGGCCCCAAGTTGCTGTAGGTCATCGGGTGGGGGGCTGGGCGGGCAGCAGGCAGTCATACGCCACCAGGCTGGGTTTTGTGAAGGTGTCCCACCTCATCTGTTTCACTTGTCCCCCAGTCCCCTGGCACAGTCCTTCTTCCGTGGTCATATGAATATATATAATATAGTCTTCTTTTCACAAATCAGATGGTAGTGACCCAAGGGACGGGTCATCTAGAAAGCCCTCCTTCCATGCAGGAATCTCCTCATTCTTGAAAGCTGACATTAAACCCTTCCAATGACGGAGAGCTCCCTCCCTCACGAGGGACCTCATTCCCCTTTAGGACAACTCCACTTGTTAGGAAATCATCTTCCTTCCTTTGGACATCCAGCTGTCTCCTGGAATCTCTCTCCTGTTGGTTTGAGTTGGCCAAACTTTTGGTAAGATCCTTCCTCTCTCTGACAGATCTTTAGAAGTTCCAAGGCCTGTTCTGATGTATCCTAAGCCTTCTCCTCCAGGGTAAGATGCACCTGCTTCTCTGGCCTGTCCTCAGTAACTTCATCCTCCTTCCTGTCCCTCCCCCTCTACCAAAGACCCCTTTGCCATCAGTACCCCAATGCTGGGGTCTGAGGAGCAGACTGTGTCCTGCGTGACTGTGAAACACCTGCCTGGCCAGGACTAGAGGCGACTTGACTCCCATGAGAAACTCAGGAGCCCCCCAGAGGTCAGGGCCCAGCGGGCCCACTTCCCTACCTCTTCCCCATGTTCACCTCTGGCCCTCAGTGGACACCTCAGTGGACACACGAGCCCCAGAATGAGGACCCGATGATGCTAGAATACATGTGCTGAAGGGAACCCTGACAGGCAGCTGGTCTTGTATTCCTTGCACTGGGCCATCCCCTCATGCCCTGAGTCAACCGTGAGCTCGAGCCTCTCCAAGCTGTAGGGTAGCCAAGGGACACTGACTTTACTAGATCCTGCGGAAAAGGCAAGTGATGTTCAAGATGATATTTTTATATTAAGACAAATGCATATCTATCATGTGATAGAATGTAGAAGCATGAATTTCAAAGCCACTACCTGAGCTCTCAGAGGAGTATCACACTCCGGGAAGGTTGCTTCAGGCTATTTCTTTAGAATTCAGTTCCCAGTCCCCCAGAGGGCTGGCTCCCTTGGCGGAGGGGTGTTTAAGTTGGGTAGAAAACTTGGAGAGGCTCTAAGTTCCTGAGTTTCTTGGAGAAACTCAGTCTCCTTTGCTATTAGAATGAGGCAACGGAGGACCAAGGTAGGGAAGCGATTAGCCTGAGGACACACGGCTTGGAGTCCAGACTTGGAACCCAGATCTGTTCTTTCGCCTGGACTGAGAAATGTTGCATTGGGTTTATAAGAATGCTTACCATGGCGAGAAAGGGGATCTGATCACAGAAAAGTGTCTTGGGCTTAACCCTTGGTTATACAGAAAACGCAGTGCAAAGACCAATTTTACTCAGAGAGTCTGTGCTCCAGGTTCTGAGTAGAGTTGACACCATTCAATGACAGCAATATATTTTCTCACCTCCTTCAGGGCCTAGCATTCTGTTTGGGAAGGATCAGGTGAACGAGGACGAGAAGTCCAACTCCAGTGCCAAGGAATAGAGGGAAGAAGGCCGAGACGGTAGCAGGGCCAGCCAGAGGCTGTTCTGGAATCCAAGCCAGGGAACTGGTAGGACTGATGTGTTAAAATGGTCAGCAACCCTTCGACCCTCACTTGCTCACACACAATAGGCTGTACCTGCACGTGTAAACACACACACACACACACACACCTCACACTCGGGGTCATAGATACCCAAAAGCTTATGATCAAGCAGAGCCTCACACAATGCAGGGGACCACTGACGATCTGACCTCGCCACCACACAACCACCCACTGTCACCTGCAGTGACAATGCAAAAGGGAGTCAACCTGAACCAGGGAACTGAGTAAGTGTGGCTTTCTTTTACTTAAAATGCTGTCCCTCACGTTATTAAATAAGGGTCAAAGACTTGTGTTTTTTATAAAGGCATCTTCAACATTTTTATAAGTTTGTGACACCCAATTGTCAACCTCTTAAGCCACGGATGTCTACAGAGAGTCTTGTGGCTGTCACCTCTCACAGAAGTGCAACTCTCAATATCATTTAATCAAGTCAATTAATACTGTTTAATAAATAGGCCAGAAAATTAGCTGAGAGTTTTTCTCGGCGGGATGCAGCGTGCGACCAAAGTTATGGAAGATTGTCCCTTGAATCACTAAGGCAAACCTTGTTGAGTGTCATTTTACATAAAGCAATCACATAAAAAAAAAGTTATAAATAGAAAAAAATTCCAAAGTTCTCCCACAGACAGGGAAACTGAAATGTCCCCCCCCCCAAAAAAAAGGGAAACAAAACCAAACACTACCGTCCCTACCTCCATGACCCATTTGCTTCAAGTTCTTGATCATACAGTACTCGACATCTTTGGATATGTTACAATGTACAACTCTAAACTGCAGACAAGAGAAAACAAAAAGAACTAACCAGTCGTCTGAAAAATTGAGTTTATGAGAAGTCATTACTTTTACAAAATAAAAACAAAAGCCCCAACACCACTGGTTTCTAATTTGTTCGTTTCTCCTCGTTTTCTCTTGTTTGGCTCAGCCCCACTCCCTTGGCTGCGGGGGGAACACAGGCATGTTGGCTGGTGGGTCCCAGAAGCGAGGGTCAGAAATGGAGACAGGAGTGTGAGAGGCAGCTGCCCAGCAGATGACGTCTGAGGACGAGAGCGTGTCAGCAACAGTTCCCTCTGGCTGAAAGGGCAGCTGGTGGTGTGTGGAGTCACGGGTCTCTTCGCCGGGGAGCTGGGAGAGTGACAGAGTCTGTGGTCTTCTCTGGCCTTTTTGTTTTTTTGCGTTTGCTCAGGAAGAAGCCAAGGCAATAGGAAGAGCCGAAGTCTCTATGCCCACAGCTCCTGGATTGGGGACACCAGCCCTGGGCCATCTGCACAGGAGAACTCTCCTCCCTTCTCTGGGCTACTGAGAAACAAAAGAAAACTCAGCAAGAAAAGGGAGGGAAGGACAGGAAAGGGGAGAGAAGATCTGGAAGGCACTGGGCCAGCAGAGCTGTCTTCCTTCTCAGGACCGGCTACAAACCAGAGAGCCAGGGAGAATGCGTGGACAGCCCTCACTCACAGAGCCCTCCAAGCCCATATTGGAGCCAAGCCTCTGACTTCCCACACTGGACAGCTGGCTTCCTCCCTGGGGGACCACGGAGGGGTTGAGGGTGTTCAAACACAGCGATGCCAAAGTCCTGAGAAGCCCCCAACTGAAAAGCAAACATACACCTGGGTAACTGGGCATTTTGTCTGTTTCCGGGAATCAGGTGGAGAGGGGCAGCTGCCAGGTGTTAAGAGGAGGACCCCATTCCTTCCGTGTTGGCCCTCGGAGTCCTGAAAGACTCCTTATGGCATTGGAGGGACCACGCAGAGGTGGGGACAATGCGAGATGGTAGCCCCCGGATGCGCACAGTGGCCTGCCCGGAGGGGAGGGGAGGATTTAGAGTTCCCCAAGGCTGCCTGGGGGCTGTGGACAAGCCCACCCCAGCCCTCTTCCTCTGTTAGCCTGTCTAGTTTGGCCACATTTCTCACCTGTGCCAACGTAGAGGTGGACGTGATAAAACTAAGTCCAGTGAAACAGCGTCACCAGGGACGTTAAGACTGCAAAGCCCCTGCTCTCTCAAGGCTTCTCTCTGGAGGGATGGGCACGTTCGAGTGTGTCGGTGGGTGGATGGGAGGGGGAAACAAAATTTCCAGCCCCCTTTCACAGCAGGGTGAAACTGGGGTACAGACGGCTGACCTGTCCGCGGTCATAGGACAGGGAGGGAAAAATGGGCCCGGACCCCAGGAGACCCTCTCCCTGCCTATAGGTCACTTCCCCTAAGGATCCCAGGGCCACTGGAGATGGGAAAAATGACCCATCGGAACAGTGTCAGCAGGGACTCTGCCTTAGAGTGGCGGGGCTCAGGATGTGTATCTCGGGACCCTACCTTCAGCCCTGCTCCATCCATCCGGTCTGCCTCTGGCCAAGCCACCTCCCTCCGTCTAGCCCCACACAGCTCCAAAGTGCTTCTGGACACCTGGTCTGGGGCCTCCTCTTTGGCACGGGCCCCTGTGAGTTTCTGTGTGAGAGCAGAGAGACAGCCAGAGAGGGGCCGGGCCTTTGGGGAGGGGATGCCCATCTCAGACCCCAGCACAGGGGAGGCAGCTGCCTCGGGAGGCCCAGAAAATACCACTGCAGCTGCTATTTGTTTTCCTTTTTTCTTTTGAAATAAAAAGTTCAGACCCATCGGATGGGGCAGGTGGGCCCGGGAGGGGACAGGGAAGCAGGACTGGGGGTGATGAGGCCAGCCTAGTTGTTGGCTTCAGACATGGAGGCCACGTGGTTGAGGCCGGCGAGCCCGGGGAGGCCGGCCAGGCCCGCGGCCCACGGGTCAGGCAGCGGGAAGTAGGGACGCGCGGCGGCCACGTTCTCGGCCAGCGCGAAGGCCAAGAGGCCCCCCGCGTTCCGCTCGGCCTCGAGCTGCGCGCGCCCGAACAGCTTCATCTGCGTCTCCTCGAACTGCCGCTCCAGCTCCTGCAGGCTCAGCGCGCCCTTGGGCGCCGCCAGGAAGTGCTTGGCGGGGCTGGGGCCCGGGAGGCACACGGCGGCCCCGCCCAGGTGGCCGCCCACGTCACCCAGCGCGGGGGGCATCACGAAGGCCGCCTTCTCCGGGGCCGGGCCGCCGGGCCCAAAGAGCAGGCTGGCGGCCCTCCAGGCGGCGGGCTTGCGGCCGCGCCGGGGCCGGGCCATACGGCAGCTCTGGCGCTTGATGTGGCGGTGCAGGTGGTCGGAGCGCGTGAAGCTCTTGTAGCAGAACTCGCACTGGTAGGGCCGCACGCCCGTGTGGATGCGCATGTGGTTCTTGAGGTCGTAGTTGTGCACGAACTTGGCGTTGCAGTGGATGCACAGGTAGGGCCGCTCCCCCGTGTGCTTCCTCATGTGGATCTTCAGCTTGTCCTGCCTGCAAGGCAGAGCCAGAGTCAGTCCCTGCCCAGAACCCCAGGAGCCACTCCTCACTCTCTGCTCCCCCTCCTCCAGAACCTGCTAAGGCTCCCGACGGCTGTGGTGTCAACCCTCAGGAATGGGACTCCTGCTAGAATTTACCTTCAACTACTGCGCCACCCCAAGCAGGTGTGGCTCCTCCCCTGGATTAGAGAGTGGATCAGGAGCTGGGCCCAGAGACGCTGCTGTCGTTCCAGAACGCCTGTTACGCATAAGCTCAGGAGGATGGAGCGCCCACTCTGTCGGGGCCTGTCTCATAGACTGCAGAATAGCCTTGCTGGGGACAGAGGCCCCGAAAGCCAGCAGCCTTTCATTAGTCCTCCAGTGGGGCAGCCACTTCTCATACTGGATGGCACCTTCAGCTCCACTCTCTCCAGGCCACAGGGTCCTTCCTCGAGGTTCACCCTGATCCCATCCCAGCCCCTGGGCTGTTGAGACCTGTCAGTCCTCGGCACTAATCCGGGAGGCTACAGGGATCAGGCACACCTTGTTCAAGTCACTCCTGCACTGTGGTTTCTGAGCCCCAGCCCTTGGCTCTCCTCTTTGTCTGCAGACGATTCCAGGGTTTACAAAACAGCCAGGTGCAACAAGAATGCAGCCTAAGCTAGGGCAGAGCTTTTCAGGGTTTAAGCAGTATTATTCAGAGGTAAGATATGACGTGGGGCTGCGGCTCCCATCAGCAGGTGTGGGAGCCTCTGCTCCAGCTGCAAACCCACTGCTAACGTGATGGGTGACCTTAGGTGAGTTACTTAACCTCTCTGCACTGAGCCGAACCTAGCACGAGACGTCAATGCCTGTTGTCCAGAGCTGATGGAGAGAAATTCGGGTTGTGTTGAGCTAGATTCAACACACCTCCTGGCGGTCTTGAAAGGAAAACAGGCATCTCAAGCCTGTTTCTGTAAAGACTGAATGCTGCATAAACCAGCTAAAGGAGCCTTTCAGCCACACAGAAGTGGAGGCAGGTGAGCTTCGAGAACTCTCAGGATCCTTCTGCAGCCTTCCTTGACCAGGCCGGGCAGGCCAGGAAGCTGTGTCCAGCCTCCCACCTCCTCCCTGCAGGTGTGGCTTGGGTGGAGCGTCTGCCTGTAATTTTTGGCTTGGTTTTGAGGTTGGAGCAGATGTGGAGCCCAGGCATCCGCCCTAACATGGCCAGATTTAAACCACACTCAACATAACCCCAGCACAGCAGGAGCGGGTCCTGGTCTCCTGGTGTCCCCTGGCCGCTAGAGGTCTCACTGGCTCTCATTTTCCGGCTAGTTCCCCAGGGGTGGGGCAGGAGAGAAAAGGACATTCATGAGTACACTGGCAGGGACCAGGGGAGAAGGACCAAAAGGACAGATCCGTTTCCCCCACCTGTGCTCCCTGGAAGGCTGGAGGGCACGTGGGGGGTGGGGGAGGAGAGTGGGGTAGGCAGGGCAGAGGAAGGGAGAGTTGGTATCCTTCACACACCAGACACCGCCATCCCCGTCCCACCAGCTGCCCCCAGGCTGCACAGTAAGTACCCCGCTGTGACATCTCATGTGCCCTTCTGCCACCAGCATGCTGCTCTTATGGTCTTTGTAACCCACATTTCATCCTGGTGATTGGATTTTCGAGCATGCTGGCTAGTGGATCTCAAACTTGATGAGCCATTATCAGGGTCTGATGAAACACCGAGTGCCAGGCCTCCCTCCCAGACTGCCTGAGTCAGTAGGTCTGCGGGGGAGAGAGCAGAGAGTTTGCATTTTGAATATGTTGCCGGATGTTGCTGCTGCTGGTGGTCTGAGAACCACTGGCCTAGGTTAATCCTTCAGTTGGCTGGTGGGCAGACTGAGGCCCAGGGAGGGTTAGGGTTAGGACCAGGGAGGTGAAGTCCCTAAGGTCACCGCAAGGGTAATGGCAGAGCTGGGACTAGAACAGCCTAGGCCTCTCTCCTCAGCACTGCACTGTGACCTGTGTAAAAATGTAGGGGTGGGGTGCAGAGTGCTATCTGTAGCCCTAGAGTGACGCTGTACAGTCCTGGGGAATATGTCTCGGGACTCCACACGTTTGCTCAGGCTCTGACGAAACACTGATGCTAGGTGTTGGCTCTGCTAGGTGGTTGGCTAGGCTCACGCACTGGCTGAGGGACTCATCCTCACCAGGGCCTAGTGGAGGGTCAGCTGAGAGTCACCAGTGGGGCTCTAAATACATCATCTCATTCAGTCCTCACTACAACCTTATAAGGGAGATTTTTAAAAAAATTACTATTACATATATTTAATAGTATTGACACCCTCAAATAATGGACAATGCAAATGGTAAATCTTCAAATGTCAAGGGCCTCTTTAAATATGCACTGCTTCCCTGAGCTTCCTGTTAGGGCATCTAAAGTAAATCACACTTCAGAGGCGACTGGCCCAAGTGTGGGAGACGTGCTGAGAAGGTGGCGACAATTTCCTCTCGTTGAGCACCTGCTGTGAGCAGGCAAGTACACCGTTTCAATGACCCTGGAAAGTCATTATTCACAGGCAAGGTACAGTGCAGGAAAGGGATCCCCATTAGGGGTGTGGGAGCCCCTGCTCCAGCTTCAGACCCCCCACTAACTTGCTGGGTGACCTTCAGGCAAGTTATTTAACCTCTCCATGCAGAGTTGAACCTAGGGCTAGACATCAGTTCCTATTGGCGAGGAATCTCCGTTTGCATGAGCTCGATTCAACACACCTGGATTAATTTCCTCACTGGGACTGAGGAATCGCTGGGGGCTCAGCGAAGTCAAACAGCTTTCCCAGAGGTACCAGCCGGTGAGGGGCAGAGGGGCATGGAGGGCTATCTGGGCATGGTTTGTTGGCAAGCTCTTCTGAGGATTTTCATACTGAGTGTTCCCAGCCTGAAGCCTGTAGGGGCTGCCTCAGGAAGTACAGCCCAAACAATCATACCAGGGCATCTGCAGCCAGCCTTCCATCTCTGGGGTCAGAAGACTGGGCCAAGCTGTGGGAGCAGCTCAGCCTGGGCAGGAGCCACTGTCCCCAGTGGAGACTTTTCATGGGAGCAGCGGGGGAGGAGGGTGGACAAACCTCATAAGTTAGTCCTGGAAAAAACTTAGAGAGCATTTAGTTTACTGAGAGCACGTCTGAATCAGTGGGCCCAGTAACCTGCATCCCTAGCGGTATGCTTCCCAGGACCTTGAAAATACTGATCTAACCCAGCCCATTTCCAGGGAGGGAATGGCTTTCTTGAGGTCACACAGCCTCCTTATTTCTGTAATGACCTTTCCATGTAGATGTAATGCGCGTGTGCATTGGCAGAGCAGGGCCCGGGCTCGGCACACTCTAAGAACCGGACCAGGTCCTTTGCTGCCCTGGGCCTCAGTTTCCTGACCTCTAAAATGGGAGGCTGTGCTGCACCATTTTGACCTTTGGTGTTCTGAGAGTGTTTGCATCTGGGAAATGGGCTCATACTGAATCTCTTTCTGGCTGGCTGGCTTCATGCATTGCCGCTCTTCTACCCTTGCTCCTTTACGCATCTGATCTGCTGCCAGAGGCATCATGAGTGAGTTGGAATGTTCCAGTCTGACTCTCAGCAGCTGAGCTCTTGGTCACTTTCCTTCAGGACTGGGGGTCCGGTGCCCCCTTAAAATCTTCCAAGCCCCCTAACCCTGTCCAAAGGCCTGTGTGCTAACTCACCCCTTAGCATGGCTTTGAAGTCTCCTTACAAGCTCATGCCTTCCAGTTATAAAGGGATAAGATCTGGGGGCCCTTGGGGACTATAGTGAACAATACTGTATTATATATTTGAAAGTTACTAAGAGAGTAGATCTTAGATGTTCTCACCACACACACAAAAAAGGTAACTAAGTGAGGTGATGGGTGTGTTAACTAATGTGATTGTGGTAATCGTTTCACAATATATGTGCATATCAAATCATCACTGTTGTACACCTTAAAGTTATACAGTGTTATATGTCAGATATATCTCAATAAAGCTGGAAAAAAGAATCACCCCATATCCTTTGCCAGCCCCCGTCCCTCCCCACAGTACTGCACCACATGGACACACTGTTCCCCTAGCAGGCCATGCTCTGGTCAGCTTTGCATCTTTGAATCTCCGTTGGCATGAGCTGGACCACCAGCCCCCCTGGCTCAGAGCCTGCCATATTATGGGATGGATGCTGGTAAGCCCTGGCTCCTTCCCCTTCTGTGCGTATCCTGTGTTTGGACACCACGCTCCATCCCTTAGGTTCCCACCAGATGTCCAAGCGTAGATGCCGGCACGTGTGCTCTTTCCTTCCCAGCCGTGAGCCCTCCTCTTCCCTGCACCCACATCCTTCCTCTCTGAGTTTACCCTTGCAAACTGCCCTGCCTGAAATGTCTACCACTCCCAATCCCCCTGATTCTTCAGTGGTCAAACTCACGTGCGGTCTTTCATAAACCCTTCTCTGTCCACCCAGGCCTTATCCTTTGCCCTGACCTTCCAGAGCACTTGAACGCTGCAGCCCGAGGCAGGTCAATTGAGGGGCAGGGAGGGAGCAACAGAGGACGATGTGTCAGCATCATCCTCTTCTGGCCCCTAAAGGCCCCATACGTATCAGCATTGCCCTCCCAGCAAGTCCCGAGCCCTGGGGTCCCAGTTTCCCTGTCTGTGCTCTGTGGCCCCAATTCAACCACACAGGTGCTCCTGGCAGATGGGAACACCTGTTCAGAGGCTGTCTTTCCTGCCTTTATTTCCCATGCATGCTATTCCCAGGGCAGGGCCGTCACGTGTGCTGTTTCCCTTAGCTGCCCCTCATGCCTGCGGAGCCACCGCCCTGTCCCTGGCTCCTGGGGCCCTGTCTTATTAGGCGCCTAGACAGCAAGATAATGCAGGAAGCAGCAAATTCATGGACAGTGAGCTGCAAAAAAGGAGCCAGGCTCAGGGACGTTCCCGTCAGTACTAATCGTGAGCGCGGGTCAGGACCTAACCGCACAGGTGGTTGGTTATAAGGGCTTCAGTAAAGCCCGTGAAATTGGCCCTTCCATCATTCTCGTGAGGAAGAGGAGGCAAAGAGAAGTGCTGTCATGTGTCCAGAGCTTTCCTGGTCTTGGGCAATATATGGGGTCATAAATCTGGGCGTGAACTTAGGGAGCACCTGCACCAACCCCCTCATGTTACACATGGGGAAACCGAGGCCCAGAGAGGGGAGGTGACTCAGCCAAAGTCACACAGCTACTTAGAGGCAGATGCAAGCCCTCAAGCTGGGGTTCCTGATCACCACGGCAGTGCCCTTTCCAAGGGGCTGCAGTCCCCAGGAGACACTGCCTTCTGTGTCCCCATGTGCCGGCCCTGCTCCCTCCGCACTTGTTCAGCATGTGGCCCGGATGGTACTGGAACCTGCTCGGATAAGAACCCAGCAGACGTTTTGGAGTTCTGCCCGGTGCTCCTCGCGGTACAATGGGTGGTCATGGCCGCGGCCCGCTGGTGCGGGGCCACTTCTCAGAACTGCCCAGTCCAAACCTGACGTGCTCCTCCCTCACCCTGTCCCCTTGTCTGCCGTCTCATCCCTTTACTCTGCACCTGGGACCCAGGCCAGGTCACATGCATGCAAGCCTTGACCGGTATTCCCCCTTCCAGCTCGGAGAGCTCATCGTCAAGAAAGATGAGCCAGTCGTGGTGATATCATTCCCCTGAGTGAAAGGAAAGGGCCCCGGGTCCTGGGCCTCAGTGGAGGCTCCCAAGTGAGGATAACGCTTTCCCAACACCATCCACTCAGACTTCTTGGTAACCTGATGGTCTGAGACAAATTATCTTCCTGCTGCCACTGCTAACGATACTACATTATCTTAATAAGGTCCCCAGAGCTGCCAGGAGTGGGAGAACTAAGAAAAAAATACAGGGGGGAAAAAAAAAGCATCATCTGCCAGGCTCCCGGCCTTGTTTGGAGAGGGAACCGTGGGGCGCCACGGAGCAACCAGCGTTTGGCTTGCTCTGGGGGCCAGGGGGTGGGGGCTAAAAGTTGCAGCCTTCACGGGATGTCGGTAGGGGATTCAGTGGAGACTGGGGAAATCGTGGCTCATCAGAGATTGATTTCTCGGGGTACAGAGCTTGGGTTGCCCATCCTTCTCCTCCACGGGACCACTGTCGTCTCAGGAGCTGGCCTCTTCTCACGTGTGGCAGTTTCTCGACTTCACCACGTGTCCGCCAGACCTGACTGGAGCGCCTGTGAGAGCCAGGCTGCGGGTGGGATGCAGGGGCTGCAGGAGGGAAGACTGCCCAAGCATGCGCTCCAGGGGCTCCCCCGACAGGCGGCCTGTACTCAAGGACCCACGTGGCAGGACAGGAGCAATTAAGAGTCTTCTGAGGCCTTCACAGGCCCAGGCCAGGCCTAGTTGGTGGTGATGACAGGGGTTGGGGCAACGAGGAGGGGGAGGGCCCTGTGAGGTGGGTGGGCAGGGAAAAGTCCCACCAAGGGCAGCAGCGTCCCTCTGCACGCGAGAGGATGAATACCTTCTTGTCCTCCCTGGCCCACATGCTCCCCGTTCTTCAAGGCGCATCCTAGGGGCCACCTCTGGCCCACGAACCCTGTAGTCCTGACCTTTGGCCCAGGCTTCCAGACTTTCTGGGAATAGAAGTAAAGGACTCCTGACGAGGAGGGTCTGGGGGAATCTTGGTCCAGGCTACCTCTGCCCTAAGTCCTGGAACTGTTTCTCTCTCCCAAGTCAGAGCCACAGGACCAGTTTCATCGCGAGCTGTCTCTGCAGCCAGCACAGACTGCAGCCGTCCTCAGGAAGAAAATGGTGACCTTGGACCAGGCTAGGGGAGTGGACACATAGACTCAGGCATAGACAGAGGAACTTGGAGTCCAGGTGATCATGGGATGGCCAGAGCTAGGAGGGGACAGCATGGGGCCAGAGATACACCATCTGGTTGAAGCCTTTGAGGCCTTTCCTGTGGCTCCAGGGGTGTCTCATAGCTGGAAAGGTCAGTGGTGGAACAACTGTGGGACTGGCTGAAATCTAGAGCTGGCTCGGAGGTGAGATTCCCGACACCAAGGAATAGACACGTGATGGTGGGGCTGCAGTCCCTTCTTGGACACCCACAGAATGAGAGCAGTAAGTAGGGCCTCAGGGGCAGAAGGGGCTCTGTTGGAAGGACGCCCAAGGCCCCTCCGCCGTGTTGCGCTGCTGAAGCCATGAAGAATGATGTTCCCACGGGGCGTGGACATGCTGGGAGCTGGCATCGGAGGCCATAACTCAGAGCCGGGGCCACCTTGCAGGGGGAGGGTGGGTCACTCCAACGTCCCCCAGGAGGGAGGGGAAGTGGGATCAACATCAAGAAGAGAGGAAAGGAGGCCTGACCGGAGAGCAGAAGCTCAGCTATAATTAAGCAAAGACTCGGGCTCCAGAAAGGAAAATAGTGTCCACGAGGAGGACGTGAGGGCAGCAGGTCAGGGGTCCTTCAGCCTCGCGGGGGGTCCAGTCCCAGGTAGTGGCTTTGCATTGCAAGGGAGTCCAGGAATTCCGAGTCAAAGAGGCAGCAGCTGCTGCTCTCAGTGGCTGCTGAAGACGCCTCCAGCTGAGGAGGGCAGTGTTACAGATGTTGGCGGCAGGAAGTCAGCCACAAAGGGGGGGCTCCCCGTGGAAAGGCTGCGAGAGGACTTGGCTATATAAAGAGTTACAGGCCACCCGGACCTGGACAGGCCAGGGTTGAGGCTCTCTGAAGGCTGAAAAGAATCCTGCAGGCAGCTCCGGGGAGGCGACAGAAGGGCAGCAAGGAACCAGCGATTCCGAAGAATGTGATGGGGAGGGGTGTCGAGGGGTGTCCATCATGGGCAGCCACAGCCCACAGTGAGAAATAAAGTCCCTAGGGGAGGAGGCCAAGAAACTCTCCTCCACCCTCTCCCCACTCCGGGTATCTCTGCTCCTGGGAAGGGGACCCCAGAGCTCTTCTGATCTGTCTCAGGAGGGCCAGTGCCCAGTGGGCACCGAGTGAGGGGAGATGTGGACGGAGGCGGGAACGAAGCTGCGCCAGCTGGAGACAGGCCTGGGGGCCCGGGTGGCTGGAACCCGCCCCACAGCTGATCTGGCCTGGAGGGGTGGTGAGCCGGCAGGCACAGCGACCACCCTGAGTGATCAGCAGGAATGTGCTGGGAGGGAGGGTTCTGGAATGCGACCCTCCTATACAACACAGCATTGAGGCCCAAACCAGGAGGCCCACGCAGAGGATGTTCTGGTGTCAAGAGGGCGAGAAGTCTGTCTCGACTGACCGAGTTTAAAACTTTCCCTAGGGAAGGCAGGGACACAGACCGCCATGGCCCTCACAGCGGAGTGTGGGAAAGGCCCGGAGGGAAGTGGGGAACGGAAGGGACATGGGGACTTGGTGGGGGGGCAGGGCAGACTCGCTCTGAGGTACCCTGAGATGCAGCACATCCCCTTGAAGCCACAGACAAGGGTCTCCCCTGGACGGAGGGGTGTCCCCAAGTGTCAGCCGTCTGTGCAGGGGACAAGCAAAGGAGGTGGAGCCCAGGTGGCAGGACTCAGGGGCTGGCTTTTCTGGACCAGGCCTGTGAAGGGTGTCCACGTCTTGAAGTCATTCCCAGGGGGCTGCGGAGAGGCACTGGCTCCAGATGCATGAACTGTGCTTGAATCTGGACTGGGCTCTGGTTTATCTTCCGTTATCCCTGTGCTCTTGTCAAGCCTTTACAGGGGTTCTATGGCTCTAAGGTGAATTCAGGAGAAGAGGAGGGAGGGAGGAGGAGGCGACGTAAGAGTGGCAGGGCCAGTAGTGGGGGGCACCCGAGAGGGGGTGAATCTCGGGGACTTTGGGGCCAGCTGCTCTGCAGCGGTAAGAGAAGCAAGCACTTGAGGTCAGCACGGCTGGGTGGAAGGGGACACACCCGGGGTATGGGGGGCCCTGCCCCTCTGCACCCGGAAATTCTCCCTTCACTGTCAGCTCGGAGCAGCTGGGAGATTCTGCTGGGGTTTCCTTCACAGAAGCAGCTGTGAGGGGACCCAAGGCCACCTCGGAAACAATCCGCGTTGTCTTTCGAAGCGGTCACCGGAAGACCCTGCAGAGCTGTTTTCACAACTGTCAGCTGAACACGTTTCTGTACCCTCTCTGGCAACCTCAAATCGAGTTTTCAAGCCGCCAAAGAGAGTGCGTCTCGTTACTTAGCAGAACTCATCTTGTTTTTCCCCCAAAAGCACTGCCCCTGATTTGATAATCGACCTGATGCCAAACATTGCATTCTCCTCAAAACCCAGAGCTTTGGGCCCACTGGGGCAAATCGAAAGAACGAGCCCCCAGCAATTCCCAAAGATGAACTGCTAGGGGGCTACGGGGTGGCAGCAGCACCACTGGAATAAGCGTGGGTTTCTCAAGGCGGGTTCTCTGATGGGGACAGGGGCAATGTGGGGAAGGGACCTGGTCTAGGAAGTCACAGTCCCAGGGCAGGTAAACCACATCCGACACACTGAAATGACCAAGCCCTGATGCAGGGCACTCACCAGAACCTTCCGCAGTGTGGACACGGCTGAGAAGGTCAGCCTCACATCAGTGACCACAATCGGCACCAACAGACCTTATCTCCCCCAAATGAGGCCCATCAAAACCTAGCACTGGACAAATCGGACCCCACATCATCCCACCAATCAGTTTTGACCACAAAAGTTGCTGTGCAGAGAAGGTACACAACACACGCGTGCTGAATGGGATGGAGTCCGGGAAAGATGAAAGGCTTATCGTGTACTGATTTCAAAGTTCAACTTTTATAACGGCATAGAGTTAACCCTCTTCCCAACATGGACAGTCAAGGGGGAGAACGTAAAAGGAGGCCCAGCCTTTAGGTCTGACCCAAAATAGGACTGAAAGGGCCTACAGGGGTCTCACTGGGGTTCAAGTCCCAGCTCTGCCATTTCCCAGCTGGGCTTAGGAGTGGCTGACTAGCCACTGGGAGACAGATCACCTATCTGTGGACAAAGCCCATGGCCCTCCCTGACTTCCAGGACGTGGCGGGGGCGGTAGTATATGTAATCCATTCAAGACAGGCCCTGGCATGCTGTTTGGGCTCCAAATAAAATAAAGGAGGGGCTGCACTCCATTGGGGAGCTTCAAACCGGCTTTCCTGGATCTACAGCGGGTGCTGAGATCGCCCCTCCCCGCTTCTGCCTTAACCAGAACAGCTCCGCTCTGATCTCTTTTGCATCTTGGCCTTATACCTAATAGCATATATAGGAAAATATCTGAAAATCACTGCCCCAGCTAATGCCTAGCACCTGTTCTGGCGATGAGCTTGCTGTGCATCTAGGATCCAGCTGGACCTCCCCTGACCTGGGTCCCTCTCCATCCCCGAGGCCCCCGGCCCTCCCCGCCCTGCCCCTCACACCCACAGGCCTCCGTTCGCACCTGGTGAAGCGGACCTCGCAGATGTTGCACATGTATGGCTTCTCCCCGGTGTGGGTCCTCATGTGCCGTGGCAGCTTCCCGGCCCCCATGATGACTTTGTGGCAGATGGGGCACTGCTGAGAGGCCTTGGGCTTCAGCTTGCGCTCCTCCACCAGCGGCCAGGGCGGGAAGAGGCCCCCTAGGTGGGTGGCGCTCAGGAAGTTGAGATAGGCACCGTAGTCATTCTCTGCCTTGATGGGGCCCAGCGGCCCCCCGGGAAGGTCCGGGAACATGGCCTTGAAGAAGTCGCTGGGGAAGGGCGGCGGCGGAGGTGGGGGCAGCTCCCCCCTCTCCTCCTCCTTGATCTTGCGGTTCTTGATGACCAGGTCTAGGGGCCCGCTGTCCACGGGCTGCTCGGGCAGCTGGGCAAAGGCACCGAAGTCCCCCGACCAGAGGTGTGGAAAGAAGTCCGGGACGAACGGAGATAAGGAGGGTCTCCTGTCGGGGATGTTGGCTTTGGGGTACAGGTTCTCCCTCAGCAGAGATTCAATGGAGAAGTCCCGGATCACGCCCAGGTGGCCAGGGCTGCCGGCCCGGAAGGAATCGGGGAAGTCCCTGGGAGCGTCTGAACAGGCCTCCGAGAGGTGGTCCATCCTGGAGGGGCTTTGGTGGCAGCTGATGTCCTGGGGGTCAGGCAAGTTGTCTTGATCAGCAAAGTCCTCCGTGTCGTCGTCCTCCTCCTCCTCTTCCTCCTCCTCCTCCTCTTCGTCCTCCTCGTCGTCGTCATCTTCGTCATCATCGTCGTCCTCTTTGTCATCCTCCTCCTCCCCGTCCCCCCCGGGCTCCATGATCTCCAGGCACACGTTCACGATGCACTGGATCTCCAGCATCCTGGCGGCGTTGAGGATGTGCTTGACGTTGGAGGCCGTGATGGTGAGCGTGGAGGTGTAGGCGAACTCCAGGATGGCGGCCAGCGCCTCGGGCTGGACGAAGTCGATCTCGTAGACGTAGGGCTGGCTGGCTAAGGTGCCGGCTGTGAAGAGCTTCTTGAAGTACTTGCTGCAGGCGGCCAGGACGGAGCGGTGGGTGCGGTACTCCTGCTCTTGCACCACCAGGAGCACATCGCAGAGCAGCCCGTCATGCCGCTGCTCGTTCAGGCTGCACAGGACCTCGCTGCTGTGGTTGGGGAAGGGAATGCCGATCAGCTCGTCAATGCCATTGGCCATGTTCTCAGCCAGAGCCCTGTGGGGACACACACAAGGAGAGACCGGGTTAGAGGACGTGGCCCCAGGAGGGGTTGCCAGCTCCGGGACCCTGGCCCAGGGAGGCCAGGCCGGTGGGCGTGCTTGCCCACCCCACCCCTGCCTTTGCTTGGGGCTCCCCTCCCTCCCCCTCTGCTAGAAACCCGGCCCCTCTTCCTCAGCTTTTCCCAATCTCACCTGGAACTCAGAGCCCCGCTCAAAAGCTGGGGCTTCTCAGTGAACCACTGGGCTCTTCCCGGGACCCCAAAGGCCATTGGAGTTGGGCTTGTCATTGGGCAGCTGACGTCTGCCTTTTAGCAAAGGCTGTGGAATCTTCTCGCAGGCCTGATTTCACTGAATTCCACTTTGGGAATGTGCGATTCCTGAACGCGGGGACGGACAGCCATGTGAAACTCCATTGCTCTGTATGCTACGGGAATGGTGGCTGCTACGGACTCACACAACGTCTGTGGGTCAAGCGCCAAAGGAGGAATTTTCTCTCATGACTCAGGGCTCCCTCTGGGAGAATGCTTTGGTTTATTTCACAAATCCTCTGACTGACTCCTCTAACAGATTCAGATTTTGCTACTTTTGGCTACTGATGCGGGCTGTACTAACGGAGGGGGCTACTAACGGTAGCTGGTTGTTCCCCAGCCCAACTTCATATGTGGCAGTCTTAACCCCCCAGTATGTCAGTGTTCCTGTATTTCGAGGTAGGCTCTTTAAAAGGGGAATTAAGGTTAAAGTGGGGTCCTATGAGAGGGCTCTCATCCAGTATGACCGGTACCCTTACAAGAGGAGAGCAGGGCACAGACACACAGACGGAAGACCATGTGAGGACACAGGGTGGAAGACAGCCACCTACAAGTCGAAGAGAGAGGCCTCAGAGGAAACCGACCCTGCCGACACCCTGATCTTGGACTTCCAGCCTCTCGAACTGTGAGAAAATAAATCTCTGCTGTTTAAGCTCCAGTCTGTGGTACTTTGTTACCGCAGCCCTAGCAAACAGATAACAGCTTCTAGGAATCTTCAAACCGATCTCGTGGCCCATTTTCAGCAAGGGAATGGGGGCCTTATGGCAGGTGTTCTGCTTTCTGACCTATTTCTGGCTTCATCTTAGCTGATGAGGTTTCCCTTCATTTGCAATTCTTGATTTTTTAGAAAATACTGACCTCCTATATGTGTATGTATATCTGTGAGCCATTTGACCTATAAATATTTATATTCAATATTAAATTCGAGCTCATTGTTAGCTAATTTATCATGTCTGTATTCTGTTACTCTTCGGGAAACATATCCCTACGGGGAGAAGCCTCTTCTAAGACACCTCAGCATTATCTATACACAAGACATGAAGTGTGGCCGGTCATAGCCGCCAGCGGTCGGGGAGGGGGGCGCAGAGGACAGCAGGCACCCCCTCCCTTCAGGGAGCAGAATTCACAACCCAAGTCAACAGATTCAACCTGGACCACAAGCCACCTCAATTTTTATTGCAGGGCACTGACGGCCCTGCTACTCGGGGCAAAGCTTGGCTGTGGCCCATGGATAAATCCTAGCAAAGGCCTGGCCCTTCCCCGGCTGCAATTACAGTGGGGAGAAAAGAAAAACAAAGTCTGGAAGACCCACGGCCCAGTGGCAAGAGCTTTGGGGATCCCCACATACTTATCCTCGGGATGTCTCTGCCCTGAGAAGGCAGAGGCAGTGGAAGGGGAGAAGGGAGAAGCGCCAGGCCCACAATATGTGCCCCAAGTGGCCTGGAGGCCCCAGGGACCCGGTGGGGTGTCAGGGTGCTGGGTGCTCTGCCCCCCTCGTCCCTGCTCCTCTGTGGGTGGTGGAGGGCCTTAGCCTTCCCCCAGCAATCTCGCCCGGGGAAGGTATTCAAGAGGTTTCCCAGAGCAAAGGCCTTGCTGCTTTCCTGCCTGCTTAAAAAGGGCCAGAGACCCCGCAGGCCGTGCATTCATTCTCTAAATAGACTTTGGGTTTCTTCCTGTGCCCTGCCCTGCTCTGGGCTCTGGGGATGCACAGAAGGCAAAGCAAGCAGGCCCTTGCTCTAACAGAGCTCACGGGGACATAACAGCTGTGATAAAGATGCAGCAATATCCACCCAAGAGGAATAAGATATCACCACACACCTATCAGAACGGCTAAAGTAACAACAAGTGACAACACATCGCTGTGTCCGCCTGGCTCTCTCTGGGTTCTCTCACTCTGGGGGAAGCCAGCTGCCATGTCATCAGGACAGTTCTTTGGCAAGGTCCACGTGGCAAGGGACCGAGCAGGTCCAAGTTACCAGCTGTGCGAGTGAGCCACCAGGAGAGCGGGTCATTCAGTCCCAGTCAGGCATTCAGGGGACAGCACCCCTGCTGACAGCCTGAGTGCGGCTTCAGGAAAGACACCGAATCAGAACCACTTAGCAAAGCTGCTTTGGAATTCCTGACTCATAGACACCGGGGATAGTAAACGTTTATTCTTGTTTTAAGTTACTCAGTTTCAGAGTAACTTGTTATACAGCAATAGATAACATAATAGATAACACAGGAAGATAACAGATAATACAACAGGCAACACAGAGACAACATTCACTTCATAGACATTATGGGTTTGTGATAGCTATCATTTCTGGCAGATGGCATTAAATGCTGTCTTCTGGCAAAATCAGTATATTACGACACTGGTTTGATAGATGGAAGTAGATGTATCGAGGAAATGACACCTTTTTCTAATTCCCACGAAGCTACCCTAATGGTAGCAGGGTTCTGACCCTCCGAGGAACCTTCTCACCTGAAAAGACTGTTCGTGAATGAAATGCCCCATCAACTATTAAAAGCCCAAATCATTAAAACCTCAGGAAATTAGTTCTTTCACGCAAGTTTTCTTGCTTGCCGAGGGCTTATTCTTATAAAGACAAAAATGTTTTAAAATGTTTTTCAGGAAAAATTCCCGCAATTCCTTAAACTTATCCCTACCTTCTTAAATAGAGGAGCGGGAACCCATTGGATGGGGTGTAGGTGATCCTTGTCTCACCCGAGCCCTCTGAGGGATGGACAGCACCACCCCTGTGCTAAATGTCCTGCTTCCCATGCTTTTGGAGCTGGTCTGCTTGGGCCTGGGGGTCAGAAACCACAGCTGTGTGACTCCGGGAGGCCCCACCGCCTCTCTGGGCTTCTCCTTCCTCATCTTGTCATTGGATGGACAGGGGAAATCTTACAACCGGCGTCATGACCATGAGAAAGCACAAAGTGGATCTGGCAGTGGGGAGGGGGTGACAGGCCTGGGTGACCCTGGACTTGAAGGCTGGTCTGTCCAGCAGTGACTTCTCACCATGGCATGGTTTGGAGTCTTTGTACCATTCCTGGAGGAACAGATGTAACCACAGAGCTCGGGGCTGTTTTTCCTGGCAGGAGGTAGCAGGGGAAGGGGGGCTGTGGTTTGCTGTTTTTATTAACTCTTTGGGAAAAAGTGCCCCCACCCTGCCTACACTCTGGAAGCTTCCCTGGTGACCCTAAGAGCCCCATGCCTGGCGGGCCCGCAGACAGCAGTGTTCCAGAGGGGATGCCATGTCCAGCCCCCACCTTTGCACCCAGGCCCTCCATCCCCTCCCTTCCATCCCTCCCATCACCCAAGCCAGGGCACTCCTTCTCCAAGAATAACACGCTCAGGAAAGAAAATTACACACACACACACACACACACACACACACAAACACAAAACCAAACCGCTCGACAGCTAGGAGAGGCTTGACGCAAAATATGAACCTCTGGTATGAAGGTGATAGAAAAAATATAGAGCCAAGAACTAGTGGCGGAGGAGGAAAAGGGGGAAAGAGGAGCTTGCAAATGGAAGAAGGAGATTAAAGAGCCAGAATGCAGGGCGGGTGAAACCTTTTCAGGTGTGGTCCCCATTCTAGAGGACATGAGGCTCACCACAGCCTCCCCTGGGCCTGTGTCCTCTGTGGAAGGTTCTAGAGCCCAGGTACGTCCAAGTAGCCTTCTGGCAAAGGCAGCACTTCTCATCTCCGGCCTAGGTTAATTCAACTGTAACATGAGAACTAGCCTCAGGTACTCTACCTGCCTCCCCCCTCTCTATAGGGAGATGGGTCATGCCCTTTAGCTCACCAGCTAAAGAGGAGGAGGGGGTGTTTCTATGAGAAGATCAGAGAAGAGGTGGAGCTGGAGCCTTTGGAAGGAGAGAGGGGGCCTTGGACTCAGAGAATTGCACTGTAGAAACCTGGCTCTAGAAGTCCTCCGAACTAATTTCTTGAGTGTGACTTGAATTTTTGTTTTTATTTGTGTCCTGTTCTAATCGCCAAATCAATCAAGCAGGCAAGCCAGCGTTTATAATAACAATCGATACCAGCTACCATTTATCAAGTGCCTGTAACGTGTCGGTCATTGCACCTCTAAGCCTTCTTCAATCAACACGACCGTGAAAGGTACATATTTTTATCATCACCTGCAATCTAGAGATAAAGAAAGAGTATGGAGAGGGTAAGTGTCTTGCCCAATGCCACACGCAAGTGTCCGAACCAGGGCCTGGACCCGGCTGCATTTGGTGCCAAAGCTCACGTTCATTCCCCTTATAACACTGCCCCTTACAAAGTCCGACTTGTGGGTAGGGGGATTTGGACCCTAGCCCCCAAAGGTTTAGAGATTTAATCAGAGGGCTGAGGGTTGTACACTAGGGACCTAAGACCCAAGCAGGCCAGGGGGGCTCAGGACTGAGCACCAGTGACAGAGGTATGGACACGGAGGCAACAGACCCCTGCGGGCTGGGGGATCGGAGCAGACTTCCAGGAGGAGGCGCCCTGTCTGATCTGTGAAGGATAAAGAAGGTCTCACTGGGCAGAGGGGCAGGAAGGACCTGCCCCGTATCATTTGGATCTGGAAAGCTTTGGATTTCTAGAGTCCCGCCTGAAGGTGTGTTTAACCTGGATCCTGAGCGAGATCACACAGGAAGCTGTTCTCAGCCAGCGTGTGCCTGAAGTTGGCTGACAGCCATCTGACAACAGGGGGATTATGCTGGGAGGTGGAGAGCGAGGGCCCTGCTTTAGGACCTCCCGGGTCCACATCCTGGCCTCGGGGACTAGGTTTCACCCTCCTGAGCTCAGTTTCTTCATCTGTTCAGTGGGGATGGTAAGAGTTGCTGGGCGGATCAAATGAGGGAAGGCACAGGAAGTGCTCCTGGGACAGAGGAGGTACTCAAACACTGCTGGCAATTAGGAAGTCCGGGAGGGACAAAGACACCCAACAGGGGTCTTGACAGAGGGAGGTGGCGTCGTACCAGGAACTAATTTCCCTTCTGTATAGTTTTGCAGAGACCATACTGTTTAATCACCTCTCCCAAAGACATTCCCAGGGCCACCCCAGCATGTGGAGGACATTGTAGTCTTCCAAGGTCCTTTCATACCTCCTGTCTCATGTACTCCTAACCCAAAGAGGCAGGCAAGGCTGGTAGAAACTTTACGCCTACTTTACAAATGAGGAAAATAAGGCACAGTGAGTAGCTGATGCCCAAGGTCACACAGCACATTAGTGTCAGGGCTGGAACTAGAACCAGGTATTCTGACGCCTAAGCCTGTGACCCCAGCCGGGTGTGGGGTCGTCTGGCTAGTAGGCACCCCATGTTCTAGGACTGGTTTTACTAGGAATGTGAAGTGCAGGGATTGGCAAATTATGTGTATACTCCTGCTGCCCTCAGTTTGCTTATGTGGGAAATGGGGAAGTAACTGCATGGATCTCACTTGCTCCAGGATTGTCTCTTCTATGTCTGTATCATTCCCAGGATGCCATTAGGCAGGAACATGGGAGATGCTGAATGAATGAGGTCTGTTCAAATACACAGTGGAGAGAGCCTTGGAGTCACAAAAGGCAGTGGGTGCCCCCAGCCCTCTGCACTGGGGACATCTGACATTTGAACAGAGCCCTATCATTCGTAAAGTGCTTATATCTATTCATTTCATCCTATTATGAGTCTCATTTGATGGGGACCAGAGAGGCTAAGTCCTTTGCCCCAAGTCACATGGCTAGAAAACAGCAGGTCAGGGATTTGATTTCTGCTCCAGTCCCATCCCTTTCCTGTCCTCCATGGCGACCTCAGTGATGTGACTTTCAGGACAATTCTATTGCCTTGGTCCACAAGTCCAGTGCCTCCTTGAGTCATGCTCAGGTCAGCAAATCTGGGGCCCAGGATGATGCTTCCATCTGCCAAATCCCCACGGCAGACTGGCCCCAGTTGGCAGGCTCCCACTGCCCTGGGAGTGGTCCCCTCTCCAGCCTCCAGTTCCTCCCCTGCCTGGGCCTGGAGCTTCAAAGACACCTGGCAGAATTAGTGAGGGCGAGGGTGGAGTTGCACAGGGGCAGAGAAGGGATGTGGATTCTTTTCCAGATTTGGGAATGAGGCTAGATAGCACCTACCTGCCTCCTGGGCTGGCCCTGGGAGTCTGAGCCAGACACATAAGTGGTATCCCTTCAGACTGTGGTTCTTTAATTATGTATTCATCCTTTATTTATTAGAGGGCGAGGCGGGGGAGGGGGGAAGACTTGTTTCCTTTTAAGAGAAATTGCACACCTCTTTATGTTCCAAATAAAGGATTTACTACTTGTGTTTATTACAGGCGATTTCCCGAGCCAGAAGACTCCTTGGGAGGCTTATTAAACCTTATTAAACCACCGAAAATTTAGATAATAAAATAAATCACTTGTTTCCCATAAAGAGCACTAGGCCCCGGGTTACGGAGCTTCAGAATCCCAGCTGCCTCTGGCTGCCTTTGCAGGACGTGTCCCGGCTGGTGGGCTGGTGGGCTACACTCCCCACGGCCACGAGCTCACAGGAGGGTGGGGAGCCCCCGGGAGCACTATTCTTTTAGCGTTTCTGCCCAAAGCAGCCGTCTCCTGCAGAGGGGTGGGAATGGTTTAGATTTTGTGAGTTATTTGAGGAGTTGTGTTCGGAGTGGGTTAAGAGGCACCACTTATTTCAACCCTTCCTGGGGATGTAGTTTAGTGTTTCTTCTAGAAGGCACCAAGGTGCTTACACAGCTGGCCAGCCTGAGTGCGCTCTGCCGTCCAGCCACCTTGACCTGTGAGCCCAGGGATCCCTGTGCAACTCCTATTGCCGCTGGGCCAGGGGGCTTGATGGTGGGAGAAGGGAAAGCACTGCCAGGTGAGAGGGCCAGAGCTGGAGCGGAAAAAGGCCGAGGCCTGTTTTGGGAAAGGGCATGAAAAGGCAGGGCTGAGAAATGCCCAAGTGTGCAGTCCGCAGAGGGGGCTACGACGCTTCTGGGGAGGAGGTGCAATTAAAGTCTGCACTGACAATTCCTCTGTGCTCTGCAGCTGAGTTACTGGTGACCTTGGACTGGCCACGTTCCCTTTCTGAGCTTCGGCTTCTTCTTTCATGTGAGACCAGGAGGCTGTGAAGGTCCCTTGCTGCCCACACACTCGATGGTGCTATGGTGTCCTCTAGCCGATCCACTTAAATATTCTGGTTCCAGGTGGACCTTTGGATTCTGAGGTCACGAGCAGCTCAGCCTCTGCTGTCTTGGGGCTGCTGTGTCCGACTGTGGACTTCCTGATTCTGTCCTCTACCCCCAACCCAGGTGTCTCAGGGATGCTGCCAGGTTACACAGGGAAATAAGTGTGAACACACATTGGGGTCTGGAAATTGCTTCTCCAGAATGTGCCCTAATTCATTACAAACAATCCTACAGGCCCTGTGTGGGGAGCATGAGGAAGAGACAGGCACCCAGCTTGACAGAGATACAACATATGTTGTATTCCTCCAGCTGATATAGACAGAATGAAACTATCAGCTGAGATGTACTGAGTGTTCGGTGTGAGTTGCTGACCTAAATATTTTATGTAGATTCTCTTACTTAATCCTCTCCAAAACCCATTTTTCAAGTGGAGAAACTGAGGCAGAGTTGGGACTTGAACCCAAGCTGTCGGGCTCCAGGTTTCCTAAGCGGAGTTTACCCATCTGCGGCTGGAGAAACAGGGATGAAAGGGATGGAATTCCTTAAGGACTCACAGAAAAATGGGAGATAAAGACAGCAGTGCTAAGAGCTAGGCCAGAGGTGAGGACAGGGTCCCTTGGGGGCAGGCCGAGGGGCAGGGACTCCATTGGGGTGGGGTTGGGGAACTCCACTGGGGAAGCGCTGGCAGGGAGAGGAGGCCTCAGATGCACTCGGACTGTGTAAGAGGCCATGGGAAGGAAGGAAGTCAGGGAAGCTTCTGGATGGGAGAGGAATCTGCTTGGAGCTGCATTTGAGGAGGTGTCGGCAACAGGCTGTCCTGGAAACCAGCTAGGATAGTGTACCCTCTGACCCGTTACTCACAGCCACACCCCTGCTCCGGACCCCTGGGGTCAGAAGGGGTAGGGAAAAGCTCGGGGGTGGGGTGGGGGCGGAAGGGGCCGAGGGAGGAAGGAGGGCAGGATCACACCCCCAGGCCTCATCCAGGTATAAGATGTCCTAGTTATGCCTCAGCTCTTGAAAAACACGTTGGCCTCCCTGCTGCTGTCCACTTCGATTTGGAGATAAGGCCTGGATCAGCGGCCCAGCCGGATGGCCTCAAGGATCCCACCCCAGCCTGTGTTTTCCAAAGGAAGTGAAACCTCAGATTTGCCTCAAAACTTGCACTTTTCTTCTAAGCAGACGCCATCCACCATGAGAACCGCCTGGCATTTGGCTGGAAGGACAAACTGGAAGCTTGCAATTTTCGGGCTTAATTGCACAGTTAGTTCCATATAATATTATTATATAGAACTTTTATTGCATCGAGAAAGTCCAAGCATTTCCTTTTCTTATTTACACTTGAGCCCTGTCCCTCCTCGGCTATAATTTTCTCTCTTGCCCGCTGTAGAACTGATGGCTGTTTGGTTCCAGGAGCCCTCTCCAAAGAAAGGACAATTAGGATGCGAGTGGAAACTCATTTGTCACGAGCGGTTTCCTCATGGAATACAGTCAATTCGCAAACGTTATTGATCACTCACCACGTCTCGACTGGGGCTTCATGCTGTGTGGGGCTCCAAACAAGACCCTGCACCTGCTTTTGAGGAGCTTCTGACTTTCCTGAGCAGTAACACTAACCCACAGCAAAATAGTAGGGAGAAACAGGAACCCAGAAGGAATCCCGTGTGAGCTGGGTCCTGCAGTCGAGGATGTGGGAGCCAGCAGGTGGGCGTCTGGGCTACACAGCTGTCTGGGCAGGACCCCAGAGCTGGGCAGCTGTGCTGGAGAGACTGCTGGAGGGTGTACAGCAAACACCCCCTTTGGAGCACAGCCCAGAGTCCAGCCACCCCTGTATGTTTGGTTTCTCCAGTGCACATATCCGGGGATGGGCGCTTTCCTTCCCTCTGCCACACTTGCCCCCGGCCTCAGCAGGCAGCACCAAGGCCAGGACGCTTTCACAGCCTCTGGGGAGGGTGCCTGACCGGTCAGCACCTTCCAAGTAACTCTCCCCACCCCCTCCACCCCGCCCACCACCATCCATCATTTATCTGCACTGAGAGTTCTGGTCTCCAGACGATCAAAAATTACAGTGAAAATATTCTCAGGGGACAAGCACCCCCCCCCCCCCATCTGCACTCCTCAGCCCCCAGCCCATAAAAGCCTGGCTGATGTACTGATGAGCCAGAATGGGTTCAGCAGGTTCCCGGTACCTAGGAAGTCTGGTCCCCCTTTGAAGTCTCAAGATCAAAAATGTTGAAGAAATACAAGGTTAAAGAGTTAGAAATGAGTTGGTGAAAAAACATCATTATTTGCAGAGGATATGACTGGATACTTTCCTACACGCACAGTGGACAAGTTCAAAAATATATTAGAGGATCCCATTTACTTGGCAACGAAAATAGATACAACACCTAGGAACACGCTCATGAGAAATGTGCACGATCCATACAAAGAAAGCTTTAAATCATGACTGAAGCATTCTTTAAAAAGACTTAAGTGAGGGCTTCCCTGGTGGCGCAGATGGTTGAGAGTCCGCCTGCCGACGCAGGGGACACGGGTTCGTGCCCCGCTCCGGGAAGATCCCACATGCGCGGAGCGACTGGGCCCGTGAGCCATGGCCGCTGAGCCTGCGCGTCTGGAGCCTGTGCTCCGCAACGGGAGAGGCCACAACAGTGAGAGGCCCGCGTACCACACACACAAAAAAAGAATAGTCAAGAGATTTCTGAAGCAGGTGACTAATGGGAGTAAGGGGACCAGCCTTACCAGATATGAAAACATAAAGTCATAAAAATAAAATATTTTGTAATGGATCATGAACAGAGAAACAGATCAATAAAATGTCACTGGCAGTCCATAAACAAACTCACATAAATTCATATGCATATGAATTTAGCAAATAGTAAAGGTGAGATTTCAATTTTTATTTTAAGATGGATTTTTCAGTAAATGGGATTGGGAAAACTGGCCAATCATGTAGGAAACAAAACAAAACAAAATGTGGACCCCTTCCCCACTCCTTACACCAAAGTAAATGATGGGTACAGTAAAGGTTTAAAAGGTTAAAGAAAAAAGAATTATGAAAAAAAATTGGAGAACTGTTTTATAATCTCAAAGGGAAATGTTCTTCTAAGTAAGAAACAAATAAGCTGGGAAAAATATTTGCAAAACATATGATGAAGGGCTAATCTCCTTTATAGAGAGAGCTTATATTAAATCAGGAAAAGATCTATAGCTTGCTAGAAAATTGCAAAAACTGTTTTAGCTTAAAAAAAAAACATGAACAAGAAGATCAAAGAAAAAGAAATATAAAAAACTTTTAAATATGTGAAAAATGCCCAGCATCACTCAGGATTAAAGACATAAAGATTAAATACAAAGAGATTTTAATTCTGATGACCTAGAAATTTCCCTTATGGATATTATATTCATTATCAAATGTATCCAACTTAGGTACAAAGCTCATCCCTGCAGCATTGTTTCTATAACCAAAGACTGGAAGCAAACAGTATGTTCATCAATGGAGGGCTAGCTGGGTACACCATGGAGTACTATGCAACCATGAAAAAGAATGAGGCATATCTGTATACGGATATATGGAGAATAGCTCTAAGATTCAACTGCAAAGCATGCTACATAGAGAGTGGTTTGTTACCATGTTTGGAAAGAAAAAGATGACCACATGCACATATTTTTTGGTAGATGCAAAGGCTAACTTAGGAAAGATACACTGAAAACTGGGTACTGGTTCTTTCCGAGATGGTGTTGGAGAGCTGCCAGTGAGGGGTAGAAGGTAATTTATTTTTCTATATGCACTCTTTGGTGATATTTGACTTTTAAAGTCATTACTATTAAAAATGTTGAGTGATTCGAATTCTCTCCCCTCTTTCACAAAACTCCCAAACTCTTTGGGATTTACTGTAATGTCTGATCACTGCTGATTTGTTCTGGGGCCTTTTAGCAACTCTGTCTCGGTTTTTCTGTCTGTAAAATGGAGTTAACAACACTGGGCTGTCTATCTCCTAGGTGGTGGTGAGGATCAGATGAGAACTGGATGAGAACCGTCAAGTCCTGCAGGATACAACTGTAGGATATTAGGAGTGGCCCATGGTCTGACCAGAACCTGCCTACGACATAGTAATATTCCTGTGGCTAGAAAGGCAGGCTATGCACGGGAGCTGGAGTCTCCAATAGTGGAAGAACCCATGATTTCAGCCTCAGGAGGCCATTGGTTAGTCCAACATTTATCATACAGCAACAGAGAACACAGGGAAGAGAGGAAGCCAGAAGGTTGTTTTGGCGCCATCTGAACTTCAAGAACCCTGGCAGGGTCTGGCTGCAAATGATGATCTTCCTGATAACAAAACCTTACTGCTTTCTAGTCAACACCTATTTCACATGCATTAACTCAGTTGTTACACCCATTTTACAGATGTGGCTACTGAGCCCTAAAGGATTAAAGCGACCCATTCAAGGCACCCAGATAGTAAGAGGCTGAGCCTCCCCACCTGGATCTAGTCATTTCTTTACTACAGAATTTTGATGACACCCTTTAGGGGATCCCACCATTCCAGTCTGCCCATCACAGTCCTCCATAGTCTGGTCTTGACCTTACTTCCCAGTGCTCTCCGACCAGGAATCTCTCTTTAAAGCTGGCTTGTGCACTGCCCTCCAAACACACCATGCTCATTTCAGCCTTGTGCCTGTTGCTCTAAGCGGTCACACCTCCAGTCCCACCTCTCTCTCTCTCGAAGAGACCGAAGAGAAAGAGACTGAGCTCCAGTCTCACTTCTTCCCTAACACCCTCCCCCTCTAACCCAAGGTGATGTTTCATCAGTGTCAGCCAGGTTCCAGGATGGCCCCCAATGATCTTCACTTCCTGGTATTCACACTTTGTGAATTTCTTCCCACGTTGTATCAGGGTTGGTCTGTGTGGCCAGGGAAGTGATGGTGTGAGACTGCCAAAGCTAGGTGATAAGAGACATTGCCACTTTTGCCTTGCTTTCTCCGGGTACCCATGCTGTGGGAGAAACCTCTTATCATGTTGGGAGATATGCAAGCAGCCTATGGAGAGGTCCAAATGGGCAGGAACTGAGACCTCACCAACAACCAGAACCAAGTTGCTAGCTACTGAGTGAGCCATCTTGGAAGCATGTCTTTTAGTCCTAATCAAGCTTAAGATGACCCCAGTCAGTCAACATCTTGACTATAAACTCATGGGAAACCCTGAGCCAGAACTGCCCAGCTAAGCTGCTCCTGAATTTCTGGGTATAAAAATCATGAGGATAATAAATGTTTAGTGTTGTTTTAAGCAGCTAAGGTTTGGGGGCATTTTTGTTATACAGCAATAGCTGACTAACGCACCCTTTCACCCCCTTTCAGGAGTTAGGATATTATCCCTTGGCCCTTGCCCATTTACTGTCTTGCCTAGCTTTTCACATGTAGAATCTTGTTTCCCCAATGAAACAAGAAACATGTGTGGTTTATAATTCCCCTATATCTCCCATCATGCCTAATGGGGGGCTGGGAACAGAGGGTGAGATCCACAATCATTTTCTGGCCTCCTGTTTGTGAAGAGAAGGTGAGTGTGTAACTGAAAGGCTACAGCACATGAATGCACGATGCTTCCTCTTGACTAGTAGCCTTACAAGCGTGCAAACAACTCTCACAGAATACCTGCAAACCCACCACCTAAGACCTACAGCTCCGCCCTCACACCGGAGCACTCCCTTGTGAGCATTCCCAATGTTCCATGGTGAGTCACAGTCGTGATTCACCCCCAGGGGCCTCCCAGAGGGATGGAGAGGAAGGAAGCCCTGGAAAGGGCCCTTACTTCTTACTAATGACACTGAATGCTGGCTCGTTTCCAAAAATGTTTCTTTCAAAGCCGGAGTGACAGCCCCCACCTTCTGATGCTCAATTCTAAATAGATAGTATGCTTAAGCCCAAAGAACAGTGTAGAAGTTTAAGAAGTTTAAGAATCATAAAGAGAAATCCTGCCGAGGGAGCTGTTGCTGCTCCTAAAACAGCTCCACCCCACCCCCAGCCTCTCCAGAGCTGCCTGCCCATCCCCAGAGACACATCTCCAAACCCACCCAGGCTATTCTCCCTACAGGCAGCGGGTGGGAGGACACGACCCTTCCTCCGCTCCCTCCCTCCTCCCATCTCTTTCCCAAGCCAGCAGGCTGAGTCTTCAAGACTAATCCAAAAAAGCTAAAGGGCGGAGGGGAGCCCTTCTGTAAAACGGTGTCTAAACAGAGGCAGCTCCACCAGGTTTTTGGCCGGGTGGGTGGAGGTGACCAAAGATACAATTATAACGTAGCCCATCCTCTCCCACAAGACCGCTTTAACCAGCGTGTAATAAAGCCAGGCTCATCCACCCTCTGATGTGGATCAGATGAGATGCATTTTTAGCTTTTCTGGGGAGTCTGTGCCAGCGGGGGAAGCAGAAGGGGGAAGAAACAAACAAATAAGCTACAGTCATTGGAAGAAGGAAGAGTCAGAGCCTACTGAGCAGGGATCCGGAGTCCGTCCTCTGCTCCTGCCACGGCTAGCTGTCCTGGTCCCAGCCTCGGCTGGGACTGCACCTCCCTCTCTCTCGCTCCTCTGCTCCAGACGTCAACGTGCTGTCCCTGCACCATCTTGGCTACCTGTGCCTTCCCCTCCATTCCTGCTGCCGCTCGTTCAGAAGTGAATCTGTTCTCACCACCGACTCCCAGCACGTATGCCGGGCTCCACCACGTGGGTCCTGCCTACCTTGTCCGCCTGCCTGACTGCAACGATTGGAGGGTGTTACCAGCATGCCCAGCTCCCACCACCTCGGCCTTTCTCTTCTGTCCCCTCTGCTGAAGGCTGCCTGCCTGCCAGCGTCCTCATCCTAGCCCACATTTAGCGGGCTAACTCTTGCTCATGCTTTAAGACTTGACCCAGGCATCACCTCCTCCAGGAAGCTTTCCTGAATTAGGTGCCTGCTCTCCATGTTCGTTTCCTTCCCTCTCTCCCAGCCCTCACCACATAGAGATGTAACTGGAAAGTGGGTGTGACTGTGATCAAGCTGTGGGAGAGGAGGGAGAAGTAATTCTGGGATGTGAGGTGCCAAGGGGGGGGGGTCAGGACAGGGGTAGACAGACCACAGTGGGTGCTGCAGGATGAGCACTGGAGTGTCAGGAATCCCCATAAGCCATGGGGTGAGAGGGGCTGCCAGGGGTGGACAGGAGCGTGTTCCAGTCCAATCCCAGCTGCCTGAAAGGTGGTGACAGAGCAGCCGTGGTGTTAGGGGCTGGGGCGGGATGGGACAGAGACAGGGCCAGGAGTGTGACCCTGCTCTGATCCCTACAGGCCAAGGGACTGTCCATTCAGGGAGGAGGGCAAGACACCTTGGAAATGGCTATAGGCAATTTACAAAGCTTCAGTTACTAAAATTGTAAAAGGACGATGTGCATCCCAATGCAAAGCTCATCGGAAAGATGGGTAGTGATGAAGGCTTCCTGAAACAGACAACAGTAGGGTTAGACAAAAGGTAGGTTATTTATATCCCCCAGGAAGTGTCATTCCTTCCTTTTTTCTTTGCCCCAACAGTCACCATGGTCTGCAACTGAGGGCCACAGCTCATGCCTTCCCACCTGGGAGCTTGTGGCCTCCTCCTTTCCTTTGTCGGGGACGCTCTCGCCTGCTCCAGTAGTCTGAGCCTCCAACAGTCCTGAACACTCATTAAGCTCCTTAGGCTATTGGAGATGAGGGCAGAGGGTCTTCAGACACATAAGAACCCCCAACTCTATTAGTATGCTGAGCAAACAATTTCTCACACATACACATATGGCTAGTTTTCAAATGTGAGCAGATGGAATTGTGACAGATTCAACACAAAGGCACACAAAAACATTACTGAATCATACGAGCCAGGTATAGCCAGGCAGAGGTTCACGAAATGTTTTGAGATTCAAAAAGGATCTTCATCTTCAAGAGGATCAGGGCCCCTGGGCTGGAACGTAAGCTTCGTGACAGTAACTTGTAAGTTCCTTTCTTCCATACCCAACATAGGATGGAGCACGGAGCTTCACACCAGCAGGCATGTGACATGTTTGTTGAGTGACTCATTGAGCACGTGTGGGCCTGCTTATCTTGAAGTGGTCAGTATCACCTTGATTTTCCTGAGGAGGAAATGACCGGGGAGCACAAGTAATAGAGAATAACAAAGCCCTCGGTAAGTAGCAAATGCTGGTTATGCTTTGCCCTTCTAGCAGCGCTGCACCGGCCACATGCTGTGCACCTGTGCTTATATGAAGCCAAGGAGAGCGAAATGCTAAACCAGAAAATGTGCAAGAGTTAAGTCTCCCAAGGGAAAAAATAGGAGAGGCTTATTTCTTCTGATTAAACAATTGATGAATTGGGATAAAAAGCATTTCCCCTAAGAGCCTTCAGCCCAATAGTCCTTCACAATTGCTATAACCTCAAAACATAATGAACACAGCCACTGTGAGAGACCCATTTTTCTTCCTGAGTATTCACAGTTTGAGAGGTGAAGGGAGTGTCTGGTCAGTGCTTTTGAAGAGGTTCGATCCCTGAGAGAGGAGAGGAGAGCAGTTCCCTCCCCTCCTCTCCCAGGAGGAGCTGGGGGAGCTGGGAGCATCCGTCACAGTGGGTTCTACTCTGGTCCACGATGTCTCAGTATCACACCTCACCTCACTCACAGATCCACTGAGCCCTGAGCGAGTCAGACACATTGGAGCAGTTTTAATTTCGTGCACTACTTCCTGAGCACCTACTAGTTTCCAGGTCACGAGTGGGCTCTTATATGTGTATTACCTCGTTTAATCCTGACAATAACCCTGTGAGCTGGTTATTTCTGCCCCCATTTTCCTATAAGGAGACTGAGTCAGGAGTGGTAAAGTCACGTGTCCCAGGACGTGCAGTGAGTCAGTGGTCTGCTCCATTCTAGGGGCTCCATTTGAGAGCATCCAACAGCCGACAACTGGAATATTGGTGGAAGGAGCTGGGAATTTGGTCTGCATACATCTGAAGAAGGCTCCTAGGATGTCAGGGCCGGATGGGATCTTTTATACCTGAGGGTGCTGAAGCCCACAGAGGGAAAAAGATTTGTCTTCCTAGGTAGAAAATGCACTCTTAGCGACGCCAGGGTGCTCGTTCGGGCACGGGGAACCACAGTGGCCAAAGGGCACCGTCGTTTTGCCTCCCCTGCTGAGCTCTCCACTGTGGTGACTGTGCCAGCACCCCGTAAAGAATTATAATATACCATTCTCACCCAAAGTTTACCCTCCCTTCTTCCCATCACCCAAGCCCAAGGTGAGACCAACTCATCTTGGTTTTCCCAGGACTTTCCTGGTTTAAGCATTGAAAAGTCCCACATTCTGGGAACGCCCTGGGCCTGGGCAGAGTGGGATGGCTGGCCATCTAGACTCTCTCTGCCTTCCTGTATTAACCTCCCGCCTCCGCTGCCTTCCGTGATTATGTGACCCAGCTTCACTAGACACACAGTGCAGGGCTTATGGCCCCAGCCCACACCCTTGAGGTGCTGCCCTGCCCGTCAGTGCGGAGAAAGAATTCCTGTCGTCCCTGTGGATTGCTCAGCCCTGGCACCTTTCTGCTTTATGTGTGAGGGAACAGCCCTCTGCCTCTGGGCTCCGAAAGGGCAGGGAGGGGCAGAGGTGCAGGAGACAGACATGATGGAGACGGGAAGAAGGGAGGGAGGCAAGTTAATGAAATTGAGACAGGGAGAAAAGGGGGCCAAGGGATGCAGGGATAAGGGAAGTGTGGAGAAAGGAGAGAAAGAGGGAGAGGCTGCAACGTGGGTCATATAAATAAGGAAACGGCCGACTGCTGTGGCCAGCTGTGGTCCAGGTTTCAATGAATACCCACCAGGTAGAGATGGATTTAGAGTTACATGGGGTTGTGGAGTCTAGCTGGTTTAAGGCCTTCTTTTTGCAGATTTTGAGAAAACTATAGCCTATAGGACTGGAAGGTAAGAACCTCCAGAGTACAATCATGTCAAACTATTTTTTGTACCCAACCCAGAACTTTCATGGTATCTTGTGAGTGGCAGGTTCTTAAATGTTCACTAATAAGGACGGTGACAATAGTGATATTTATCTCTGGCAATCCAGTCCTCTTCAGCAGGTCTTTCCGAGTCACCGTCAACACAAGGTTGGACAATTATCTTGGAAATTTGAGCAACATGGCCATGAAGGATGAGAAGGTGGCTCCAGTCCACTGGGAAGCAGGAGCAGGGCTGGCCCCCCGCGTGGGCGGCTGCTGGATGGGGTAATTGGAGGGCACCTCCCTAAGCTCTCAACACCCCAACGCACCTCTCTTCTCCCAGACTGAAATGATGCCACCCAGCTTGCCATTCCCTCCACTGGGAATTCCCACCAGGGGAGGTTTTTTGTTTGTTTGTTTTTGCGTACGCGGGCCTCTCACTGTTGTGGCCTCTCCCGTCGCGGAGCACAGGCTCCGGATGCGCAGGCTCAGCGGCCATGGCTCACGGGCCCAGCCGCCCCGCGGCACGCGGGATCCTCCCGGACCGGGGCATGAACCCGTGTCCCCTGCATCGGCAGGCGGACTCTCAACCACTGCGCCACCGGGGCACGAACCCGTGTCCCCTGCATCGGCAGGCGGACTCTCAACCACTGCGCCACCAGGGAAGCCCCAGGGGAGGTTTTAATGAGGAACTCTGTTGGTGGGAACAACCAAAGCCATTTTTATCCTGCACCAAAGTCTTCAAGGATTTCTGGATTAGCCTGAGAGAAGTACATGTGAGCTCCTGAGGGCAACTGCTTGCCCCCTTGGAAGATCCAGGGCACCTGCCCCTCGGGCCTTGGGCCTACTGTCTACAGCACTGGCCATGCGAGGTGTGGGAAGGGGAAGGACAGTGACAGAAACTGGGAGAGGAAGGGGGACTGAAGGGGGGTGCTCTCCGGGAGAGGGGAATGAACAGAAGCAGGAGCTCGAGAGGGAAAGGGCAGGGACGGCTTACTTTAGAGAGCAGCACAGCCCACAGTGGGTGCCTCACACTCCTGGCTCCCCCGTCCAAGAAAAGGACTCCCTGTTCAAAGATGTCCGCTGCCAAGATCTGACATGTCTTTTTGGTCTGGGAGCGGCCCTCATTGTGGAAGCCTTGGGGGGAAGCAGGATCTGACTTCCCGTTGGGGAAGAGGGGGCTCCCTTTACTCCCACCCCTGGCAACAGGCTAATGGGCACTTAACCCAGGCCCGGCCTGGACACTGCTGCCGGGACTTTGAATCTTAAGTGAGTGACAGCTAGCAGCAGAGGTGGTTCGTGTCTCTTTTTGCAACTACGAACTTCAAAGATGACACAGATATGTTTGGGAACCTGAACACCAGAGCCCTGTTCAAGATTCGCAATAGATGCTACACACACACACACACACGCCCCTCTGAGAAAGCCCCTACGAACACAACCTGTTTAACTCTGTTTAACTCTGCATCCCCCAAACCTGTTCAAACTTTCTGCTCTGCTAAACATCTTTAAGAGCCTGCAGAACTGGTATGACCCCGGAAGGAACCCTGGAAGGGAGCGCTGGCATGGAGCTGTGCTTTCCCAAGTTTTCAGCCCTGGGATCCAGAGAGAAATACCACTTTGATGGTACACAGGAGGATAAGGGCTCTTGAGAGGCTGCTGGCTGCTCAGCTGACGGGGGCTGAGGAGTCAGTATCTAGGCTACTGATTGGAAAGCTCTGGAACACAGGACAGAGCCCTCTGGAATAGGAGCCTGGAGGCCTGACCTCCTGCCCTGGCTCCAACTCGAGCTAGTCTCCCCGAGGTCACACAGGTAGCTGTGGCCTGGCCTATGTCCCTGGACCCGCAGCCTGGGGCCTCCTCCCATCACACCACACAGCTTCCTGCCCGGAGAAGTGTTCTTGTTTGAGGACACCTGAGTTCTGTCATCAGATGAGGAGGGCCCCACCTTCTAATGCACCCCTCACCCTCAGAGTTAGCTCAGCACCAGGACTTGCCAGCTCTGTCCCCTGTCCCCTCCCTTTCTCTGCAACCAGTGCCTGGATCTAGCCCCAGCATGGAAGCTTCCTGTGTGAGGCAGCCCTGCCTTTGGAGATCTCCTGTCTCCGGCAGGTGATGTCTGCTCTCTCCTGCATCTGCCAGCCAGGCCAGCTGAACCTTTGGCTTCAATGCCACATACCTTCTGAGGCCCCACAATTATTACAGGGTGTCCCTGGGGCCCGACCCAGTGCCAACCTTGGCTCTGCCAGCCCTGGTTTTCGGCCCTGTCTCTGGAGTCCTCCGTCTGCCCACAGCCTGCTTCATCCAGACTCCGTTTGGATCACAATCTCTGGCCAACATCACATGCATATTTCAGAGGGTCCGCACACCCCATTGTGCTCTGAAGCCCTTGGGGGGCAGGGGTGGGGGAGGTGTGCTACTCACAAGATCAGCCACTATCACTGGGCTTTGACTGAAAGCAAATTCTATCTCACTAGCCATATTTAATGCTGAACAAGAGGTGGGTGTGCGGAGACTGTCTCTTTGGATGATGGCATTAAGTGCAAACTTAAGCACACATGAAGCAGCCACAAAATGATAGAGACCAGCGGGGCCTGAGTACACGTGCCGGGCGCTGGCAGCCACTGGGAGGCTCCCATCCCTCCCCTCTACTGAGAGGCGGCACCAATGTACTGCGGCCCCTGCCCTGTTTCCAGGATCTTGAAGAGTAAGCCTGCGGGCTGGGGGCTGGAGAGAGAGGCAGGGCTCTCTCCACGTGAGCACAGAAACGTCCTTCTCTTTGAGATCTCACTACATTGCCATTAGGAGGAGAGGAAGGAGCAGCCCCTGGACGTTAGAACCCTTGGGTTTAAGACCCGGCTCCTCTCTCTGCCAAAACGCGTGACCCGGAAAGGGGGGTCAGCCCCCTTGACCCATAGCTTCCCCTGTAAGTGAACCAGTCGGACTAACTTTACGGTCTTTTATGATTTTACAGTCTATGAGTGTATGACAAATAAACCAGGAAGAACCAGGTATGGGGCCCTGGATGAGTTATTCTATTTCTCTGGGTCATAGTTCCCTTATGTGCGAAATGAGGCGTGTGATGGTTAAGTTGAGGTGTGTCAACTTGTCTAGGCTACAGTTTCCAGATATTTGTTCAAACACCCATCTAGATGGATCTGCAAAGTATTTTTTAGATGAGATTAACATTAAAATCAGTAGATTTTGAACAAAGCGGATCGCCCTCCATAACACGTGTGGGACTCAACCAATCAGTTGAAGACCCCAAGACAAAAGAGACTGGGGTCCCCAGAGGAGGAGGGAATCCCGCCTTCAGACCTGAACTGCAACATCAGCTCTATCCTGGGTCTCCAGCCTCCTGGCCTATCTGCAGATTTCGAACTTGCCAGCTCTCACCATGACATGAGCCAATTCCTTAAAATAAATCTCCCCCTCTTGCTCTCTGTATGTACACACACACACACACACACACACACACACACTATTGGTTCTGCTTCTCTGGAGAACCTTGACAAATGCAATGTAGTTGGATGAGTTAGCAGTCCTCAGACATGAGTCCTGTGGGTATTAACCCAGGCTGCACGTTACACCATTGCAGGAGCTCTTAAAACCACCCATGTCCAGACCCCAACCTCAGACCAGTTGAACCAGACTCTCCAAGGATGGGGGCCTGGGCATCGGTGTTTTATAAACTCCCCAGGGCCTCCCCACGTGCACCCAAGGCTGAGCACCACAGTAGAGTCACTTTGAAGCTTATTAAAAATGCATATTCCCCAGCTCCACCGAGGACACAGAGCCTCTCGGGTGGGCTCGTGGCATCTTTAGATTTAACTAGCTGCTCTCTAAAATTTGAGATCTCTGGGCATGGAGCGCCTCTCAGGGCCCTCTTCACTTTAGCAATCTACCCTGAGGTCTGAGTTTTGGGGCTGGAGTACCCAGCTCCCTCTCAGGTGGAGGCCAAGGACATCGCAGCGGGAGAGACCAGCAGGGCACTGTGTTTGAGGAGGGGACAAGCTCTGCATCCTGCCCTCCTCCCCCAAGGGCATGCAGCACCCACCTCGAGGTCACCACGTTCCCCGAGGCACTCACAGTGCCCCACCCGCCTTTGTATCCCCACCCCCTTCAGGGCCTGGCGCAGACAAGGGCTCACACGTTGTTGTTGCTTCACTGGTTGAACAAATGAACACACTGTCTCCTCACCACCGAGCTCACCTGTCCAGGTGTTTCTGTGGGTGGCATGCCCCTCCCCGTTCCTGTCCTCCCTGCTCCAATCTGAAAAGGTCCTTCCCTTCCTTGTCCTGTCTGCTCTGAGCCATTCTCCAGGGCCCAGCTTGTCCCCACTCCCCATGACAGGTCCTCCCTGACTCTTCTCCCCCATCCCCACCCCCGCCACTGCATCTGATGGGATGACAGGGGGCTGCCACAACACCCTCAAGGTAGCTCGCCCACCTGGCCCCCGTGTCATCCCCAGACTGTGAAAACAGGCCACCCTCCAGGGTCTACCCAGGGCCGGCACACGGCAGGCAACTGGGAGAGCTCACAGCGCATGCTGAAGAAATGCCCGCTTTGTGGTCAATGGAAGCCCAAGAAAGCAGGTCGGGCTGCTCCAACCTCTCTCACGCTCCGCCCCCCATCTCCTGGGAGCCTCTCTTATCAGGAGCAAGGCTTTGAGCTGTACCTGGCTTATCTTGGACCCCAGTCCTTCCAATTCCAGGCCTGTGCTCTTAACCAAAAGGCCTCGCCACTGCCCTGTGAGTGGAGCAAAAAAGGGGAGTTGACTGTCCCTGAGAAAGGCAAGAAGGAGGGGTGAGATTTGAGCCAAGGTGGGAGATTAGGAAAAAAATGTGCTAAAAGGCTTAGGGAGTTAGTGGTTGGGAAAGTGCTTCAGGAGAGTCAGGTCTGGCCCCTGGGGGAGAAGAAGACGGAAGTGATAAGTCAGGCTCTGGATGAGGCTCCTAGCATCACTGCTCCATTTCACAGGAGAGGCAACTGAGGCTCTCAGAGATGAGTTCACTTACCCAAGGCACGTGGCAGAGCCAGGACCCACACCCAGGTCTGCGCGACTTCAAGGCAATGTCAAGAGGCAGACAGGGACTCATTCCTTCACCCACTCAACAAGTACATGTTAAACATGTACGATGGGCCAGGCATTAGGAGGCATATAGCAGGGAACCAAAGTCCACAATGAGTTTCCAGTCTAGTGAGTGAGGGACGGAATACTTTTAGGCCCTGGCATCCTGGAAGTTAACAAAGTTGGTCCTGCCTGCTTGGTTCTAGAATTATCTCCACCAGGACCTGGTACGACAAACCCCTGACTGCAGACTGGTACCTGGCCTCCAGCTGTGAAAGTCATGAAGACACTGTCATTGGATGGCGCCATCTGAGAAAAGAATCGGTGCTACCTTGCTGGTCAAGGTCCAGAGGCAGCAGGAGGAAGGCTGCAGATCCCAGGGGATGCCGGGCAGGAGCCCAGCAAAGCTGGAAAGAACCCGCCCCATCCCAGCGTGGGGCCACACCTCTTCCCATGCAGTGTTCTCCTGCAGAAGGGAAATCCCCCCCTGAAATAGCACCAAGAGGTCAGAGATTCCCCCTGAGTCCTACTTTGCATCCCTACATCCCATTGCTCCCTTAAAAGTCTGCACGAGACTAGAAGCCCAGAGCAGTTACAAAAGGGGACTGGCATCTGCACATGATGGAGGGAGGGATGCAAACATGCCATCGTGGAAGCTTCTGCATGAGAAGAGAGGTCTAGAGACCAGAAACCACTCCCCACTCCCCGACCCTCATCTTTCCTGATGTTTCTGTGCTGATCCTTTCCTTTTCTTCTTTCTGAGCCTACGTTCTCCCCTTTCCCAGCTTGTCTCATAGCCCAGCCTCATGCACCAAAATTTTCCCATCAGATTATACGCCGAGATTTCTGGTTCAGAAAATGCGCACATGCCATTTCGTGTTGTAACTGCTTCTCCCCAGCAGGCTCTAGATCCTTAAGGGCAGGGATCACGTCATATTCCTTTAATGTCTGCAGCACAGTACCTGGTACGTGGTAATGTACATGCACGATTAATGAATGAAAATTTCCTAAGAACTATGGATTTTAAGATATTTCAAATGCAATAAAACACACTTTACACAAAAGCACCACATGTACTGTTTAGCAGATCCAGAAAGCACTGCAGCTAACCCAGGGTTTCTTGTTACGAACATAAATGATGACTTTAGATTCTCTGAAAAATTCCTGATTATCTATAATTTTGAGTAACGATGCATGGATGACTCAACAGCAACCGAAAAAGAAACAAAACAAAAAAACACACGCAAACAACCCAACCCCCCCCCCCCCCCCCGCAAAATGGGCAAAAGACTTGACTAGACATTTCTCCAAAGATATTCAAATGACCAATAAGCACATGAAAAGATGATCAATAACACTAATTATTAGGGAAATGCAAATCAAAACCACAATGAAATATTACCTCATACCCATTAGGCTGGCTACTATCAAAAAACAAGAAAGTGTTGGTGAGAATGTGGAGAAATTGGAATGCTTGTGCATTGCTGATTGGAATGTAAAATGCCGCAGCTGCTATGGAAAACAGTACGGCAGTTCCTCAAAAAATTAAACACAGAATTGTCATATGATCAGCAATCCCACTTCTGGGTATAGACCCAAAAGAATTAAAAACAAGGACTCAGATATTTTTACACCCATGCTCACAATAGCATTATTCACAATAGCCAAGAGGTGGAAACAATCCAAAATCCATCAACAGGTGACTGGATAAATAAAATGCAGTATATTCATACAAACGCCTCAAAAAGGAATGACGTTTTGAAACATGCTTCATCATGAATGAACCTTGAAAATATTATGCTAAGTGAAATAAGTCAGTCACAAAAGGACAAATATTATTATGATTTTACTTATGTGAGCTACTTGGAATAGACAAATTCATAGAGACAGAAAGCAGAAAGGTGGCTGCCAGGGGCTGAGGGGAGGAGAATGGGAGCTATTGCTTAATGGTTACGGAGTTGCAGTTTGGGGTGATAAAAATGTTCTGGAGATGAAGAGTGGTAACAGCTGCACACAAATGAATGTGCTTGATGCCACTGAATAATACACTTAAATGGAATTTTATGTTACATATATTTTACAATGAATGAATGAATGAAGCATGGATGCCCCTTAGAGGCAGGCTGGGGTATGAGGAAGGCATTTGATCTTTGGAATTAGACACTTACAATTTCTAGTCCCAGCTGTGTGAGCTCACATGACCCTTTGCTTCTCTGAATTTCAAGTCCCTCATCTGTAAAATGGGTAAGAATACCCAAAACAAGGAAAAAAGTACTCGTGTTACAAAATGGATCCAAGGGTTAAGTAAGATGATATATGAAGCCTGCAGCACAGGGTCAGGAGAAGTTACCTCTCCCCTGACCTCCCCATCCTTCCTCGTCCCCAGCCAGTCCCTGGACAATCACCCTAGTTGGCCAGGTTCGCCTTGGCGCCCAACTCCGGCTCACCTCTCCTAGGGATGCGCAGCCTTCCCACGTCCCACTCCTGAAGGGCGGCCGCCAGCTTCCCACACTCAGTAGCTGGACGCAGGGGGCAAGCCGGCCAAGCCTTATTAATGCCTCCTCGGGGCGCTTGCAACAAGCAAACAAGCAAAGACTGAAATGGGAAAGGTAGAATTTCACTCTCCGTGGGAAGTTTGTGGCAGAGGTATTTTTAGGATGGGAGAGGGAGGGAGGTATTTTTAGAATGGGGTACTCTTCCCATTCCTCCTGAAATCCCACTTCACTGGTAACCACCTCGCCTGGGGGGAAGGGAGGAGAGGGGGCACCTAACAGCCTCATTTGGGGGGTGAGGCAGAGCACCCCTGCAGAGGAGGAAGTCACCCTATGCTTCGCCCCTGGGGCTGGGACCCCAGGTGTTTGACCCTGGCCAATGCCCTGCTGGCCTCCTCCTTTTGGGGAGTGGAGCCTTGGGTTCCCTTCCCCCTGCCCGGCCACATCCCCACTCTCCCTTCAGGATGACCTGAAAGGGAAGTTTATAAGAGGAAAAGGAATGAAAAGGATACATTTAACAGCACACACTGGGCGGGGGAACTTCCTGACAGGAAACGCTGTGGAAACCGGGCCCAGTCTGGCCATGGCAAACTGGTTTGGCTCAGAACTGGCCAGAGTGGACAGGAGACCTCGGGCAGTCGTACATCACAATTAAACTGGACTTGTCCGAGTTCATGTTCTTTCTTGTCCCCTCTAAGCAAGCAGACACTGTAATAATCTGCACACCACAGGGGGAGAAAGGTACCATTTGTTTTTAATCCAGGAAAAAAAAACCACCCTAATTTAGGTCGCAGAGACATAAAGGGCTACTGGTTGGGAGCGCAAATCAGCAGCAGATGTAGGCAGCTGAGCAGAGCCAGGCTGAGCAGGGCTGCTGCCACCGGGCCACCAGCCTGAGTCACCCGGGTGGGGAGGGCAGGCAGTGATGGGCAAGGGGTGTTTATCTTTATTCTTGGGCTGGGGTGTGGGATGCAGGCAACAATGGGAACAGAGGAGTCCTTGGGGCTGGGACAGGCACAGTGTTGCAGGCAGGAACAGACAGGCTTCCAGCAGGCCGCTCTTCCGGGCCAGAGAATTCAGACAGGCCCTGAATTTGAACAGGGAGAAGGCCTCTCCTCCCCTCTCCACCCCTGGCTCTCCTCCCCTCCCCACCCAACAAGACCTTGCAATTCCCTTTTTGCAGGGCTAAGTCTGGCTGTGGCTGGCCAGCTGGTCCCGCCCCGGCTTTCCCACCCACTTTCTTTAAGAGCCAGGCCCTCCTGCTGCTGGTGTAGGTGGTTCATCCCCTGCCTGGACTCCCTCTCTGCTCGGCACCCTGTCCCTGGATGGTGTTCCATCCCCTCTCCTAGGTTTTCCCTTTTCTCTCTTCACTTGAATTCATTTCCTGTAGTTCCCAATGGAAACATGAGCTCCTGGGATGAAGGCCCTGTCCCTGCCTCTTAGGGCCCCAGCTCAGCCTGCAGTGAGTAGCCTGGTGACACTGCCCCCTGGAATGCGAGCTTTCAGGAACCGGGACCTCCACTATCTTGGTGGCCCTCTAGCCCTCCAACATGGGCCTGGCTCAGGGGTGAGTGTCTGTCATATGAAAGGATGAGTACCGCTGGGCATCCAGAGACTCCCCCCCCCCCCGCCCCCGCCCGCCCACCACCAGGACAGCACAGGGGCTTAGAACATCCCAGCACCCTGTGTGGATAAGCACCCACTGAGGTGACATCCTTGTATAAAGAGGAGGGTTTGCATGATATCCTGAACTCAAGTAAAGATAGAACTTGGTCTGGGACAGAGTGACCCGGTTTTCCCAGCCCCCCAAACCTCCCAACGATAGAGTGGAGAGAAGGTTGAGAGCCTGCCCTCAAAGATGCTCTCTACGGCCCAACATAGAAAAAAGAATCAAAGCATCTCTTAGCAGGAGGATCTCAGAGCACTGCAGCCTGGGAAGTAGAGCCAGGAAATGGCTCAGTCAAGGACACCTGCTCATCAAAGCAATGGAGACCTTGGTCTCCTGCTGTCCAAAGTCCTTCCCATTCAGTGATGTTTTTGTGATGAGTCACATAGTTATTAACATACTGACACCATTTTTTTTTTTTAATTCTCAAATTTTCCTTGACCCTTTGACCCCTCTAGTTAATTAAACTCACATCTTTGCCAGCATCAAAATAGGTCATCTCTCAGAGCGCACAGAGAAGAGGGAGAAGAGAAAAAAGGTGTTTTACAATGTTCGCAGCATACAAGCCTCTGTGCTTTTTCTCAAGCATTGTTTCTCCCACCCACAGTGCGACAGTTAAACAGCCCATTCAACAGAGTTTTGGTTTCTACCTTTTCATTCTCTCCCCGCTCAAATGCCCACCTGGTTCTATGGGCGACAAGGGACATAAAAGGGACCCTTTTATGGTGGTAGCTGCAGTTCCTTGCATTCTTGTCTGGGGTGGGGTGGCAGTGTGGAAGGGCTTCTAGCCCAGTGCCTGGACAAGAAGACAGGAGCAAAATCGAAGTGGCAACAGCCAGCCCGGGAGAGGAGGTACGTACTGGAACCTCCAGGGACTTGTTTGGGGCCCAGGGTTCCGGGAAGCCCAATAGTGGCCCTTCTTCGCCTCCTGCGGGCTTGGCTGGGGTGGGTGAAGATCATGCAGTTCTGAGTTGATTTATTCTACCTCCCACCTCCCCACTCCCAGGATGGGATCTGAGGGCTTCATCTGTATCTTCTGGGAGAGTAAGAATCACAGGCGTGCTTCCCCTTCTTCTCGGGGAGAGAGGCAGAGAAATCTCTCGGGCTTTTTCCCAGTGTTGGTTTTCTCCTCCCTGCATCTGAATGGGAGAGTGTTCAGGTTAAACAGAGGTGCTGGAGCAACCCCACCTGCTTGGCTGGCTAATCCCCCAGCTCCTAAGCACGGGACCCCAGCTGTCCTCTGCAGACTAAACACATAACCCATCTACGTGTACTTAAGACAGTGCCTGACTCTAGCACTTGGTGCTAGGGGGATGTTTGCTCCCTCTCCCCTCCCTCCCCTCCTCCATTCTCCCCAGGGCAGGTTCAGGCAAATCCAGCAGATGCCCACTGAGCCCCTTCTATGCAACAGGCAGGCCCTGGGCTGGGCGCTGCAGGAATGGAAGGCAAGCATGTCATGCTGCAGGAGGGTGGTGGGGGTCAGGACTCCACTGAATGAGCCGCTTCTCTGTCACAGGTACTTTGTGAGGTACTTTACTCCCATGACCCGATTTGACTTAATTTTCACAATTCTGCGATGTAAATATTAGTGTCCTATTTTCTTACGAGGAGACAGACTGAGGCTCCAAGAGTGAATGAAAGAACTGACAATCTAATAGCTGCAATGGGTTCTTTAAAAAACAAAACACACACAAAAAACGGTACAGTTCAATGTGGTAAAGACCTGGGAAGGAAAAGCAGAGAGTGCTTGGATGCCCAGAGGAAGGCAGGTGCAGGTGGGGATTTACCCCGGGGGACGGGCCGCCAGCAGTTTTTCTCTATCCAGGACACTAACGCCAAATGCTCCCTGCTTTACGAGCACCTCCGGCCGCTGAGAGCATTGGTGATGCTCGGGAAATACTGGTTGCCCGAGTGGCTGATTTCCCAAGCAGAGGAGACACAAGAACCCCAGGGGCAGGTGAGGGCTCTGGGCTTGGCAGGAGCCTAGTTCAAATTACTGATGGACTTGTGTCCTCACTGATCCACTGAGCCCTTGGGATGGGACTCCTACAATGGGATGGTTCCACGGGGAATCCCCTGGACTTGCAGGTCAGAGCCAGGAGTCCCATAATGCACCGCTCCACTGAGAGCCCACAGGAGCCCAGGGGCACGCAGTGCCTACACCTCCTTTCCCCAGCCCCCAGCCCTGACCACGCTCACTTTTTCCATTAATCTAATTAAATCAAGGAGGAAGCTTCAACTAAGTACTAACCTGGCTTAGTACCTCTCCTTAGCATCCCACGTGTATGTGTGTGTGTGTGTGTGTGTGTGTGTGTGTGTGTGTGTGTGTGTCTGAGAGCCTCTAATCAAGTCAGTCCCTTCTAGCAAAGGCAATGGGAACAGAAAGGAAAGAAATTTGTAATATATTACATAGGGGAAAAAAAGTGAAAAAAATTTCCTCCTCTTTTGTTTTTTTCTTATTATAAAGGCTCATTCCTAAAAATATTAGAAAATACAGAAGAAGCAAAGGAAGAAAATAAAGGTCACTGTCCGTCCGGCTATTCGGGGTCCCCCTCATTCACACCTTCTGATATCTGTATTTTTATGCATACTGGTGTTTTAAAAATGGGAATATACACTGTAAACTGCCTTGTAATCTGCTTTTTTTCACTTAACAACATTCATACATTTTTTTCCACACCGTCCCCATTGTCTTTGCTAGAAAGGAGTTTAGCTGGTCTCTTGGTTACAGGCTGTCATATACACCTTGGGTGTTAAAGCCAGGTTAGTACTTAGTTGAAGTCTCCCCTTTGATTTAATCTAATTGGAAAACGGTTGGAGAGAAAAAAGAGAGAGTGGGGAGGAAAAAAAGAGAGTCTACAGATGCACACTGGCAGCTATCTCGAAAAATTTTGTTCCAGAACAAATGTTTGAAGAATTCTCCCTCCATCCTCCGGGATTCTAGCACCCATCTCCTCTGAGTGGGGAGGAACTCCTGCACAGTGAGTAGGTGGATGCAAGTCCTTGTCTCCCTAGGACTCCCTGAGATCTGTGTCCTGCTCACCAGGGACCCACTGCTGAAGGCTGTGTTCCCAAAACTTATAATTAAAGGAGAAACTGATAATTATCCAGTCAATTGAGACAAAGTAGATGGTCACACTTCAGGCCCACCTGGAGGTAAATGTTTTGGACCTGAACTATTTAGTGTGGCTGAATTAACCGGGTAACCGTCAGGCCTGCCCACCTGCAGAGCGTTAGCCTCCCACAGCTGAGCATGGTGCGAACAAAGCAAAAAGTCAAAAGTCACAAAAGTTCCAAAAGTGCTTTGCAGCATCCCAGAGCCCTCTTGGGCATGTGCCCACGAGTATTTCAGTGCAGAAAATCTGTTCCCAATTCCCTTCTCTTCATGGGGGTGACAATTAGCAGGATGAGATGGGTGGTACTTGAAAACATCCTATTGGTGACTCTGATACGGCGCGCCCCTAATCCACTTCAAACCTCCTTCCTCTGATTGAGGGTCCCTGCAATAAACACACAAAACTGGGGAATGAGAAAGGGTGTGTGGGGCACACCCACAGACCCAGCAAACCCGAGCCTAGTAGAGGGCCTGGCATGGAGTAACTGCTTAAGATGAGTTGTTGAATGAATGAATGAACGAGCAGAGAAAGTACAGTCAGGGCATATGTACAGGATACCAAAGAGTTCAGCTGCTTTCAGCAACAGAGGCATGTGTGAAAGTGGTGGGAGATGAGCTGCTGAAGTTACAAGAGCTAACTGTGGCAGCAATGACCACGTTTACTGAGCACCTATAAGTGCCCAGGCACTAGGTCACACCGTGTCCTCCATCCTCACCGACGGTCCCAGCAGGCAGGACCAGCCTGATGCCCCGCTGCCTCCCCGGGTGCTGAGGTAAGAGCTTGGGTAGGACTCATCAACAGGCTCTTTCCATCCCCTACCTTCGCCAGCTCACATGGCAGATCCAGCCTGAACTTAAGCTGCATCCCCCCAGGATCAGAGCAGGCCAGGGCCCATCCGGGAGGGCCTGGGAACAAGGCAGCCAAGCCTCTGTCGTCTGAAGGAGCAAGCTGCCCACCAAAGGTGACTCTCCCTAAGGCAGACGGAGCTGGAGGCCACAAGCTGGACCCTCACATGCTTCCCTCAGGCTTGGAGGTGATGGGAGATTTGGGCGCAGCTGGCTTTTGCTGCTAAGACAGCCCTCTAGTGCATCTCCCAAGATTCCAATATCCCTTCTCACCTGTTTATTCATTCACTTAACAAATAGCTATTGAGTACCTACAATGTACCAGGTTCTGCACTAGGAAAGGAGGCCTAAAGGGAGAGTGCATTCTAAAGGGCCTGTGTCTCTAACATCTCTGAGATGGGAACGCAGGCCCCTGGGGGCCTATGCTACAGGTGCCAGCACAAAGGTGGGAAAGTGGGTCTTCCCGCCTCTGCAGAGAACATAGTGCAGGCCCCTAGTGGTGTTCCCTCAGGGTGGGCAGGGCCCCCTCGACCTTGGGTCTGTACCCTGGCCCACACTCCACAGACGGCAGCAGGCCGGCCATGCAGGATCAGGGCAGCAGGCCCCAGCACGAGGACAGCAAGTTGGCAGGTGCACAGAGGAGGAGTCATGAGACACCCTGGGGCACACGGAGCATTGTGGTGAGTGCAGCCCCAGACCCGCTGAAAGCTCAGCTATAGGAAACCCAGAGTGGCAGAAAGAGCCAGAGAAATACTATTGTTTATTACTTCCACTGCGACCCTAGTTTATACCCAGGGAGCGTGGCATAGGAGACGCAGGCTGTACTTACGCTATGGTTATTAGGAATTATAGAGGGTTTTTTTTTGCGAATTGAGTTTAAAGTCACATAACAGAAAACTAACCATTTTAAAGTTAACAATTCAGTGGCATGTGTACGTGCACAATATTGTGCAGCCACCACCTCTATCTAGTTCTCAAACACATCCCTCCTCCTAAAAGGAGACCTCGTAGCCATTTAGCAGTTATTCCCACCTGCCCCTCCCCCAGATCCCGGCAACAACCAATCCGCCTTCGGTCTCTATGTATTTACTCCTTCTGGATATTTCATATAACTGGGATCATATAATATGTGACCTGCTGCGTCTGGCTTCTTTCACTTGGCGTAATGTTCCCATGGTTCGTCTGACTTGCAGCCTGCACTAGCACTTCGTTCCTTTTGATGGCTGAATAATACTCTGTTGTATGGCTCTGCCGCAATTTGTTTATTCATTTATCTGTGGATGGACTTTGCATTGTTTCAGCCTTTTGGCTATTGTGAATAGTGCTATATGAACATGTGTGTTCGTTCAACAAGAATTTGAGTCTGTTTTCATTTCTTTTGGGGCTTTTCCCAGGAGTGGAATTGCTAGGGGAATGAGAGTTTTTAGAGCTGGGATGAACTTAAAGGTCAGTTATTCCAATTTTACAGATCAGGAAACTGATACCTGAGGAGATTATCTGCCCTGTTGGGGGTCACATATGTGTCAGGATGTGGAGCGTGGCCAGAAGCCAAGTCAAAGGCTCTTCTAAGTTCACCACACCTAAGTCAAGACTCATTGCCTGTTGTGTGGGTTCCATGTTGTGGAGGTTCCGTGGTGTCCAGCACAGAGCCTCTTGCACAAGATAGGCACCAAGTATTTGTGGAGTGAACGAATGAAAACAAACATCTACACCCAGTTTTTTAAAGCATTACCCACTATGAAAAGGGAAGTGCCCATTATCCCATCTTGGAGGTTCAAAGCATCTTGGGGAACGATTCTACAAGGGTCAGAATAAATGTGCCCATGGAGGAGATAAACTCCACCGGAGTGGGACTGGGGGGTTGCCTGTCACTCCACTTCCTAACCTTTTCCTCCCTGACTGGTTCAACTTCTCCTCAGTACCTCCCAGAGTAGGGTGGGTGAAGCTGGCTGGGCCTTACTGAACCACAGTGGCCCAAGGAGAAGGCAGACAGCCCACCCCTTGGCCAGAAACTCTGAGGGCCCATACACATGATGGCATGCCCTCACTCTGGGAGAAGGCAATGGGCTCGAGCCTGTGTGATAGGCCAGCTGTACCATTGGGTTCTCATGGTACCAAGTGGTTCTATTTTGTGGGCACGATGCAGCCCCCAGGACTTCTGCTTGGGGTCTGTGGTTCTACTTCCAAGGAGACCGAACAAAGGCACCTCTGCCGGCAAGAAAGCCTGGTCTGCGAGCCAGTGGATGAATGCCCAGGGGTTACGGGGCACGGGCAAGCTTCTTTCTCACCTTTCCACCTCCTCCACCATCTGCAGGACCATGGAAACTTCTGTCAGCCACACAATGAGGCTATCCTAATGACACAACTGTTCCTCCAGAAACAGGGAGCTGTCACCACACAGGTGCAAAGCCCACTGAGATTCTAATAGTTTCTCTGGAACCCACGTGGTGTTGAGGCGTCTCAACGTCTCCATTGGCTGCGAGGTGATAGTCTCGGATCAGATCAGCCCTGCATGGAGTACAAGGGCTTCTGCGCCTGTGTGCTGTCAACCTGAACACTTCAGGCACCTCGGGGGACAGTGTCCTGAGTCCTGTGCCCAACAGCTCTAGTCCGGAACAGGCACAGATGTGTGACTCTCAGGTACCTGAGTGTCCATTAAAGGTATTGGTGCTGCCGGTAAATGACAGTGCAGCCGGGGATTTACCTTGTCCTTCCATGGAGGACACTTCTTTATAGTCCTCTGTAGACCCCAGTGACAGTCCATACACTTCAGGTATTGACGGGCATCAGTAAGTGAAGGGAGCCACAAACAGGACTCAACTTAATGCACGGGAAAGGAAGGAGCAAGGGCTTGAAATTCACAATTCCTAGGTATCGTTCCGCCCCCCATTCTATCCCTACCTGGCCTTGGCAAGTCATTTTACCTCTGCAGCACTCAGTTTCTGCATCTGTAAAGGAAGGAAAGGCCTCTGTACCATCCCTTCAAGCTCTGAAGTAATCTCTGTACACGTGCACACGTGTACGTCACATTGGAGATGTGACACCAGGTTGTGGCTGACATGGCATCGTGGGACGTGGCTTGAGCTGTTCCGACACACAAGCTGCTGTGGGCTCTGCCAGTCGCTATCTTGGCTGCACACAGCTAGGTGTGTGGGAGCCATCAGAATCCACAGAGCCCGCGTTCCTCCCACCATCCTCTTTGCCTCAGCCACTCCAGGGAGCGTGGGCAAGCCCAAGGGCTCCTTCCCGCCTCTTCCCCCATTTGGAATTCGTGCATCCTTCTCTGCACTCATCCTCTGTTTAGCCTCTCATCAAGCATTATTGCAGTCTTCCTGGGAGCCAGACCCCGGGCGGATGTACAGCTGTCCCTGGAGGAGCCACAGCTGAGAAGGCCAGGCAGCCTCACACGCAAATAAACACGCTCTCTCTCGGATAATATTTGAGGATAAAGATGTGTACTGGGAACAGTGGGGCAGCAGAAACGAGGCATCAAGCCTGCTGGGTGGGGCTGAAAGGAGGACTGAAACCACCTTGGAGGAAGTGGCCCTTGAACTAGCCCCTGGGGGGGACAGAGAGGACCAAAGCCCAGTGGCCCCGAGCAACTGGCTAGAGACCTGAACTGCAGGTAAGAAACTACAGGCCCCCTGCACCCGCATCTCCCAACCCAGTTCCAGGCAGCCTCCCATCTCCCTGGTACACTGCGACCCTCCCCTTCCAGTCTCTACAGATCCACAGCCTGACCCCCACAATCAGCATTTCATCACCTCTGATGCTGGTGGTTTGTCCTCTGAGACAAAACCCTACAAGACCCTGGGCCTCATCTCGTATTCCTGATTTCTCCAGTGCCTTCCAGAATCAGGGGTGGGCATGGGGCACGTCCCCCCAAATGATTCAGGGTTCATCTATTCATCACAGTGACACAGCTGCCAGGCAAACGGTGCCCCAGGCGGCTGTCCTTCCTACAGCAGGTGGTCCTTCCATACACGAGCACACAGTGTCAACAGGGGCAGCCGAATTCCAGTTTCCCCCAAGAACTAGCCCCCTCCAGAGATATCACAGAGTGTCTCATTTTACTTAGGGTAAATCCCTTGAAATGCATGAACCACAAAAACTAAAATTAACGTCCTTCTTGACGCAAAGGTTCCAGATGGGGAGTAGAAACCTCTCTCGCGATGAAAATGAGACCTCAGGGGGCCAGCTCTCAACTCCAAGCCAACCAAACAGCCACACTTCTGGTGACGCTTGGCATGGCCCACCATCCTGCGACTGGTCCCACAAAGACACACAGCACAGGGGCATCCGTCTGCACTTCTAATGCAGGTTTTCTGACTGTCAGCACCTCTGGAACTGTCCACGTCATGACCAAAAAGTCTGATGTAGCCTCTGAAAGGGAGGCAGTTCTGTGGCAGTTTTAAAGGCTGTGATTTGGCTCATTCTAAGGGATTTCTTTCCAACACCACCATCAGGGTCCTTCTCCCTCTCAGTCCCTCTCCTCAGATCTCAGCGTACAGCCTGCAAATCGACAAGTGCCCGTAATCAGGTTCAGCTCAGCAAAACGTTTTAACTCCTACTATGTGCAGAAGACTCTCTGCCTGAGCTTTCCAACACGGAAGCCTCCAGCCCACGTGGCTACCGAGCACGTGAAATTCGGCTAGTCAGATGAAGATGAACCGTGGGGGTAAAGTATACACTGGGGTTTGAAGACTTAGTACGAAACAAAGCTAGAGGATAAATTACAAATAATTTTTATACAAATTACATGTTGAAGTGATAATATTTTGGATACATTGGGTTAAATAAAATATGTCACCAAGATTAATGTCACCTATTTCTTCTTCTTTTTTTAATGTGATGACTAGGAAAATTTTAAAGTGAATATGTGGCTTGCATGATATTTCTGTAGGACAGTGATGGTCTGTATACTAGAGAAGAGAAGCACCACAATGGTTTGGGGCTCTGAGGAGTTCTGAGTGAGTTGAAATTAAAACAGTCTCCACAAGGCATTTGTTTTCTACATAATTATTTGCTATCCGCTTGTACCACCTGCTTGGAGAAGATTCCAACACACAGAGCCTTTTAGCAGGGCAACAGTATGAGATGTTTGGGGCAAGAGGTGGGATCTGACCCATCATTATTCTCTGCAGGTGAGACTACAGGTAAAACTCTTTCACCGTGTTCTCCAGGTGTGACCAAATTGTTAGGCAGCTTGGAATTTTCTCAACCCACCTGCGTTGCTAGCAATCATGTTCATGATCTGTAGGGACCCAAGATGGAAGGAGCTGTCACTCAGGCCCTCAGCAGAGGACCAGCAATCTCAAAGAAGTGCTGGAATCTGGCTAAGAAAGGAGGAGATGTGTGCAAACAGTCTCAGCTCTTCACCTTCCTTCTGGGATGTTTGCTTGTGGAGAGGTGTTAGTTAGGGGAGTTCCATGACCAGATATGTGGAAAGAAAGAAGAAGTATAGACAGGCAGCATACTCTGTGTCCCTCCCATGGGCTGGGCATGGGTTTTATGTAATCTCACTATCCTCACCACAACCCTGCTGGGTGGGTATAGGCCCATTTTATAGATGAGAAAACTGACACTCAGAAGGTTGACCTACCCAGGTACTAATGTAGGTTGCTTCTGACTGCCCCCCACAGAAATGATTTGATGCATAAAACTGCTGGGGGATTAGGCCTGGCCTAGAAATCAGGCCACATGTCCTGGATTCAAATTTCAGGAGTTGGGTGATCTTGGATAAGTGGCTTTCTCTCCCTGAACCTCAATTTTCTTGGGAAAAAAAAAAAAGTAGGTACCGGTGGACAAAACCAGTGTTTCTTTAACTTTTTTCAACTATAACCGATTATAACATTTTTTTTCCATGTCCAGGATCTAAATCTATGTGTGTGTAAAACTGAAAGAAAAGTTTGATTGAACAATATTTATTTTATTCTGTAACAGCTTATGGAAAAACCTGAAAGAACTTTTTGGCCAGCCCAGTACATATGATGCATGTTAACATTTTCTAATCTATTCATATATATATATATATATATATATATATATATATATATATATATATATATATATATATATATATATATTTAAGCTGGTGGATTGCGACCCACTAGACTGGTCATATGACCCATGATAAGCTTCCACCTACAGTTTGAAAAACAGTGCTCCAAATGATTGATTTCCAAGCTTCTCTCCAAAACTAACATCCTGAGGGTCTGTTCCTGAGGTCAAAGGAAAAGTCTGTAAGCACCTCGGTCTCCGATCAGCTCTCCCCCGCCCCTCCTCACACAGATGAGGCCCAGAGAACTTAACATGTTTCTCATTGGAATCAGAGAGCAGACGAGAGGAGCCTGTAAGAACACTGCCTCCGGACCCATCAAGAGGTCCCCGTCCATGCAGGCTGTTTGCTGGGACGTGGAAATCTCTCTATTATAACAGAATGCTTCTCTGTAATAGAATTTGTTATATGGGGCTTTACCATTCAATCTAGCAGCAAAATACATTTCAGAGTCCTGGAAAAGATGAACGTGAAGTCCCCCTGATTGTAAACAGTGCCAGTGTAAGGAAACCCCGTTGCCCCTTTTGATTACAAGGTTATAAAGAGCCTTATCTTGGCAACCCCTATCAGGAACTTATTTTCCCTCCTAGCTCGTCTCTGAAGAAATGACGGCCTCGTCCTAGGGTGAGGGGCCGGCTGTGCTCTAATCCCATGCAGTGAATGGGGGGAATCATGACATTCAGACACAGCAGAGATGTCTGCCAGGGTTGTTACAAAGAAAGCCTCACCCCTCCCCGACTTCCTGCTGGTGCCTGTGCAAGGTCTCTACACCAGAGTGTTCCTGAAGCTTCTGTGGGCACGAGGCCTCCTCTGCATCCAGGTTCCTTGTCTATGACCCCTGGGTGAATGTCCCGGTGTGCTCAAGTGTGGCACTGAGAAGGCAAGCAGGGGGCATGTGGCCCCGGCCCCAGAGCAGCTAAGGAGGTGAATGGTGCTGGGGGCAGGCCCAGCTTCCAGAAGGCAAAAGGAGGCCCTGGCAGCCAGGGGCAGAGGTCAGGGGCAAACAAGGCATGAGGTGCTGCCGCAACAGGCCACTCCTCCCCACGCTGGGCCTTTTAGTGATGCTCCACGTTGCCTTGAGTGGGCATATGCCTGTGTTTCACTTCACAGTTTCTTTTATTTCACTTGTCATGTCAGGAGCTGTTCTATCTTCAGAGTTGGCTTAACTCCTAGGAGTGGTGGCAGGTGGCTCCTGGGGTCCCAGCCAGCCTTCCCTCAGTGTTCCTGCACCCCTCCGGGCTGACTCCGCTGGGGCCGACTCCTCTGGGGCCAGCACATCTGCACTTCCCCGAGGTAGTCAGCTAACACCTGGAGACCACAGTGGGCCGTAAGCCATGCACAGGGGAATTGCTCAGGCCCCACCAACACTACGCCCAGGCCCAGGCCTCACGGCTCGTGCTTACACAGTTTCAGAGCCAGCGTGGGCAAGACGGGCTTCCAGAGCTCTCTCGGCCAGAGCTGAGCCCTCCCACACACTTCTCAGGCGCCTCAGGCCCTGCATCAGAACCTGGAAAGTCTGCAGTTTTCAGCACCTGGAAGGACATGGGCAGAAGTTGAGGCTGCTTGTGTGGGTTCAGGAAGGGCCTCTGTCACCCTAACCCCTTTCCTACTGTCCCCCCAAGCCTCCTCGGCTGGCTGATGCCCATAATTCCACAACCAAATTCCTCTGGGGCAAGACACACCTGGACTTTAGCCCATGTGAAAATGCCCATATCTGGGAGTGGCGTCTTTAAAATCTTACCAGCCACTTACATCTTAGAATGAATGAGTTCATTCAAATCAACTCAGCTGAACTAAAGGGCTTACCTGTGTCTGGGCCTTTACTGGGCCTTATGGTGGAAGAAAAGGCGAGAAGCCATAGTCCTGTTGTCAAGGGGCTGCGGTCTAGTTCAGGGCTCCTGACAGCAGGCTTTGAGGGAGATCTGGGAGTGTGCTGCGGAAAGCAGACGGAGGAGCGGGGAGGGAAGGGACCCGTTTTCCCACCAAGTATGTTTAGCCTTGTGATGCCTGCCCGAGGGGGCTCACGACCTACCCCTACCCCAACAGAATTCTCCCCACCAAAGAAGTTCGTCATAGGCAAATGTTAGACACAAATTTGTACATTCTGAACAAACATGAACTGACAAGGAGTAGAAGATGTAAAAACGCAGCCCCTAGACCAGGATTAGGATCCCTGCTCTGAGATCTAATAGCTGTGACTCTAAGTGACTTAACCTCTCTGTGCCTCAGTTTTCTCATCTGTCAAGTGGAGAGAGTAATAATAAATACCTACCTCCTAGGGTTCTTGTGAGGATCAAAAGAGTTCATAAAGTGCCCAATAAACATTAGCTATTAATAGTATACAAGAGTAAATCTCTTCAGAGGAAACTGAATGTGGACTGATTAGAACTGGGCTTTAGGCTCATTGTAAGGAGTGGGGGTCACGGACAGACTCTGGGACCCTTTATGAATGTCTGGGATCGTCAGAGACGCCTTCCTGCCCTGGTCAGTGGCCCTGTTTTGTCCAGTGGCAGGTGCAGTGACTCTGGCCCTGTTGGGAGGTATCTGAAGGGCTCCGGCTCCTTCGCCAGGTACTTCTCCGGATCCCTACTGCTGCCCTGACCGTGCCTGGCTCATCTCAGCCAGCGTCACCCGAGGCTAGGGAACCCCTGGTTATCCCAGGGGCAGCGTGGGCAGCAGGGTCCCCTCTTTGCTCTCCCTGCGCTAGTCTACTCTGAACACTGCTGGCTGACTCATTTAGGAGAACAACCTGGATCATGTCTTTCTCTTGCTCAATCATCTTCGATGGGTGATTAGTACTTAGTGCTAAGTACTTGGTACTTAGTACTTCGCCCTTGGTAAGGCGGACAATTCCTTAACCTGGCATTCACGTTGCCTCCACCTTCTCCGTGGGCTTTCCTTTTTCTCGCTGCTGTTCGTACATAATAATCACAGTGAGCACTCATCGAGCTCTTAGTTTGTGCCTTAAACTGCTCCAAGGACTCCATGTGTATTATCTCATTTACTCATCACAACAACCTCCTGAGGTAGATACTATTCTTAGCCTCATTTTATAATAGGATATTGAGGCACACAGAGGTTAAGAAGGGGATGCCAATCACACAATTCTTGGCAGCAGAAGCCATTCCGGGAATCCTGATGCACTAATATTATAATCATGAGGCAGCCATCCATCCAATCGGCCATGTGCTTGTTTCTCCATGCTGGGTCCACACCTCCAGCCACAGAGCCCCAGCTGAAATTACAGGAGTACCACCTCCACTTCCTACACTCTGCATCCCCTCTGCAAGCCTACTCAACCCCGCCCTCCACACTCTGAACACTGGAGGCTACTAGACCTCTCTCGGGTTAGCCTATCAGCTGAGCTGCACGCCTTACAAGGAGCGGCTGCGCTGTACCCACACCTGTTTATGCCAGTTGTGTTTGTTATCATTACTTCACAACTTAATTAAATATAATGTAAATTGACGAAATAGAAATTCAAAAAGAAAGTAAACTGGGGATTTCCCTCGTGGCGCAGTGGTTCAGAATCTGCCTGCCAATGCAGGGGACATGGGTTCGATCCCTGGTCCGAGAAGATCCCACGTGCCGTGGAGCAACTAAGCCCGTGCGCCACAACTACTGAGCCCACGTGCCACAACTACGGAGCCTGCACTCTAGAGCCTGCGAGCCACAACTACTGAGCCCACGTGCTGCAACCAGTGAAGCCCGTGAGCCTAGAGCCCGTGCTCCGCAACAAGAGAAGCCACCGCAATGAGAGTCCCACGTACCACAAGAGTAGCCCCTGCTCGCTGCAGCTAGAGAAAGCCCACACGCAGCAACGAAGACACAACCCAGCCAAAAAAAAGAAAGTAAACTGAAATTTACATGCAGATGAAAGTGACAGACTCAAAGGTGAGTCATTAAAAAAATGCTGTTTAATTAGGTAGGTGTGAATGAGATAATAAAATATTGGAAAGCCTACCAGAAACCTAGAAGAATTTTGTACTCAAATATGCTTTGCATGTGTCTTTAAGTTCTTCACTTTAATAAATCCATTCTAGAAACTGCAGAAGATGACTTATTTATGAGGATGTAAAGTTTATGCAAGAAGAACAGTGGGGAACGCCAACCACTAAACCCATATACAAATAAGAGGTCTTGACCAACCTCAAGAGATTAGTGAAGAAATGTCCACATATACCCTACGTCAAAATACTTAAGATATTCATATGCCTCTGGTTTCCAAGGCCTGCTTTAACTGGCTTTTTGGGTTGACTCATTAACTGTGGGTTCTAGGCAAAGGCTGATTAAGTCAAATTTTTGCCCTCTGGGGGAAGCCCGTGATATATAGCTGATCTTCACTGAACACTGTTGTTGAAGGTGTGAGGGGGTCTTGCATTTTAATATGGGGATCTTGTATTGGTCAGGGACCAGTGAGGACCAGGTGACTCAACAGAGAATTTAGTGCGGGGGGCGTGTGTCAGAGAAGTCATGCGTAACAACAGCAGGAAGCTGGTAGGATACCCGGAGAGGAGATAGTATTAACAGAGCACTGACTCAGAGCTTTCCTGCAGGTGCCAGAACCACGGTGAGGATACCTGGGGGAAGCTGGAGCCACAGACAGGACACAGGCATGGTAGAGATGCCACCAGATTTAAAGAAGGGTGGGGGAGAGAGGGAGACACCTGGTTTTTCCCTTCCTCCTGCCCTCCTGCCCTGAGTTAGTGTCTCCCATTGGCCAAACCTAGCTAGAAACCCACTGGCAAGGGAGCCCAGGCAATGCAGCTTTCAGGTCAGCCCCCAGCATGCAGAGCAGAGCAGGGAAGAAATGCAGCTGAGGATATACAGGCCTAGGACTGGCCCAGATCTCCTGAAATCCAAAAAGGCCCCACTCGATGACTCAGAGTGGAATTTAAGACACTTTTAAGGCTGATCATGGAAAAGTGCATATTTGAGGCTGGAACAGGGAGAGGGCTGTCCTCCTGCCGCCCCACAATTGTGCTACATAAGTGACTGCTTATTCCGAGGCTGGCCTGAAGGGCAGCTCTGGGGAAACAACAGGGACAGGGATTCCTTCAGATGCAGACACAGGAGTTCACAGAAGAGGAGGTAACGAAGTGCCCTGGGAAGTGAAGTTCAGTAAGAGGCAATGCCGGGCTGCACCCCAGCCTTCTCATTTTTAGGACTTTTAAAGCATTTGTAAAGGCTTTTAAAGTTTAATAGGCTTCTTGTTGATTCTAACCAAATCTAAAAGACGGCTAATTTAAATGGCCATTGCACTCTGTTTTGGCCATTGTCCAACTGCTGTCTTGAAGTCAGATGCTCTGGACCCCATGCTATCGTCTGGCCGGGCCCCTATCATTTCTTCCCCTCTTGTTTTCAGTTTAGTGCAGCCATTGTGGTGACTATAAAGATTAGGCAGCTGACGTTGAGGGTTGTGGCGGGTCCTAGCTGCAGCATTTGACTCGCATTTAAGAGACCTGGCTGCTGGTAGCCACCAGCTATGTGGCTTGGGGGCAGGTCCCTTCATCTCCCTGGGTCTCAGAGTCCTTGTCTGTAAAATAAGGGAGTTGAACGGACGTTATGCATTTCAGGGTCATCCCTCTGACATCTCTTTCCATCATGAGGGCTTTTAAAGGGAGGTGAAGAAGGAAAGGGATTTTAGGAAGAAGGTAGTCTGAGTCTAGGCAGACCTTGGAAGAAGTTAAAAAAAAAAAAATTCCTGAGACGAGATTCCCCTCCTCCCCTCTTATTATATGCTTTTTTCCCCCTAAAAGTAGAATTCTAAGGAATTGAGAGTTCTGGTTACTTGGGGTGCACTTAATCAAAGTTTTACTGCATTTGCAATTGCAGTGAGTTACACAGTGGTTTGCATATGCAGTTACTTCCTGAGCGACTTCTGTTCCGTGACCTCAGATCTGTTTCATTAAAATTGAACACTTTGAAACGAACAAGGGAGCATGGAGCAGGATGGTTCCACCTGGATACAGCTCTGGGGAAACAGCAGTCAAGGTGATGAAAAAGCATCACCCAGCCATGCCCAGACATTAGCTGCCCTGCCTGAGAGGCAGTAATTGTATTTTCAACCACACTTCACAGCGCTTTTCAACCTGGTGAGGCATTTCTAGGTTATTCTTCTCACTCTGGGGCAGGTAACTTTGGTGCAAAAATCTCTCCCAACTTCCTCTTAGTAGAGACTGTAACTGAACTCCGGCGCTAAGCGATGTAACAGATTATCTCAATACTCCCTAAATGCTGTGCGTCAGAACTCAGGCATTCTTGGGTCTGGACAAAAATAAGGAGTCCTTGAATTCCCATGGCCACTCTGAGGCAGTTTCGTGGCAAGTAGTCTTGTTGCCATGTCCTCTGGAGGTGGAGCAGAGGTGTGCGAAAGCAAAGCCATTTATAGCCTGCATCCTCGTCCCAACCGGAGGTCTGGTGGTCAAAGCAAGAGACAGCAAAGTGAGCTGGGAGGAGAGTCCTGGGGTTAACCACTGGGGATCCCAGTAACTGACTACTGGGTGAAGGAATGAATGAATGACTGTGTCTCACCGAGGTGTCCTCCTGCAGCCCACAGCTGAGGGACAGATGGCTGTCTTCTACCAGACAGGGAAAAGCCCATGGCTCGCAGCTGACAAACAGCTGGGAACCTATTATGCAGAACCCAGCAACCGCAGAAGCCGTATTTCAATCGGGCGGGTGGGCTGCAGTGAAGGCAATCACCCAATCTCCCCTCAAAGCTTCCCTTTCTCCTGGAAACTTCTGTCACTGTCCGACAGCACCTGCAGCTCTGCCTTTACTGGGGACTCAGGTCCCTGGTTCCACGAATGACCTCCTACCCCTTTACAGAAGTTCCTTTTAATTTAGCAGGTAAAGGTGCTTACATTCTTTTTGTAGGAAAGAGAAAAAGGAGAAAGTGCCCATTGTGAATATCTGATTAGAAAATCAAAAAATAGGAGGCATTTTGGATTCTTAAGAGAGCGTGTGAGAGCAAGCAAGGGAGGGAGCGAGAGAGAGAGAGAGAGAGAGAGAGAGAGAGAGAGGAGACTGAACCACAGGCCTGATCTCTTAAAGACACTCACAAGCTGAGCTGCGACTTTCTATGAAAGCTCTGGAACGCCAAGTTCTCTGACTGAAAATGCAATTTCTGGGCAGGGCACTTAGACGGAAAGGAAATGGGGCTCCTGATGGCATCAGGGCGGCCACAGATTGCTTCCTGGGCTCTGGCATGACTTTGTCCTTATATTTTTCTTTTAAGATAATTATCAGGATGTGACGGTGTTTGACAGGGAGCTGGCAAAGAGGGAGGGCAGGGGGCTGGCTGGATATCAGGCTGTTTAGGGGCAAGGGCACTGCTCCAGTTGTCAGGGACGGGGGTGAATGGAGAAGGGAAAGCTGACGAGAGGCTTTTGCCTGAGGTGGAAAGGCTAAATCTCAACATGGTCACGAAGCTTGTGAATTAATGTTGCTCCCTCTTATGTGGCGTTTGAGAGGAATGCGTGAGCAGAGAGTGAGGAAATATGGTGAACCAGTTCACCTCAGTGTGACCCAGCCACCCAGGGTCTGCTTTCTGGCAGTTACCAGAGTCTTTGTGGGATCTACGTCATTTTTCCCTGCTGGATTGCAAGTCCCTCAGGGAAGCCTAAGTTTTGTTGATTTCTGTGTCCCTGCTGCCACCACCACCATCACTGCCATCACCATTCCCATTGTGGCCTCTACCGTTCCTACCAAGGCGTGGTCAGCAGATACAGAGAATAAATAGGAAGGAGCCTCCTCTGGGAGTGTCTGTCTGGCCCCTGATGACCCTCTTTTCCTAAAAACTGGCTCTCCTCTCACCTCATAGGGTTCCCTGGTTATTAAGGAATGCTACTCACTGACCAGAGTTGATTGGACCAAGGGTAGATAACTGACTTAATCTCGAGTAGCCCAGACTTTCCCTCCCTGTGGCCAGACCTGATGGCCATACAGATATGAATCTTGTATGCCCATCTATCATGTGCACGGAAAATCAAAGAGAGCCGATCTGTAGAGAGGAAAGGATCAATGAGTTGTATAGAGAGAAGCCAAGATGAGAGAGAATATGACCCCAGAAAGATGGACAATATTGAGGAAGAAATTGGTTGCCGATGGCTTTCCTGGTTCCAGTCTCTCATGAGGTCTGGCTGTAGTGTCTTCCCTGCTTTTAAGACCCATGACATATCCCTTTATCTTTGTAATAAATGGTATTTTCGGCTTAAACTAGTTTGAATCGGTTTTCTTTACTTGCAACCGAAAGCATCCTAACTTTCAGTTACCACCCTGCCCCTCTCAGCAGGCATCACTAATAGATCACAGTGATCTTCCTGGTAAGCCTCCTCTGAATCCTTCATCTGACAATCATTACCAATTGAGCCAAGCTAGTAGATGAGATAAAAATCTACTGGCACAAACAAACCCCACAAGCTATTAGCTAACCCAAACTCTACGATGGGCTAGAGTACCAAAAAGAGTACAAGACGAGAACATGGGAGGGAGTGAAATACTTTGACAGGGACTTCTGAGCAAGGACTTGAACGTTCGGTGTGATTGTACAGCGTCAGAGATGGTCTGGGTACACTTCAAGTGTGAGAGATGACAAGGGCAGCCTTTATGGCTCAGTCACTGTATGGTGTCTTCCTATTCACACCTTACCAGGCTGTCTCTGGGTCTCAGAATACCTTTTTGGTTACTATTGTTGTTTAGGATGCTCTGGAAAGATCTGCTTAGAAAAGTGATACTAAGCAAAGCCAAAAGTTGGCCTCATCCACAGCCAGGATGCTTGTTCTCTACTGCTTCCCAGTTCCCTGTGGGACTTGGAGAAGTACCAAAAGACTCGGATGGTCTTGGTGTCCAGGCCTGACTTTGTTCCCAGCACACCCTCTCTAGTGAAATCCTGTGCTTTGGCTTCCCAGAATCCATCCCCCTTTTCGAGCCACAGCTTCTGATTTTCTTTTGTGGATCACTGGCTCCCACTCTGGTCCATGTGGTGGAGGACAGATTCCATATCTGGTTCCTGGGAGGAGCATGTGACCAGGCATAAGCCAATCAATGAGTTCTATGCTCTGGCTACAGGGATTGGTTCAGGGATGGACATGTGACTTAAGACAGCCAATCAGGCTCAATCAGAGTGAATCCTAAGGCTTTGTCTTTAACAACCGGCAAGAGGTGTTTTATTTTTTCTACTGGACTTGAGCTGGAGAGACCATGAGGCTGTCCCTACTGCTGCCATCTCACAACCTTGCTGACCTGAGAATGAAGCCAAACCGTGAGGGAAGCAGGGCCAGGAGACAAAGAAACCCATGTCCTGAGTTTCTTGAGCCTTGGTGCAGGGGGTATCTGAATCTGACCCTACCCAGGGATTGTTGGCAATGCATATCCTGTTTCGGTTCCGCCAGTTTGAGTTGGGTTTTCTCTCATTTGCACCCAAAACACTCTGCCTCGGTTACCTCATCAATAAAATGGGAATAAAAACAGCTATCCTTTGTGTAGGATTGCTGCCAGGAATAACTGAGTGCCTATAAAATGCTTTATTAATTACCAGCCAGGTCCTAGAGGTAAATGAAAATACCACTCCACTCCAACAAATGGTTTGGGGAAGGGGCGTTGAGTGTTCTCCAAAGAAAAATAAATGTGAAGAATGCTGTCTCATCTTTCATACAACTTATCCTAGCACGATGCCTGGCCCAGAATAGATGCTTCATAAATAACGGTCACGTGTTCAAAGCCTTTGAAAGAACACCCCTCCCATGTCTTAACCACTAGCCCTCCGGGCTTTCCCCAGTCCCATCTTGTAGAGCATTTAAATGGACTCCACTCTCACTCTGGCTTTGGCTTAAACTTTGTGACTGCCCAGCAGCCCCTCTTCCCCTACACACACCTTCGAAAACCCCCAAGCCTACTTGTTCTACCAGGGGGGTGGGAGAGGTTGCAGGGCAACAGATCCAGCAGAGGGACTGGGCAAGTTCGGTGATTAAATGTGATTCCTAAAAATGAACTGGCAGAGTGCAGCCCTACCAACCCCTCCTGCTGGCTGGGGTGGAGGGTGGGAATGGAGGCGGCCCCTCTGATAAGGAGACTGGTTATCTCTGGTGTCCAATCTCAGGCAGTGGGCAGCCTTTCCCATCCCGCCAGCACAGGTACAGTGGCTCCATTAATGGCCTCTTTCCCCAAATACCAGTCATCACCTAAGACAAGCCTAATAAAAGGCTAAAGGCGTCCACTCCGATACCAACTCCTAACGCAATTCACTTTAAAATTATTTGTGTCTCCTTTAAGCTGCTGGGCTGCAGCCCTTCTCAAGTTCCTCCTTCCAAGTGTGAGCCCCCAGGCACCCCCAGGAGGGGGCACCCACACTGCCATCTCTTTGGCAACAGTAAACTTTTCAGTGGTGCTTTCCTTCTCTCTTCTCCCAGCAGCAGCCCCCCACGTCAGGGACATTTGGTCTGAAGGAGTTGGACGCCTTCTCCCAGGTTTTTCTCATCAAGCGTTCCCTTTTTTACGTTTCCTCGTTGTCAGCAGATTAGGATTGAAAATAATTTACATGGAAGTAGGTGATCCTACAGTTCAGCCTGCATGCTTTTGACAATTAACTAAATAAACTGCTTGGGGTCACTTGGAGTAACAATTCACAGACTCGCCTGTGACAGGCAAAAGTTAAACCCCTCTGTGTGCACGACCTCCCCACGGGGTGAGGGGGAGGCTAGTTCTGCAGGAGGGAAATTCAAGGCATCTTATTATTCACCCTCTCCCTTTCCAGTTCTGACCTTAAGAGTACTCTTAACCTTCCTCCTCCAGCTTGCTAATGGGGAAATAAATCTTGGGAGAGTATCTTAAATTCTTTTTTATCACAGACTGTATCACCAAGATAATAAGACCAGCCTTCAGAGTAACCATTAAGCCACAGAAGGTGTGGTCATCATTTATGATTTTTTTAGCCTTAATTGCTAGACAGACACTTTAAGTGGGAAGTCTGTCTAATGAGCCCAGTCATTAAAACATCAAAAACTGTTATCTGGGGTTTCTATTTTAGTTAGACATTACATTATTTTAATAAGGGGGCCGCATTTCTTGTCACAGGGTTTGGTAATGGAGGCTGAAGCAACCCCCTGGGGACTGGGGGAGGGGGAGGGGAGGCAGGCTTGCCTTCGGAAAACAAGGTCGAAAATCAAGCCTGAGCCCTGGAAGGGGGAGAAGGGGGATGCAGATGAGCAAGTCTGGGAACCTGACCGGGAGGAGGGCCCTGCTGTCAGGGCAGTGGGGGCGGGGGGCTGGGGCCACCAGCCCGGCCCAGGAGGGGAGAAAGCAGGTCACGGGGCGTCCTGGCCTCCACGCACATCATTTCAGAGCTTTCTAATCTGTCGCCACACCTTGGCGCACAGTGTCCTTGGCCTGGACGCTCCTCTGCTCTTGGCCTCCTCCTTGCTGCATGGGGACGGAGGAAGCCTTCAGGCCCGCCCAGTCCCTGGCCTCCCCGAGCCGCCCCTCCTCGGGCCTCACAACAGGCATTCTCAGAGCTGCCTGGTGGCACCCAATTCAATTCCACACTGGGCATTCTCAGACTGAAGGCTCAAGGTTTGGACAGTCATTGTTGGCTACTTTTTACTGATCTGGACCAGCACAGTCCTAGGTGAGCCACAGATGCAGGCGATGTAGGTAATTAAAAATCTCCTAGTAACCACATTTAAACAATAAAAATAAACAGGTCATTTTAAGGACATATTTAAATACCAACACATCCAAAATATTATCATTTCAACATGTGGTCAATATTTTTCAAATGGTTAAGGATCTCTTTTACATTCTTCTTTTCACAGTAAGTCTTACACTTCCAGCTCATCTCAGTTTGGACCACATTTCAAGTGCTCCAGAGCCACCTGTGGTAGAGATGACCGTATTGGACAGAACAGGTTTAAGCTTTGGTTTTCCAAGTAGCTAACTGTTACCGAGCACTTACTCTGTGCCAGGCACTGTTGTAAGCAGTTTACACGTAATAATTCATTTAACACTCACAACAACCCCATTGAGTAGATGCTACTATTATGCCCATTTTACAGATGAGGAAATTGAGGCAGAGAGAGGTGAAGCAACTTGCTCCAAGTCAGAGCTTGTGAGTGCTAACACCCAAATGGGGCACATTGTAGGTATGGGCTCAGCATATATTTGAAGCCTGACTGTCGGGCCCCTTGCTCTTTCTAAATGCAACTGAGCCCTAGATGACCCAGTAAATGTGCTGACAAATTCCCCACCACCCCAAGCCATCTGGAAGCTGCTGATTCCCTCCCTCTGTGTGACTGACACCCCTGGCCATGGAAGCCCCAGGTAACCACCAGCTGCTTGTCTGGGGGTTCGTGTCTAATACCAGGAGATCCTCCTCAAATAGGAAACTTGCCAACAGGTAGCTTCTATTTTGAAAAAAAAAAAAAAAATCAAGAGGTGAGCTAAAAAGACAGCCTTTTAAAAAAAAGAAAGCTTTTGACACTGACAACTTCTGACGTTGAAGCACCGGAGAACATCCTAAAATCCACCATCAAACCATAGGATAGCAAAAGATGACAACAGGAAAACATTTCCATGGTCATTATCACCTCCTCATCAAAAAGATATGCACGAACAGTGAAGGCACAACATACTCCGGCCTAGTAGATGCTCAGTAAATACTGGCTGGAAAGGTTAGCTAACCTAGTCTTCTTGGAAAAGTAGATAGAGCTTGATAGAAAGAGTTATCATCCATGGTAACTATTTCACTCCAGACACAACTGAAAATGGTTATCCAAACCAGGAAAATAGAATAGGATGACCTAAGCAGACAGAGGTTTGCATGCAAGGAGTGTGATGTCCTGGTGGAGGACGAAGACAGGCAGGGCCCAGGGCTGCACTGCAATGATCCCACACATTCAGCCTTCCTCACTAGGCCAGCGCAAAACACATAAAAGTGGGCATGTGGAGAAGGGACGACAGCTTTTCAAAAGGGGGACATAATTCACAGCATGATTGTTTGGTTTTATATTAGAACCCAAGTCAACTGATTAAATTTATAAAGAAGAGAGGCAGGAAAGGCAAATGTAAGACATGGAAGACCCGGTTGTATGTATACACAGGAGAAGAAAATGCCAGGGTGCTAGTGGGTCACAGACCAGCCCAAGACTTACAAAGGTCACAAAAGCACATTCCCACAAAGAGAAATGAGAGGTCTAGTCTGGCCCCTCCAGGGAGGCAAAGATCCGTAGAAAAACAACAAAGACACCATCAACAACCAAGGCCTCTGGCAAACAGGAAAGGATCACGGTTTACTGAGCTGAGAGAAGAGAAAGCTGATGGGATGCAGGAGATTCTGACCCAGCAGCACGCAGATCTCGGCACAGGAGAGAGATCTCGGCACAGGAGAGTCACGCAACCTGGGTTGAATCCAGCCCAAACAACTCCCTTGCTCTGTGGTCTTGGGCAATTTCTTCACCTTTCAGAGCCTTGACTCCTTTATCTAGAAAACAAGGATAATAATAGCTGCCTTGGCAAGTTGGGTAAATTGATAAAAATATATGTAAAGTTAACATATGACGAAGCGACTCCACTCCTAGGTACATACACAAGAGAAATGAAAACACTTGTCCACAGGTAAAAACCTGTACGTGAATGTTCATAAAAGCCCCAAAATGGAAACAAACCAAATGTCCATCAACTGATGACTGAATAACAAAACGTGGCAGATCCATACAAGGGAATATTATTTGGCAGTAAAAAAGGGTTGAAGCACTGGCTCACGCTACAACATGGAGGTACCGTGAAAACATCATGCCAAGTGAAAGAAGCCAGTCACAATGGACCACATATTGTACGATTCCATATTTGCGGAACATCCAGACTTGGCAAATCTACAGAGACAGAAAGTAGATCCATGGTTGCCAGGGGCTCTAGGGAAAAATGGGGGGTGGCCGCTAACAGGTATAAGGTTCCTTTCTAAGGTGATGAATATGTACTAAAAATGATTGTGGTGATGGTTGTATAATTCTGCAAATATAGTAAAAATTTTGAATTGTACACTTTTAATGGGTAAATTGCATGGTATGTGAAATATATATGTATAAAATCCAGCCAGTGCCTGGCATATAAAAGTCATATAGAAGGCCCCTGGTAAAGGAGATCCTTTCTTCTTCTTTGTTATTTGCTATAAGGATGCAAGAGAGGCAAGCAACACAGGGATCTAAGTGCCCTCGGGGGTCTGTCTTCCAAACGGAGGCAAGCTTCAGGTTTCACTGGCTGGCCCATTCCCCAGGCAGAAGTGAAGGGGTTGGCCCGGCAGCATGTGGGCGTGCTGTGCAATGCTGGGGCACACCGCAGTGCCTCCCAGGCCCTGGGCAGGCAAAGCCCTGCCTCTCAGGGCAGCAGGGTGTGGAGGTTACATAAGAAGAGCCCACACCCAGCTGTCTTGGGATAATTCAGCCTTGATTTCTGCTAACACCACCCTCCCGCAGTGCCTGCCGTGGCTGGCAACACATGGATAAATGTCTCTGTGGCTCTGCAGGAGATGTGTTCCAACTGGGTGGCTCACTCCCACGGGGCTAAACAGTGTCGAGAGTGTTTGCAAAGGCTGTATGCCCCCTTCCTCTTCACTTCTGGTCTTTCCTCAGAAGACAAGTCCTCCCTTCTGGCTCCCAATTCTGCTGACGTGGGAAGAGTGTGGAATGGGATTTAGGATATGCACAACCTTGGTTCCCGTGGCCACTGCGGACCTTCACATAGCCGAGTGATCTCAGGCCTACGGGAAGGCACAGCTGAGAGCTGTTCATCTTCATCACCCCACACATGGTGCCTGATACACTCTGATGGAACCTCCTTTACAAAGCCAGGAGCTGGCAAGGAATCTTGGTGCCTCTGCAGAGGCACCATTGCACCCCGATACAACATTGGGCCATGTGGGGTTGCGCCGGGCCTTGCAGGACACGTGGGGTCCATGGCCCTGGCCCACTTAATACCATACTGCCCCCCAGCAAGTCAACCCCAAAGAAGCCCCCTGCACACACTTTCCAAATGCCCCCTGAGGATGTATTGCTCCAGGGCGTGGGGGGAGGAGGTATCGTCCCTGGGATCTCCAAGGTTTCTTCCAGCCCCATCAGTGGTGTGCTAGGAAAGCTTTGACAACCAGCTCTCCAGAACCAAGGAGGCATGTGGGGGTGGGGGGGGCCCTGGTGTGTAGACTGTGCTGATTTCCATCGTATAAATACTCCCACCACGGCCGATTTCAGTGATTGTGCTGAACCATTGGTTACAAAACTCCTAAAATTTAACCACTGGCTCCAGCATACCTGACCTTGTGCGTCTTCCTGTACAGCTAATTTAGAAGGTGCCCTGAATTAAGCACTCAGTTAGAATACTCTTTCTAGGGTCTTATTTTAGAACCAAATAATAATACTAATAAAAATCCTGAGAGCATCTTGTGACCTGAACCAGGCTATGGAAAAATGAGAAATGTTTTACCGAACGGCAAGGCTGCTGCGCGTACGTCAGGTGAGCACAGGGCCAGGCACGGGGTGGCAGGACGCTGCTTGCTTCTCTGCCCATCGCCAGCTTTGGTGACAGTCCCTGCCCCATAGCCCCACAGATTGAGGGGCTGAATGACTCTGGCTGGACTCCTGCCCTTAGCCTTTCCCAGCAGAATCCTCTCCTCTGCCCAGCATCTCACCTTCAGAAAGCACTTGACAAGCTCCTCTGTCCCCAGGTGGTACAGACTTAATGTGCGCCTTCTCCCAGGGGGCCATGGTTTCCAAAAGTGGCAACAAAAGGAAGAGGGCAATACTTAAACCGAAGAATCCCAGACGTGGACACAGGCGGGCAAGGCAGCCCTGCGAGGCCAGCATGGCAGAGAGAGCAGCTGTAATAAGAAACAAGGGGTGGAAACCCTGTTATCATGGCGGGGCGGGGGGCGGGTTACGGGAACAGGATGGGAAGAAGACAGTACCAGCAAGAAGCTGAAACCCCTAAAGGAGGCATGTATTGAGAACCAGTCCCCAGATTGGGGGTGGGGCACCCGAGGAGAGCAGGAGGGAGGATTACCAAGGGGCTGGAGGTTCCTGGGGGCTAATGGCTTTGTTCGCTCTCCTGATTGTGGGGATGCTTTCCCCAGCAAAACCTATCACACTGTACACTTTAAACATCCCCCAGGCAAGCTGTGGAGATGGGTATTTGACTCGACCCAGAGACCGACCATCTTGGAACAAACCATCGTGGCATTAGGAAGAACCAGGGAAAGGGGATCTGGAGCAGGGTCGGGGGATGGGGTGGGGCGACAGGACCTCTCTGGTCGCCCCACCTCCAGACTGCGCAGATTGCAGGGGTCCAGGGAGGGGCAAGAGAGGAAGGGGGGAAGTGGTTATATAAGTGGGCTCAGCAAACAGTCAGACTGCCCGGAATTGTCTGTTTGCACGGATGAAGGTGATATAATTGGAATCAGAGCCTCAGCTGAACCAGGAAATGAGTGGAGATTTAAATACCAGGATGCAAAGTTTACCAAAGGGATAGGAGAGAGGGAGGGAGGAGGGCGGAGAGGTGGAGAATGTGGGGAGTGAGCTTTGGAGAGAAAGGTGGAGGAAGGGTCAGGAAACAGAGGAGGGGAGGTAGGGAGAAAGGCCAAGGAGGAGGGAAGGAGGGAGGGGAAGGGTTGAGAGGAGGAGGGGGGGGAAGGCCAAGGAGGAGGGGGAGGAGAGGAGAGGTGGGAAAAGGGTGGGGGAGGGGGAAAGAAGGAAGAGGGAGGTGGAGGGCTGGGAATCTGGGGAGAAAAGGCACTGACACAGCAAGGCCAGGAGAGGTTTGCACAGTAGGCTCCCTGAAAAGATTCCTGGAGGTCGCCAACACCTTTCAGGCAGCTGGGAGGGAAAAAGGAGCCTGGAGATGTTTCTGGAGATAAGCGCAGCTTGGGCTGAAGCCAGAGGCAGGCTCAGAGGCTGGGCTGGGCAGAACCCAGGGTGTTGGGCTGGGCCTGCGGGGCTCTGGCCATTTGGGTGCTCCCAGGAAGCAAGTCACACACTACACTGACACGGGAGCCCTCCTGGACAGCATCCCCTTTCCCCCTGGGGGGTTGTTTTCAAATTGGGATGGAGTCTAGGTTCGTCCCTGGAGCTTAAGAATGAGCTTGGCTCAGGTGCTGAGATGGAGCCTCAGAAAACTCTACAGGTGCCCCCAGTAAAGAGCAAATTACCTAGAGAGTAGCTATAGGACTGGTTGAGCTGATTTCTTCGTCCTCGTTTGCTCTTGAAAGGAGTTCAGAGGTTCCTAGGGTTTGATTTTATGCCCCAATGTCACCTCTTCTTTCTCCCCTCATAAAGACAAAACCTTTCCCTCAAATATTTGTTAGACCACATGAAATTCCACCATTAGAAAGTCATTGCTTTGAGTACATCTGAGGCTAGGAGAGTGAAGTTACTTGCACATGGTCACAGGTGTCTGACTCCGGAGTCTATGCCCTTCCCACCTGAGGGGAGCAGTGGGGTGCCCTACAGGGTGAAGCACCCCAGAACAGTAGAGGCAGGCTAATATGGAGGGACTGCAAGACTCCAGGGTTTGGAATTATCTCATGCAGGGGAAACCTGCAGTAGGAAAGCAGGAAATAAGAAATGGTTGAGATTTCAGAAACTTGCAGTGCAGATTTCAGAAGTTTAAGTGCAAGGAGGTGGCCTGGCTTAGCAGGAACGTTAGGTCAAAGGGAGCAGGACATACATAAGGAAGGATGTTTTCCCAGCCTGAGAACCCAGGAGAGGGGAGATTTGGGGAAAGGCAGAGCTGCACAGACCTCAAGGTTCACCCACCCTAACAAACCCATTTTATAGTTGAGGAAACTGAGGCACAGAGAGGGGAGGACCTGTCCACCGTGAGTCTGGAACCGATGGGCCAGACCATGGGTTCCCTGGCTCACTGCCCTGTGCATTTTCTTCTCAGTACCAGGGCCAGCTGCTCACAAGCACTGGCAAGTTAAAGGAAGTAAGAGCAGGAAGGCAAGCCGGCAGCAGCAAATGAGGAGGTGCTCCTGGAGAGTTTCCAGAATGAGCCCCCAGCCTGGCACGCTGGGAGACCAAGGCTCTGGGATTTGTATGCTGTGTTTATTGAGGCCTGATGGTGTGATCCAGACGGTGTTGGCCTGGTTCAGGCTGAGCTCTGTGGGCAGGGCCTTCCACCCCTTTTGTCCTGCTCTGTGTCCTGTCCTGCTTTTTCTGTTCTTAGTGACTATGCATTTGCTCCTTGCCATGGGATCAGCAAACTATTGGAGTTGTTAAATGTCCCTGAAATTGTGTGTAAAAAAGTAGGGAGAGGGAAGCACTGAGGGGGAGGACAGTGAGCTGTAGCTAGACAAAGCCCTAAAAGCCCTAAAAGGTTCTGGAGTAGAGAGACTTCCTGGAGGAGGAGAGCTTGGAGAGGGAAGGCCACGCTGTTCCGAGTGTGGGGTGCGATGAGGGGTAGTGTCCCGGAAATGGCCTTGGGGCACTGCTGGGAACCCAGGCCAGAGGTGGCTGTCACAGGCTGAACGGAGGCCCAGGGGAGAAAGCAAGGGGATGAGGGGACACCAGCCTCAGCCCCTGAGCAGAGGGACCCCAGCCAGCCAGCCCAGCCCTACCCTTAGTTTCCCAGTTTTGGACACCTGGACCTTGTGCCCCTTTAGGGAGGGCCCCTTCCCTTTCTAGAATTGGAAAGATCCAGAGGTGACTTGAAACTGCCCATCAAAATGAGTGAAAAAGCAGATATGAAATTGTAAACAGTGTAATCATCACTGTGTTGCAACAAATACACACATAAACAGAGCGTGCACGGGAAGAGAGTGGGGCAGCACAGCCAAAGATGGATAAATGAGGATGCCTGAGGCAGGGCCTGGGATGAGCCAGGACCGGGACCGTGGATGTATTTTTTCTAGACGTTCTATACCAAGCATGTGTTACTATTATCATGGATGCAAATGTTCATTTATTGAGAAAAGAAAAAATACTATTTTTTAAAAAAGAATGCCATCTTGTTCGGAGAATGACTCAACCACCAGCAGCCGCCTCTCCACACGCACTTCTCTCTCTTCCCCCCAGACTCAGAAACCTGATTTCCTCCCATTTCCCACATGTTCCATGGGCCTGACAAGCAGCAGGGATGGTCCTCAGAGAAACCTGTGGTGCTGAAGGGGCACAGACCACTCAGCCCCAAAGCGCAGGCTGGAGGGATGGCCCCATTTCACAGGGTGGGAGACCGAGGCACAGAGAGATGAAGTGACTTAACTACAGGCCCACGGAAAGTAGTTGGTGGAAGCGACCACAGATCCTTAATTTCTATTCTATATACTGCTTTATTGAATCTATAATTATCATCACCATCAGCATCAATATCATCCACGGGCATAGTATTCCTGGCTCACAAGGGCGAGAGCAATCTTCTTGTGTGTGTGTTTTACACACAGACCTTGGGCCCAACCAGTCCTATACCACACTGACCAGCGGGTGGACGCCCGCAACTTCCTTGACCACTGCTGCCCACACCCTGGCTGGCCTGTCGCCTTCACCTGGTTGGAAGAGCAGAGCTCTCAAAGCCTCTCTGTTGCTGGTACCTCTTACCCAGCCTGCAGTGCACTTTGAAGAGCACGCTCTTTAGGGAGCTAATTGCCTAATTAGTGCATCTAGAGGAAGGCTAAAGTTATGAGGCTGCTAATAAGGCAAAGCCCATGAAACAATGGTGCCAGGCGACTCCTTGCTGTCAGGCTCGTTGTCTGCGTCAAATTATTAATTATAATTCTTAATCACTCCTTTTCCTGTCAGAACCCCTGAGATTTACTTCGCTTCATCGTTTGGCCCTCCTAGAATACACGATTCTGAACACCTTTCTTCTCCAGGGTGATGGGGGGGATGGCGACATCTAGCCATGCAGCCTGAGAACACCTGTAGACACCCGCCTGGCCGCCAAGGCCAGGGTCTAGCCATGCCAGCGGGTCCTGTCCTGGGGAGGATGTGCTTGGACAGGAAGCCCAAGGAGGGGGTCCAGGATGGGGCAGGGATGTTGGCTGGGCAGGGGGAGCAGCACAGTACAGCTATTGTTAGCAATCTGATGGGGCTGTCAGGCGGAAGAGAAATTAGGCCTATTCCATTGCTCCGTGGACAGAACTAGGATCAATGAGCATGCTGTGTGAGGTTCGACTGGAGTCTCACAGAACAACTTTCTGACAATTAGAGCTATGCTAAGGTCGGCGCAAACTGTCCAGGGGGAAACCAGTCTCCGCTGGCCGGACGCGTTCTGGCAGCTCGTGGACCCCCACCTGAGAGACACAAGGATTCCCCCCTCTTGTGTGCCCCCTTCCATCCTAAACTGATTGTAGGTGACTGGGACTGTCTCCCTCCCCCCACTCCCACCCCAAGGCCAAGACAGTGCCTGACTCAGGCCTGTGTCCACGCCCCGCCCCCAGCCCCCCTCACAGCCCCTGGTGCTCAATGAACATAAGTAAATTTGAGGTGAAACAGAAAACGAGCCAGCTTCATCAAATCATAAAAGTCCAACACGGATATGAAATGGAATATTTGGATTGGAAAAAATGTCAGTGGGGACTTAGCTTTACTTTTCTCCAAGGAGTGGAATAAATTTATATAATATTTGTGAAATTAACAGTTATTTTAAGGATTAAAAAGTCAATATGAAATTTCAAAAGAGTCCTCGGATGGCATTTTTTCCCTTTTCTAAATATTTGGTAACCCAAGGTGAGCTACTCCCCAGGACTGTTCTGATCCTGTCGTGATTGTCCAGGGGAGGGTGGCAGAGGCGGGAAGCCCTGTGTGGGACTTGGCAGGAAGCGGGTACAGGAGGTGTGCTCTGTTTAACCTCTGATGTGACAGATGATGACGTGGCCTTTTTGTGGATGGACTTCCAATGCTCATTCATTTTTAGACTAACTTTGTCAAAATAGAAAACAATATATGTGTGTGTGTGCGCGTGTATATATATATATAAAAAAACAGAAAAAACTCAGGCATAGCCAGTCAAAAAGAAAAGAGAGTAAACACAAATACACAATTTTTCTTGGCAGGCAAGTTAGCAATTTGGGGCCTTAAAATTATTAGATACATTCTCTTCGAGCTAGCAATTCTACTTCTCAGTGTTTATCCTAATAGTTAAGTATGCGCAATGGTTTTTATTACCTAATATTAATCTTAGTATTGTTATGCCATGGAAGAAATTTTAAATGTCCAAGAAAAAAGGTTAAAAAAAAATCTGATTGTACATTTATACAATGAAATGACTTGTAGTCATTAAAATAGTACAGATAAGTATTTTACTGACATTGAAATATTCTACGTGGTGACATATACAAACAGTGTTGCACAGAAAGATCCCAATTTGTTTAATAAAATATATAATCACAGAAAAATATCTGGAGTGATATAAATTTATAGTAATAACATGCAGTGGGAGGATTACAATAGTTTAATATTCTTTCTTTTTCTCCTTTTCTTTCTTTCTCCCTTTCCTCTTCCTTCCTTCCTTCCTTTCTCCCTCTCTCTTTCAACAATGGACATGTGTTACTTTTATAATTAAAAAGTTTAAGATTATGTATGCTTTTTCCAGGAAAAGAGCATCATTATAGATGGTTGAGAAAAAAAGTTTGCACAATGTATGTGCAAATCTATTGTGTGTGTGTGTCTGTATACAATGAGAGAAACAGAAAAATATTCAGAATATCACACAGAGGGTTAAGTATCCTCTGTTTCTTATCGGTTTCTAAGTAGTGGGACTTAGAAGGCTTTCCCCATCTTTTCGTTGTTTATGTAAAATATAAACGTAAAATTTTACATAAAATGTAAAAAGTTTTGAATGTAATCACTGTGTGGTCTCTTAAACGCTAAGTGGGTTTAGAGCTTTAGGCTTTAGGGAAGTGTCCATGCAGATGATACCTGGCCCATACATGTGGAGAACCCGACTTTGAGTGTCCCTCAAGGGAAAATCTGCTCCCACAAAACCAGGAAGCTGACAGGGTGGTATTTCTTTAGGATTACCTTGAAGGTGTGCTTCCTGTGGTCCTGGGACCGGGCATTTTGTTGTGGATGGAAATGTGTGACATAAGGGGAAAGGCCCTGGACCTGCTGGCCAGTGGACCCATCTGTGACACCAACTAACTGCAGTGATCCCCTCCAAGCCTCAATTTTCTCATCTGCTAAATGGAGATAATCCTCTCTGATCTGCCCCTCTTCCCAGGGCTGTGGATGGACATGGAAAAGCAAAACTCCCAGATGCAAGGAAAAACCATCACGGGTAGTTATGGGGAAAGCCAGAGACAAGGCAAGAAGATGAGATCGACAGGGGATAATTAAGGTTAAATTGGCTTCAGAACCAGCTTGGACTGGAGTGCCTCCCTGGAACTCACTCTGTCCCACAGGGCTGGCAGGAGGCAAGGGGCAGGAAGTGCCCCAGCTCACCTTCATTAGGGGCTACTTCCTGACCTAGGGTGTGGCTATGTTCACTTGGGTCAAATACAAGGGGAAAGCCATGCAAATCCACAGGTCTAGTATTTCTCTCAGAATCTCAGAAACAGAGCATGTGCAAATGATGAACTCACCTTATCCTCAGACCGAGCCCTCAACACAGGTTCCATCTCAACTTGCATTTTGGCTGCTGGTGGTGTAAACACAGCCCCAGTGATATCAGAACCACCTCCTCTGCTCCCTGTGCAAGGTGTGCTCCCGTCCCATCATCAGGGGCTGCACCAGGAAGCAGGCTGCACACCAGTGCATGGGGTGGCTTGGCTCTGGGTCTCTGTTTACTTGTCTGTAAAGTGAGGGTTGTGTTGTCCCATGAAAGGCTGTTTCTACTTTTGAGATCCTGAGATCCATCACCTGGTGATCTAGAGGCAGTAGTTCTGTCCTTGACAGAAGTCATCACAGTCCTGGGATTGATCTCATACAGGTGGGTCTGGAGGTAAACTTACAGGTGGCAGGACTATTGGGCAGGAAAGGAGCTCAAGAAAATATGCAATTCTATTGGGGAGGACGTGGGGCCACTAGGAACTGATGGACGACTGGCAGAGTGATAATGGGTACAACCTCTCTGGAACACAATTTGGCATCATTTTATGAAGTTGAACATGAACACTCCCTCTGACCCAGCAATCCCACCCCTAGAGGCAGAGCACAGAGACACTCCTGGACACGTGCTCCAGGAGACACATGACAGCATGTTCTCAGAAACATTGTTATTAATAGCAGAAAAACCTGCAGACATCTTTAGTGTCATCGACCCCAAACTGGATAGATAGGTTGTGGTATATCCATACCACAGAATACTATTCGGTGGTGAAAACGCATAAACCATGGCCAGCTGCCTCCACATGGATGAATCGTAGAAACAGAATATTGAGTGAGAGAAGCAATCGCAGGAGAAGACATACAGTTTGATTTCATTTATGTAAAGTTCAAATACTGGCAAAACTACCAATAAGTTTTTTTCTAAATTGTGGACAAATATATTAACATAAAATTTGCCACTTTAACCATTTTTAAGTATACAATTCAGTGGCATTAGGTACATTTCACAATGTTGTGCAACCATCGCCACAATCTCTACAACTATTTCATCATCCCAAGAGGAAACTCTGTACCCGTTAAGCAATAGCTCCCTATTCCCCCCTCCACTCAGACCCTGGGAACCCCTAATCTACTCTCTGAGTTTATGAATTTGCCTATTCTAGATATTTCATATAAGTGGATTCATACAATATTTGTCGTTGTATGACTGGTTTATTTCACTTAGTGTAACATCTTCAAGGTTCATCCATGTAAGCATGTATTAGAACTCCATTGTTTTTATGGCTGAAATATATATATGAAATGTATATATTACCAGTTCATCTGTTAATGGACACTTGGGTTGTTTCCCCCTTTTGGCTATTGGAAATAATGCTATCACCATTTATGCACAAGTATCTGTTTGAGTCCCTCTTTTCAATTCTTTTGAGTATATACCAAGGAGCAGACTTGCTGGGTCATATGGTAATTCTACCTTTAACTTTCTGAGGAACTGCAAAAATTTGTGAAGTCCTATATAAGTAGTAAGACCAACAGAAAAGCAAGAGAATGCTGAACCCACAATTCAGGATAATGATTACTTCTGGGAGAAAAGAAGGGGATGCCGTAGAGGAGGGACACCAAGGAGCTTTAATACTTTGGGTCACATTCTATTTCTGAAACTGAGAGATGGGTTCACAGGGGTTTATTTTATTCCTCTTCACAACCTACATACATAGGATAGATATTTTTCTGCATGTATCAAATGCAACATTAAATCAAAAGAAAAATGTAAAGAAAAGAGTCCACTATCCTGCACCCTAATAGGCCAGCGGCATAGACCCTGGTGTCCTAGCTCCTGGCGGGAGGGAGTCCCCCACTGTGCTCAAGGTGTAGTCAAGCTCAGAAGTCCGGCATCAGCACAACTCTTGCCGCCTCCCCCACTGGACAGCAAGCTCCCTGAGGGCAGCGTCAGCACATCCCTTGCCGCCTCCCCCACTGGACAGCTCCCTGAGGGCAGCGTCAGCACATCCCTTGCCGCCTCCCCCACTGGACAGCAAGCTCCCTGAGGGCAGCGTCAGCACATCCCTTGCCACCTCCCCCACTGGACAGCAAGCTCCCTGAGGGCAGCGTCAGCACATCTCTTGCCGCCTCCCCCACTGCACAGCAAGCTCCCTGAGGGCAGCGTCAGCACATCCCTTGCCGCCTCCCCCACTGGACAGCAAGCTCCCTGAGGGCAGCGATGGAGGCTAGGTTATCTTTGGACTCTGGCAAGTAGTGCTTGCTCTACACGTTTGATCAATGAATAAATGAAAATTTCAAGATTTCTCAGTAGCCTTTTCCCAGAAGGTAACAGCTGTGGCTTTCAGAAAGCCTCCCTTCTATCCACACCAAATGTTTCCAGACACGATCTTGAGGCCACCTTCTCTCTTCAGTCCTGAGGGCACATGAAAAGAGGGGTTGTCAGGCCCAAAGTCATCTCTGCCCCCGTCTCTGCTGCGTCTGCTGCCTCTCTCACTGTCCCCTCCAGTCTCTAAGGCAGCTCACTGGAGCTGGCCACGTACTGAGCCTCCCCAGCTCATGGTCTACGTCCTCGGTGCCAGAGTCTCTCCAATTTCCTGCCTCTTGCCAGAGCCTCGGAGGGTCCCTGTTCTGCCCCCTCACCTCTGCCAGCTGTCCTCTGTGTGTACCACCTTCGGTCCTAGCCCATATTTAAGAGGGAGCCCCGTATGTGCCCACGGACCTCTCACTGCCCAGTGCGGGGGGGGGGGGGGGGGACACTGGACAAGCATGGCCCCTGCACTGCTGTGACACAGTGAGAAGCTGACAGTGCTGGGGGATGGATGGCAGAGAGCCAGTGGGCCTCTGTGCCTCTAGGTCTGCTTTTTACCCCGCCCCTCCCTCTGCTGCTGTCCACCCCAGGCAGGGCACTCACCCTGCCTGTCACACAGAACCCATCCTTCTAACATAACCAACCACTCTTGGCCAAGGATCCTCTCACGCATAGCCCTTCCGCTTCTCCTCCCAGCCCGCGTCCCTGTGCGTTCCCACCCGGAGGTGCCAGGCCCTGGACATACAGAGACTGCCTCACAGAGATGGCTCAGCAAGCACTCGGAGATCCAGGCGGGAGCCAGGGCCAAGTCTTCAGTATAAAACCATACCCATCAGAGCTCCACAGTCCCTGGATGAGTGCTGGGACGGCAGGGTCCCAAAGGGGTGTGGCCATTCTCCCAGAGATCCTTGCAGATGCAACAGGATGGACACGCACCTGCCAGTGGCTTCCCATGGGCCACAGCCTCTACCATCACTGGCAGTTCACATTCTTCTAGTCTCGGTGCCTCAAAGTTCTCTCCCACGGGGCATCACCTTATCTGTCTGTCACCACCCTGCCTGGGACTTCTCTTCATGTCCACAGAACTAAGCAACACCTGTCTCATCAAAACTTTACTTTAACCATGACACTCCCGGCTCAAACGCCTTCAGTGTCCCCCATCACCTCCTGCATTTGGCTATTGGTTCACTTACAAACAACAACGAGCTGGTCCTAGGCACACTCACAGGCTGTGCTGAGAACAGGGACACAAAGACCAGGAAAACATGGCCCACACTCCTCAGCCTGTCCCTCGAAGCCCTCCGCCATAGGGGCCCTTCCTACATATCTGGGTGGATCCTGCCTCTCCCCTAATCCAGCCAAACGGGAATGCTCACTTTCTGAGGACAGCTGAACCTGCCACCACTGTGCGCTTCCTTCTGTCATCCCTCATCTGTTGCTGTTGAAATCCTTCAAGGCCCTGTTCAGGTGACACCTCCTCCAGTAAGCCTTCCTGGTTAACCCTACCAGAAGCTCACGTCTGAACAAAGAAAGCACAGGGTCTGCATCACTTGGTCTATCCAGTTCTTCCCCAGTCATGTTGGGAGAGGAGGTCTGAATTGCCCCAAAGGGCCTTATATTCTTCAAGGGCAGCAGCTCTACTTTCGAATTCTTTTGCGTTTCCCACGGCACTTAGCATACCTCTGGGCACCTGAGCAAAAAGCTGTGACCTAGGAAAGGACTTCATCTTTACCTTTCCGAAGGGCCCAGTGATGTAACTGGCCTGGAGAGGGGTTAGAGCTATGGATCTAGCCAGCGGCCTCCCCTCACTCCAAGGACCCAACAGCCATAGAAACTGCAATATTTTTAAGAAGAATAGGCTATATCAGAACACACCAGTCTCTTCAAGGACAAAGCACGTTTCCAGCTCTTTATAAATCCCAAGTCTTTCCTCATCGTTATCTGAAATGCAGATGCTTCAAAAGTGAAAAGAGTGTCTTAGAGGCAGGACTGAGCAGAAGCCATACCTGAGGTCAGGAGATGAAAGGTAAGAGAGAGGGAGTAATGAGTGCCAAGCTGCAGAGAAGAGAGGGCCGTCCTGTCCCTCAGCTTCTGCCGTATCGAGAGGCAGTCTGCCATGATGGGTAAGGGCATAGGTGTCAGATGGAGATTCATGGGTTCCAATCCTAGCTCAGCCACTTTCCTGCTGTGAAAGTAGGCAAGTTACTTGACCTCTCTAGTCTCATTTTTTTCATCTATAGAATGGAAATGATAAATAGTCCCTCACTGGAAGGTTGTGAAGGTTCAACAAGTTAACAGAAACGAAGCACTTAGAACGGCGCCTGGACCTCTGATCATCTGCCCTGAGTCAGAGGCGGCTCTTACTATACAACAAAATATCTCACTCATTTCACCCCACGAAACGTTATCTGTGAATGGAGCCTTTATGACATCTAATGAGCTGTCCAAGTAGAATGAATCTTAGTAAAACAGACCAAACTGCTCCTCAGGAAAGCACTACCAATTCATATTTCCTTCCAGAAGACATGGGAGGAATGGGTGAAAATATCTGTTTCACTGTACCTTTACTTGCCAGCTCCGGCTATTCTAATTTTTTTTTTTTTTTTAACAAAGCTTTGTGAAATTGATGAGCTAAAAAAAAAAAAAAGGTGGTACCTTGGAGATTTACCTTTTGTTTGTTATTTTTTATTTTTTTGCGGTATGTGGGCCTCTCATTGTTGTGGCCTCTCCCGTTGTGGAGCACAGGCTCCGGACGCGCAGGCTCAGCGGCCATGGCTCATGGGTCCAGTCGCTCCGCGGCATGTGGGATCTTCCCATACCGGGGCACCAACCCGCGTCCCCTGCATCGGCAGGCAGACTCTCAACCACTGCGCCACCAGGGAAGCCCTACCTTGACTTTTTTCACTAGAATTGAGGTTCAACATTACCTCACTTGTGAATTGGCCATTTGCCACATGTGGTCCTACATTTGTGAACTGTCAGTTCCTTTTTCCCCTTTTACACTGCTGAGAGTTATGTATTTCTCTTAAGGTTTACAGAAGCTCTTTTTATAGGGGTAATATATTAACTTTTTTGACATATGTTTTACAAATGCATACATATGTTTTTAAACTTTTAAAATAGTAAAATGTTCACCAAGAGACCTAAAATATTTAGTCTTTGCCTAATCATTTCTATTCTAGCATTTTATCCTAAAAAAGAATCAGACTTTTTGGAACCAGGATGTTCATTCTAGAGCTATTTATAAGAAGAAAAATTGGAAATTACCTAGATATATAGCCCTTAGGGTACACTAATGTGAACAAATATTATGAAGCCGCTAAAATGAGATTTTCTATGAATGATTAGGAAGTGCTCACAGCTAAAATGCTAAATAATAAGAGCAACATAATGTCCAGAATAACCCAATTTGGGTAAATTTTTAAAAATACATATGCTTTAACAAAGGTTGCAAGAAGATACACCAAACTATGGATAGCATTCATTGGAGTTATTTCTGAGTGACAGAATTAATGATGCCTTAATCATCTTCCTACTTTGCTGAGTTTCAAAAGTTTCTATAATAAATGTGTTATTTTATGTATTTTTAAAATAAAGATTTACGTTTATCCTGCCAGTTTTTCAAAATCCAGATGCCTCACTCACAGGCTTGTTAAAACCCAAATCACTGGGTCCCACCCGCAGAGTGCCTGATTCAGGAGGTCCGAAGCGGGGGCCTGAGATCCTGCATTTCTAACAAGTTCTCGGGTGATGCTGAGCTGCTAGTCCAGGGAACACACTTTGAGAACCATGGCTTTGTACTAAAGGGTATTTTTTCCTCCTGTTGCCTAATTTTCATCTATGTTGAGAAGATAAAGAACACTGGCACCTGATCTTCTTAATCTTCGAAGACTGATTGCTTCTACCAGGAGAGAAAGGAGCCAGACACCACAAGCCCGGCGGGCAAGCATCTGCATTCCCACTGCCAGCCCCACATTCTTGGAAGACCATGCATTCCATGCATTCCTTCCCTGAAACTACCAGGCACCTCCCTTTCCTTCTCATTTTCCAACCAAATAAACTTGGGGAATGAAGGCATTTCTCATTAGTATTAGCTCCCACATTTTGAATTAACTTTCACGTGTGACGGGGGTAGGGGAGGTGGTGGGCGGGATCCTCCCAGCTTGTCTGTAAACTCCTGGTGAGCTCAGGGTACCTTGCACAGGCCCATCAAATGTGTGTTGATCTGACGGGATACTTCCTTCACTCCAAGAACTGTTACAGGCCGGGAGGACACGGTGGAGAGCAGGATTGGCTGGGTCCTACCCGCATGAAGCTTACGCTCTACTGGGAATATATATAATATCACAAAAACATAAATAATGGTCTCATTGGTGGGCATGAGCAGGCTGAGGAAAATGAAACAGGGGAATAGAACTGTAAGTGCGGGGGTGGGGGGCACTCCTTTAGCTGGGGACTCAGAGAGGGCCTCCTAAGTCTGCAGTGTGATGGTCCTATGCGGGGTCGAAGGCGCAGGGCAAGACAGATCTCCCTGGGCTCTCAGGCTGTTTCTCAAGTGGTAACATGCTCATGGCCCAGAGATTTTGACTCAGTAGGTTTGGGCGGAGATGCTGCATTTCCATCACATTCCCGGGTGGGGTCCAAGCTGCTGGTCCAGGGATCACCCTCTGAGTAGCAAGGCCTTAGGCCATAGTAAGGGGTTTGGAATTCAACCTAATTACAATGAGGGGCCGCTGAGAGTTTGAAACTAGAGAGTAACAGATCGTACTTATGTTTTCAGAAGATGATTCTGAGGGACAGAAGGTGTAGGAGAGCTCGAGAGGCAGGAGTTCAGATGGGCACCGAGGACACTGGACCACTGAAGGTGGCAGTGGAGGTGTGGAGGTGTGCGTGCTGCGACCAGGACTGGCAGGACAGGCGGTGGGACTGGACGCCGGGGAGGAGGGGGAGGCGGAAGCAAAGGAGATTTAATCTGTGCTGAGCCCCACCCTCCCATCAACCCATCAGGGATTCACTTGGGGACTTTTGGCACCAGCTGCACGCAGCTTGAGTTCCAGGCCCTCCCTGGCTTGCCTGCAGAGGCTGCTGGGAAGGCACATGGTAAGTTTTCACACTTGAGTCCTGGAGCACCAGCTCAGAAAGGAAGGAGCATGGCTGCAGTGTTGGATGGGCTTTGGAAGGTTCTGAGAGAATAAGTGGGCGTCTCAGGAGTCTCTGCCAGGAATCTCGGCCGGCAGAACTGCCCCTGGTCCTGCGGCTCTTCCTGGGGAGGGCAGCCACTTCCCACTCCTGCTGCTGTATCTCCTACAGAGTCAGGCCCAGGAGCACTGTGCTTTACCATCTGCCACTCCAGGTAAGAGAGAGCAACCCTTGGAGACAGAGATCCAGGCCATCAGGCGGGGCCATGATCCAGGAATGATGGCTAGGGGAGAAAGAGAAGGTGGGCCACCCGTCTGGTGGCAAAATCATTACATAAGCAACTCTCAGGTACCCACAGGTTTGTATTTTCACAGCCAGTACCCTGCCACTGTCGCCAGAGCCTTCCGGTCTCAGCACACGCCAGGGCTCTGGCTGTGTATCCTGAACCTTCTATAGTCTTCTACAACTGCTTTATCCCTTCTTTTTTCCTTTTAAGGTTAGCTTAAAAGTATGTGTATATACTGTATTATATTGTATATTAAAGGGCAATTTGAAAAAATGCACACACTAGACCCCACCCCCACCCCCATGCTCACGCTTCAATACACCTGATTCCGTTTCCTAGTTCCCTCTGAGCCGCATTCTACACATTCCCATTTACACAAATGGGATTCTGGACTTAGGTGTGTGTGGAACTGATGGGCAGTAATTCGCATGGAAGCTTTGGGTTGAGTGAAAGAGCTTGGCCTACAGGTCTGGGGACAGGCAGGAGAGACAGCAAGACTGATGCTGTGAGCCCCAACCTGGCCTGGGAGGCAAGTCCAGTCCGTGAAATTAGGGCTTAGAGGAGAGGCCGAGGACATGGGGCCCTGGTGCCAAAGGGACGCAGAGAAGAGCGGAGAGCTGTGCCGGCACATGGTGGCTCTGGTGTCCGGAGGCCCCTGGTCGCCCCAGGGAGGTGGTGTTCTCACCATGCAGAGGCAGAGAGGCTGAGCTGCCCTGTGCCTGGGCCGGTGCACACCGTGGTCCTAGGTGACCCTCAGCACTGACGGGACGTTCCCTGCACGTCCTGCCAGGGGGGTGGCAGGGTCCTGCAGTGAGGCAAGCTGAGTTTGGAGCCATCAAATCTGGCTTAGACCAACCTAAACGTCGATGGCGACAGAGGAATGGGTAAAGAAGATGTGGTACATGTATGCAACGGAATATTACTCAGCCATAAAAAGAATGAAATAATGCCATGTGCAGCAACATGGATGGACTTAGAGATTGTCGTACTGAGTGAAGTAAGTCAGACAGAGACAGAGAAATAGCGTATGATATCGCTTATATGCGGAAACTAAAAAGAAATGAGACAAATGAACGTATTTACAAAACAGAAACAGACTCACAGACTTAGACAATGAAATTATGGTTACCGGGGGGTAAGGGTGGAGGGAAGGGATAGTCAGGGAGTTTGGAATCGACATGTACACACTGCTATATTTAAAAAGGATAACTAACAAGGACCTACTGTGTAGTACAGGGAACTCTGCTCAATGTTATGTGGCAGCCTGGATGGGAGGGGAGTCTGGGGGAGAACGGATACATGTATATGTATGGCTGAGTTGCTTTGCTGTGCACCTGAAGCTATCACAGCATTGTTAACTGGTTCTACTCCAATATAAAATAAAAAGTTAAAACATAAAAAAAAAAATCTGGCTTGGGAGCCGGAATCTACATGACCAATAGTGATGCCAGCACAGCTCAGGGGAGGCACAGCTGGGTGGACACCACAATTTTTCTTCTGTTTCTTCTTCTTTTAATGGTGCTCCATAAACCCACTTCCATGTTGCTATGCACTGCCTGCCTTTGTCCTTTTCATGGTTTACGATATTCCATGAGTGGACGTCTGACAATTGATATTACCATTCTCCTCTTTTGGACTACATTGATTGTTAGTAGGTGTTTTTTTTTTTTTTTTTTCTCTCTTGTGAAGATGTAGTGGTTGCTGTATCTTTGTTTATAGGTGCATAGCTGTTGGAGCAGGGCGTGTGGCGGGTAGAGGGCAGGGACCATATATGCTGTCCTGCCCGAGCGCAAGTTCCTCTGTACGAGAGGCCTCTGAGCAGCTGGTACTATTACATCCATGGAGCCATGTGGTTCCAGCCGATTCTACCAAGAGGGCTCAGAGCAGCCGAGGGTGGTGAAGGCTGGCTTCATACGTTACAACTTGCTCTGGTGAAGTATCTGAAACGCGCAGCACCGTGCAAAGAGTGGGTCGGGGCAGGGCATTCCAGGTGAGGGCAGAGAACCAGCCACTTCAGGCTTGTGGGGACCAGAGGCCAAATTAACACAAGCAAGATTCTCCTGGGTGGGGAGGTCCCAGCGTGGGGAGGTCTCACAGCCCAGGATTCCTGTCCAGCTGTACATACATTCCACCCCACAAGGGAGAAAACTGCCCACATCCTGTCGCTCTGCAGCACCGTGCTGGCTTCATTGGAGACGCTCAGTAAATGAATGAATGAGTGAACAGATGAGATGGTAACATATGTAACTCACACAATCTTAGCCCCACCCCCAGGAAAGTTAGAATACTCCCTCCCAGACCCTGAGTCCTTGCAGAAGGAAGGGGTGTGGATCCGTGGCCCGGGGGAGACTTTCCCTGGGGCTCGGGCCAGAGGAGCTGCCACCCTGAGCTGTAACATCTCCCGCCTGGCAGCTGTGGCGTGGGTGATCGGTCCCCAGGCACAGAGGCCTCTGGCAAACCTATCTGCACCTCGACACGGATCACTGACTGCCTTATGATCACCTGTCCTGTGCTCAGCTCCACGCTAGGGGCTGTGAGGGTCAGAGAGCCATACAGGATATATAGATATCCTGTCTCCAGGGAGTTTACAAACTGAGAAGGATGAGCCATATACAGGCTGCAGAAGGCACAGATGTGAGCCACCCAGGTTCCCCCTCAAAAAGGACTGGTGGCCCAGCTGGTGGGAGTGTGGCCTGCAGTCAGCCCTCAGCCTAGGACCGCCCCGTCAGGATGGCCTGGGCTGCAGAGCCACCCAAAGGCATGCCAGTCCAGGGACACACACGTTCCATGACTGCCTGAGGTCCCAGGGGCTCTATAAAGGCATGGGACAAACCAGAGGTGGCCATGTGTGCTCCAGATGACCCCGCGGGGATGGCTGAAGCGGAGGGGCGGCATCACCAGCTTCGTCTCTGCCCTGCCTGCTTCCTGCCTCAGCGTCCTGCAGGGGTGGATCCCCAGGGCACCTCTGACTAACATCCTCACACTAAACTCTGCTTCCTAGTCAGCTGCCCAGAGTCCCCAGCCTTGGAGAAACAGGGACTATAACCGAAAGTAATTCACAGACTCAATCCAGGCTTAATTCTGTAGTTCAGCCTTCAAGTGCTGTAAGAACAGTGGATGTGTTGATGGTAATAAATGCTGCAAGACGCATCCTTAACATGCAGTTCTTCTTGGGAATTATTATGTAAGTTTTTATTAATTAACTTGTAAAACACAAACACATATATATTATAGTCTTGTTTATTACTAGGAAGAGCTGTTTCTGTTGTATTTTATGTATGATGCTCAGCTCTGGGGTCCATGATGGACAGGAGGTGGTGTAGCCTGGGGACAGGGAGGACGTCTTTCCTGCAGGGCTCAGCCAGCCAGGAAAAATGCCAATTAAGGCAAAGCCGTCTGTGAGGAGTCATTTTAGTTGTCACGTTAACCCTACGACCTGGGGATCACAGGCTGGATACCGGCTCCCCAACTCTTCAGGCAAACTGTGCCCCTTTAATTGGCATCTGTTCCTTCGGGGCGTGGTGACCTCTCCCTAGTAACGCTGAACTTTGCAGGCTTGATGAAAAGCCAGTGAAGAGGCACGCAAAGCCTGAAGTCTGTCTGCCTGTCTGAGACCCTCGGGCGACACTGGAATGGGAAGGAGGTGGGAGCGCTTCCCTTCATGTGAACATGTAGGAGACTCTGGGTGGCATCTAACTCATCAGAAGCCAATAGCACCTGCTGGAATAGAATCTGCACCACAGTCCCCAAAGCCAAACAAAATGCAACCAACCATCTTGAAGAACCATGGTGTTTTGCTGCTAATTACCTTTTTCAGATGCTTTTGCTACCAACTTATTGTTTATCTTCTTATTGATCACATTAATCATTACTACAGACAGGCTGCTGGGGGAGGGGGTGGGAGGGAGTCTGCATGCTCACCCGTGCAGTCCTGGCCAACAGGACCAGCTACCAGGAGTCCTGACTGTGTGAGGACCACAAGGGTCTTTGGGGCACAGTGATGCAGGGGTTTGGGGGCGGTGGCTGGAGGGTCTCGGGACCTTGGGATGGAGGCTGGGGCACCCACCCTCACTGGCTGAGACACTGGGAATCCTGACGGGATACTGCTTGGTAGTTTTAGTTTGGTGTCTGTGAAGTGCTCTCTGAGCCAGCCCTGGAGGAGCTTGACTTCTTCAAGGAGCAAGTGTGAGTGAGAAGATGGGAAAGCAAACACGCCTTTTGGGGAAATGGACAGGAAGGGTTTTAACATTAGTTGGGGAGAAAGCTCCTTGCTATCACCCTGTTTCCCAGCCCCTCTGCTCCAGTAGGAACAGCAGTGGCCAATCTAGGGACAACCAGGAGGAAATCTAGGGCCAGGCCAAGGCAGGCGTGGTGGCTACTGATGGAAGCCCTCAGATTTCCTCAGTGGTGGCGAAAAAATACCATGATCATGGGCAGAAAAATACCATGATCATGGGCAGAACACAGGAGCCACTGGACAAAGGAGAGGTTCTTGGTGGGGTTGGGAGGGGGGCCGGAACCCAGAAATTTGCTGTACACAAGTGCCGAGTTGAAAGCTATTTTCAAAATTACGGCTACTGTGTGTTACACATGGTGCATAATTTATCTTTTTAATTCCTTCATCAGGTCAGGAGACAGCTATAACTTTCCCATTGTACAGATGAATACCTGAGGCTCAGAGATTCCAAGAAGTCCATGGTGACCTGACTGGAAAGTGGATGAGCTGAGACTGGAACTCAGGTCTAAGTGAGTCTTCCCAGCAGGTGCCTCCCACTGTGGAAGCCGTGGAAGGGACCTCCCTCCTGAATGGGACTCTGGACAAGGTGGTGTCCCAAGGAGCAAGGTTCCCCAGCCCTGAATGGCGTGTCTTTTCTTGGCTGCCTTCCAGACATCTGTTCTTGTACGCCTGGGCCACTGACCGCCAGCCACCTTTCTGGGGAGCCCTCTTGGTCATGTGAGTACGGACAGCCCTCTGTGCCTGGGACACCACCACTCAAAGCAACTTGTTTCCCGACTTTTCCATCCTGGTACTCAGATCACAGCAGGCTGGGGAAGCGAGATGGAGGGTGCTGGCCATAATGACCTAAGGGTTGGGAGACGCAGTCAAGCACTGTGGCAAGAGTGTGGTCCTGGGGGTAAGAAGATGCATACTTTGCCTCCTCCATCTGCGAGGAAGAACTTTTGGAGCAGGAGGTCCTTTGAGGCCCTGACATTGTCTGCTTGGCCCTTCATTAGGTGGCCCCAGTGGACTAGGCCATCCAGGGCATTGACCCTGGCCAGGCAGCCCCGGGAGACACCGTCCAGCAGATGTCCGTCTGTCATGGTGTGGTCGCGCTGCTGTAGCCAGTGGTGCATTCTAAGAATACGTGACGTGGAGAACCCTTTCCCTGGTGTGTTTCGGGCAAGCAACCCCACCAGGGTCCTGCAAAGAGCAGGGCCGTGGGTGTGCCGGCACAGGGCCACTGCAGGAGCAATGTGTACTCTGGGAAACTTTACAAACGTGGCTGGGCCATTCTTTTATAACATTTGATCTCTTCAAAGGATGGTGTTTAAAAAGTTTACACACTGATGTTTTCTGTTGCCTTTATTACCTCTCATGCTGATTCCTCCCCACCTCCACTATTACCTGCTCTGAATTGATACCTGTTAATAATGATTTTGAATAACCCATTCTATGGTAATTCTTCACTTTCCTTAGTCAACTGACTTAGTCTAAGAGCAGGCCAGAATTTTGTCACATCTGGGTCTTATTAAATACACCAGAATAACTGTATCTTTAATCTACCCACCCCTTGACACCCTGGGACTTGAAGACAGCCCTAGTGTGCTGCCCCCTCTCTCCCCACCAGAGCAGGCCTCAGAGCCCAGTCCTGCCCAGAGAGACCCTTGGATTTTTAATCAAGTCACCTAAAACCGACTGTGGACTCGCACCTCCACTACTTTCCACAGGATGCTGCTCAGTTTTTTTCTAAAATTTCAGACAGTTCCAGCCCCCAAGGGAGATCCTGGCCAAAGGGATGCCCCCATCCAGCTCCAGGTCACCTGGGGATGCCTGCTTGGAAGAGGCCATTGTGCTGCATCAGAGTTTGTCCTGTCCAGCTGGTGAAAGCCAGCACTTACAGGCCGGGCACTGAGGGGTGCTCTCATTCCGTCCTCACAGCAACACTATGAGGTTTCATCCCCATTTTACAAATGGGGAAACCACAGCACAGAGACATTATGTAACTAGTCCAATGCCACAGAGCCTGTAAATGAGAACCAGGTCTTGAAACAGGCCCCGATTGCAGAGCCTGTGAGCTAAGAGGCTGTGGCACGCCGCTTCGCCTCTGGTCCCAGCTCAGAGCCTCTCCATGAAGCCTCCCCTGAGCCCTCTGCCCCTCATCCCCTGCTCTGACTCTGAATAGCACCATCTTTCTGGACCAATTAGCAGAGTCTGTCATTTTATAGACTCTTGCTGCATTTTCAAGTTCTGTCTTAACTGGGTAAACGGATGACAATCTTGGGAGGGCAGGGGCCGGGGAGCTGCATCTGCAGGACTTCTGGGGCCAGCACAGGACCTGGCACACATTAGGCGCTGCTTCTGTCCTTGCTGACTAGGCGTCACTCGCAATGGCCCCACTGGCTGCGGGGAAGGCCCCACCCATCCTCTCCTGGCTGCCCCCAGTGGAGGCTCACTTGGTCTGGCCAGTTCATCCCAGCGTGGGCCCAGGGTTGGCTGACGCTCAGCCCCTCTCCTCTGCCTGGGTCTGCAAAGAGCTCACCGCCATGTTATTGGAAAGGCTTCCAAGAGCTGGAAGCCAGGTTCACTCAGAGGGTGCACCATGGGAGGAAGGGAGGAGGGTAGGGAGGGAGGGTGTAGGGAAGCGTCCCACAGCGGGGAGCCCAACAAGAGAAGGCAGGGAGGAGCGGGCAGTGGAGTAGAGACCCCACGGCTGGGTGTGCACCAGGCCAGCCAGGGGCCCACCGCGCAGGGTCCCATCCTCCGGAGCACGCCTTCCTCTCCATCTTTGTGTTCACTCCGTTTGTTCCCCAACCTTCCTGGGGTCCAGTGTCACCTTGAAGAAACCCACCGGCCGGAAGGAACTCATCCCCACCTGCCCAAACATTAACCTGCGGTCTGTTTAGTGCAGCTTGTCCTTTCAAAAGCCCCTGGTTCTCCCTGCCATGCACCCCAACTGACAGTCCTCCCCAAGGTGCCCTCATTCTGGTCACTCACCCTCCTCTCACCTCACTGCCCCCACCACCCTGGGGCCAAGTCTGTGCCCAGGCCGCACAAGCAGGTACAGATGTCACTTGATGAAAGTGGTTCTAGGAGGTCCCCATTCCCACAGAAACCGCCTCCGCACTCCGCCCCGAGTTACTGTGCTTTAATCCTCACACCTGAAGTCCCCCCATTGGAAACTTAAGTCTCCTCTTTCAAAGACAGACACCCCTGAAGGGGGTAACGTGGTTGCCAGAGGCTTTGGTAGCTTCGTGTGGGTTAGTGTAATGGATTCGCTTTCTCCTAATAACTGGGTCAGATCATCAGAAACAGAGGATGGAGCAGGAGTCCTGAAGGGGTGCTAAGAGGCTGGGTGGGTGCGGTGATTCTGGAACACAGAATGATTCCTGGATCGGCAGGCTCCATGCAGGTGGAGGAATTTGAACAGTGAAAGAATAGCATGAAAGGACCAGGAAAAAAAGTTTTGCTGCCCTGCACAAGTATTGCTAAAAGGGAGTGATGCAAAACTAAGGGTTGGGGCTTCCCTGGTGGCGCAGTGGTTGAGAGTCCGCCTGCCAATGCAGGGGACACGGGTTCGTGCCCCGGTCTGGGAAGATCCCACATGCCACGGAGCGGCTGGGCCCGTGAGCCATGGCCGCTGAGCCTGCGCGTCTGGAGCCTGTGCTCCGCAACGGGAGAGGCCACAACAGTGAGAGGCTCGCGTACCGCAAAAAAACCCCGAAAAAAACCTAAGGGTTGAACATACACTCAGGGGGTCTTCATAACCTGGTTAGAACCCCAGAGTTTAGGCAGTCCATACTCAGAGTGGAATGTTCACCGAAAACACATACACAGACACCCCACACACCCTCTCCAACACAGAATCCAAAAGAAGATACAGCAATGCCCGGAAAACTGCCTCAAACATATTTCCTTCCAAGCTGCCAGCGGAGGAGGCCCCACAGATCAGTAGGAGGCAGATCAAGCCCGTTTCCTTTTATTGAAACTTCTCCCCTTCTAGAACTTCTTCTCTGCAGGTCCAGGCCACAGAGACATTAATCCCCATTCAAATGAATCTTCAAGGTTCTTCCTTCATTAGAAAAAACACCTCTCAAAACACCCCCAAGCAGCGGCTCTAATGTCACCGAGTGTATGTTCACCAGGAAGGGAGGGAGGGAATGGCTCTGGGCCTCACCTGGCCTCGTGCTTGTTGGGAGGCAGATACGTGACTGCCCCCCACCCCGCCCTGCTTCCCCTCCCTCCAACAGCTTTAATAAACACTGATGATTTCAGTCCTTCAAGCACAGCTGTCCTGCGAGCTGTCCAGTCAGGGGTATGGGGTGGGAGCCAAGGGCTGGATCTCCAAATAAACCAGCCCTCCCTTTCCCGCCTCTGCCCGCCTCTCCCCAGCAGGTGCGTGTTGAGGAGGAGGGCATGGTCTCTGGCTGAGACCAGGGATGACAGAAGCGTTTCCTGAGCCGCCTGCTGAGGCCACAGCCCCAGTGGGGGAGGGGGGAGGAGTAGAGCTTGCAGACAGGGTTAGAGGTGAGGCCGCCCTCCAGACATGCCATGAACTCAGGCCTCTCCACAACCCTCCATCCAAACCAAGGGGCCCTGAGACGGCACTTCCGGGGGCCTCAGGTTGCCTCTCTGGTTCGAATGTGTGGCACGTTATCGGAGGACAGAAATGGAGTGTTAGTCAATTCGTCACCTATAGGAGGTGTGTGGGAAGCGGCTAAATGGAGGAACGAACGAATGAATGTCTGACACTCTGGGCTACTCTTAGAAACAGCAGTAGAGGAAGGGGAGGAAAGCTATGGGGACTTCAAGGGAGGTGGGTAGGGATGCTACTGAGGGGAGTGGGAGAAGAAAGGGCTACCGAATCATATTCTACCCCGTCACCGTGGTGCACACAGCCCGCCAGGCAGCTCGGACCCTCACAGAGCGTGACTCCCTTATCAAGTAACTTCCATTTGCATGACTCCTGCTAAATCCTCCTCCAAGAAGTTGGGACAATTGTCCTCTCAGAATGTGACACTCAGAACTGTCATAGCTGAACTTCAGAAACCATCCACTCAAGGGCTCTCTGAATTTTATTTCAGCAGCAGAAGCTCCCTTGTAGAACTAAAACTTCATGCAAAAACAGACTCACCCTGAACTGTTCTGCTTGAATCAGCTCCATGAATCCCTTTGGAGACGCCAGTCTAATCCAACGCCTCGTTTTGAGAAAGGAAACTGAAGCCCAGAGAGGTCAGTCTGTGTTCTCACTCTCCATCACAACCGCCTTCAGGCGCCTGGTCCCCTCCGCTGAGCATCTGCTTCAGTACCTCGTGGGTGGGGCCCGGCACATGGAATCTTTAAAATGTTTCATAGGTGATGACGACCTGGAGTCAGGTTTAGGAACTGCTGGATTAAGCACTGCTTGAAAGTGAAGAGTAAATTGGTAGCTGGGCCTGATCCCAGCTGCTTGACAATGATATCCAAGAAGCTATTGGAATTCATTTCCGGTACTGAGGTCTGCTTATACTGAACTTGATGCCACTGACTGAGATTTTAGCATGTTCTGGGTGAAAGGATAATTTTTCACAATCTTTGGCAGTCTTTCAAACTAGGTGAGTCCCCCCTGAACCACTCGGCTCCTATCTACCTCTGTTAAGAGTGTGACTCCAGTCAGTCCCATAGGTATGACAAGGGGATGAAATTATTTCATCATGGAGCTGAAACACCAGTGTGAAATAGAGCACCCAGCCACACCTAGCAGTTTTGCCTGAATCAATGGATCTTGCCACCAGCTCAAGGCCCGAACAGGAACGGGACGAGGTGGCCTTGTGTTGCCCGGCTGCCACCTGGTTATGATGTTAGCTCTCCAACAGTTTTATTCGTGGTCCCAAAAGTGTCATTTAACACAATAAAAAGGTCAGGATCTTAGTCGTCTCCATCGAAGTCCCAAACATTGAACAGCTTGTCCAATGAATGTCACATTTATTTCCCTTCAGGTCAATTTCTTCCTTTCCCAGGGCCTGGTTTTCCATCAGCAGCTGCATCTGGATGAAGTGGGGCTGAGGGAGCGGGCCCCACTGCCGGCTCTCTGGAGCATTCCTTGGGAAAACAGAATGAGAGCACCGACCCCTGCATTGTCCCATAGAAACGTATAGGGAAAACCTGGTGAGAGGTCTGGGACATGCAGAGGAAACACCAGGCTAGGTAGGATGATCGAGAAGTTGAAACACATGGATCTCACTGTAGGTACGGCAAGCAAATGTGACTTAGCTGATTCCAGAATATTTCCTGGGTGCTGCTTCCTTGAGCATATAAACCCTTAGAAAATAGGATGGCTACAATTAAAAAGGCAGATATCATCAATAAATGTTGCCAAAGATGTTGAGAAACTGGAATCCTTACACACTGCTGACGGGAACGTAAAATGGTGCAGCCACTGTGAAAAGCAGTCGGCAGTTTCCCGAAAGGTAACACATAGGGTTACCATCTGACCCAGCGATTCCACTCCTAGGGATATAGCCAAGAGAAAGACTAACCTATGGCCAAACAACATCTTGTGCGTGAATGTTCATAGTATTATTGACAAGAGCCAAACATGGAAACAACCCAGCTATCCATCAGGTGATGATTGGATAAATAAAATGTGATATATCCATACAAGGAACATTATCCAGCAATAAAAGAAATGAAATATCGATACATGCTACAGTGTGGATGAACCTTAAAAACATGTGAAGTGAAAGCAGTCGCAAAAGGCCGCATATTCTCTGATTCCATTGATATGAAATGTCCAGAACAGGCAAATGTATTTAGAGATAGAAAGTAGATTTTTGGTGACCTAGAACTGGGGAGTTGGGGTGAAATGGGGAGTGAGTGCTAATGGTTACGGGGTTCTTTTTGGTGTGATGAAAATATTCTAAAATTGATGGTGGTGAGGGTAGCACAACTTTGTAAATATACTAAAAACCACCGACTTGTACACTTTAAGTGGGTGACTCGCACGGTATGTGACTTATATCTCAATAAAGCTGGTATTAAAAAAAAACAACAACAAACCTTAGAAAAGTTCCTGTTATTTAGGTTCTGCTAAATAGAGGCGTTCTCTGGTAGACTTCCCCAGGGCTTAAAAGAAGGCACGTATCAACAGGAATAAGGGTCACTGTCACCTCTTACTTTTACCAGTAGCCTCACAAAAAACAATGGATCAACCCGTTAGCTCCAGAAAGAGCAAAATTACCAGCCAGAAGCCACAGCCAAAAAAGCAACAGCCCTGAGTGTACGTGTGCACACGTGTGTGTAGGCAAGGCAGAATTCTTCTGAAGGCCAAGTTCAGCTCTGTGATATTATTTGGGGAGGTCACGTGTACATCTGCTTCTGGTTTGTATCTAATTTGAAAAAGCCGACACTGACTGTGTACTCTATTATTAGGCAGTTTTTTCAGTTCTGTGTCTCGGTGCTGCTCTACTCAATTTGTTCAGAGGATGAACTCACTTCTTGACAGATGAAGAACATCCCGCCCCGGGGTTCTGGCCCAGGAGGGGCAGGCTTCGGTCGTGCCAGCTTTTCCCCTTCTGCACCTCATGTGACCCGAGCCAGGCCACTACTGGGGAAGAGTTCTTACCCCCGGGGGAAGCTTCCTTCTCGACTGCTGGCCTCCTGCAGGTGGAGGAGATGCGGGGGTGATGAGGAAAGGGAAGGAGGCCCACTCTGGCTGGTCCCCTTCCAAGCAAGGCCCCGATGGAGGGGGCCTCCCAAAGGGAACAAAAGGGAGTGAGACAGGAGAGCACACGTTCTTCTTTTTCTAAACACAGGCTCGAGATGGACAAAGGGAAAGTTAAATTATGCTGCAATTTTGAAAGTCATCCACTGAAGATAAACTCTCCCTTCAAAGGAATTGCTCATCTTACTCCATCGTGGTACCTCGGGGTCTATCAGTATTCAAATTTATGAAGCAACGACATGCAGAATATATAGTACAAAGGGCCCATTTCATCACCCCATTCCTCAAGTTATCTGTTTTTGGCTAAGTCATGAGAAGTCCAGCAACTTAAAAACCAAAACAAAAACTAACAAGCGCGCACAAAGATGGAAAAAAGTCCTCGGTGGAAGTTACTAGGAGGCAGGCAGCTTCAGAAAGGAAAAAACACAATCTCTGACTAATATGAAGGAGACTCCAAATTGCTCTTGGCAACAATCTCTCAACCCCAGATTCCCCTCCCTCTATTCATCTCCACAGTTCCCAGCCAAAGGAAAATAAACTGAACAGCTCTCTCCCTGGCCCAACCTGTAGGGCTGCACGGCTGAGCAAGTGCTGAGCAAACAGACATCCCCACGCAATTATCCACCTGTGCAATCGCTGTATACACGGGGCAGCCAGGCGGGGGCTCACCGCTCTCATCAGGCCGATCATCTCAACATTAGGAGAAAAATGCCTTTATTCTGTCACCACGACATCAAAATGGAATACAACGTGATCTTGTGACCTCAAAGCCAAGAGATTTAAAAAAAAAAAAGAAAAGAAAAAAAAAGAAACAAAGAAGAAAGGAAGAGGAAAATCGTCCTCCCCAGAAGAGTTGGTGTCAGTTCTGAAGAAGTAAGCCCGCAGAACATCCCTCAGATGGGCTTAGCTTCAAGGCAAGATTTATCAGTTCACCTTCCTCACAAAAGTGAGAGTTAATTTTAGAGGCAGTTATCTTACACCTATTATACCATTCAAGATGGAAGGAGAGTTAACAGGCCAAATGTCCTGAAATATTTATGGCCGCTCTGTGTCAAAGATTCATCTGACACCGTTTTATTAGGACAGATATGTCTGTTCAGCTAAAGCAGAGATGGACAGGAGCATCGGGGAATGGCATTGTGAGTGGAGATATAGCGGATGGAACACCATCTTTTCAGTTGAGTCCTGAAACACCCTGGCAGGCGGGGGTGAGCTGCTCTGAGAGCTATGGACAGTCAGGAGACCTGGGTTCTAGTGCTGGCTTCACTACCAAGTCCTGTAAACACGGACCAGCTTCCCCAACGGTAGGATGAGGGGCTTGGAGCTGCAGCTCCGGCCCTGAGAGTATGGAAGGTGCCATTGCAGCCGCTGAGGAACGAGGGTGGGGGCCGGGAGTGATGCTTGGGGCAGCTCTCAGCCTGGCTGGCACTGCTGCAGAGAGGCACCAGTCCTCCTAGAGGCTGCATGGGGTCTTGTCCTCTCCAGTTTCGATGCCCCAAACTAAAGGTTCATCTTAGAACCCATGGCTGTAAGCCAGTAATCTGAACAGCAGGGGCTCAAACAGCTTCCGAGGCACTATGTGCACTCCAGGGACCAGTCCTCATGACTGCAGCATGGGGACACTCACCATTCCAACTGCCCACCCCTCATCTTCTCCCAGCCCCCCTGCTGCCTCTCCTCCTTCACGGCCATGCTTCTGTAGCACCTTCCCACACACTGTCTCATTTCATTCACTCGATAGTCACTGAAGGATGTACTGTTACAATTACTATTCCCATTGACAGAGGCCAGGGACCAGGTCAGAGTTCACTTACTAATGTATGCCAACACTTGGCATGGTGCTTGGAATCACACATTAGACAATATGACAGTTGTCGAATAAATGATTGACTGATCGAATGGAAAGAAACTCAGGTTCAAGAAGGTTAACATTGGATGTAACACATACTATTTTGTACAATAATTATACCAGAGTGATGGAGTCCTGTCTCCTCAACTAAAATGAAACATTCTAAAAGATGGGTGGTATAATGGGTAGCTTGGATTCCTGGTTCTGTCGCTAAGTAGCTGGGCAGCTTACTTAACCCCTTTGAGCTTCAGTTTCCTCATCTGCAAAGTGGAGCTAATGATTCATATCCGATGGGTTGTGTGGGTTAGAGGAGATAAAGTATGCCAAGCACACTACCTGGCACATGGTAGATGGTCTCTGAATGTCCCATCCCTCTCTTCCCTGCCCGTACCCTCTTTGGCTTATCTCCCACAGCTGACATGGCAGGATAAGCCTCGAGTTCTATGACCTTCAGGCCTTTGCTCTTTTGGTCTTCCTCCCTCAGGGTCCTGCCCCAAAGCCTCCTCTTATTTTAAGCCTTTGTAGACCTTTGGCTGCTAAAGTGCCTCTTCTCAGATCCCAAAATGGCTCTCCCAGTTGTCTCTCAAGGAAAAGTTGATTCAGGGAAGGGCCCAGCGTGTAGCTTGTGACTCTTTTGACTTGTTAGAAGAGATCTGGAGATCTATCCAGAGGAGGTCCCTGAACCCTTCTAATTCCTAGGATTTAACTGGGTGATGGAGTGGAGCTGAAACTTGAACCTGGCAGGACCTTTGCCCTTCCTATCCCTCCCCTTCCACAAAAACTTCTATGACTGGAGAAAACTGCCTGATTGTTTCAACCACTTCCTTTACTTGTTCATATTCCTGCATTTGGAGGGATTGTAAGGGGTACGCCACCCGTCGCCCAATGAATCGCGGGAATGAGGCTGCCTCCTGTGCAGAGCCCAGTACCAGAGGTTAAAAGAAAAAGGGCAGCCGTCCCCGGCCCACCGTCCACAGCCGGGACAACAGAAGCCAGAAACCAGCACGACCAAACCCGACGACCCACGGAGCCCTGACCACAGACAGGAAGAAAACTGCACCCGCTCGACCCTCAGCGCCGGCGTGTGTGTGTGTGGGGGGGGGGGGGGGATGTGTGTGTGCAGGCTCTTTCCTGAGTCCCTCCCAGGCCAGCCCGCGGCCGCTGCGGGTACCCTGCTGCAGGGAACCCGGCGGTCGCGAGGGCGACGCGGGTTGGGGCGCGCGGAGCTGGCCCGTCCCAACCGGACCCGGCCGCCTCTGGAGCTCCGGGACCCGGGCTTGGCTCCACCGCCCACCCACGCCCAGGTCAGGGCACAGGGAAGGGTCCCCACCCACTCGGTTCTGCTGGCGATTCTGCCCGGGACGGCGACGGGATTCCCTCCGGCTCGCCCAGCGACTTGTGCCAATCCCCCTTTCATTCCTGCCCCTGTCCTGACTTCTGCCAGGAGTTACCTTGGCTTTCTCCCTGCCCCCGCCCCCAAGTTTTGCATCTGACATAGGGGGGGCCAAGCTTTTTTGGGGGGCGGGTCTTGAAACTAACAATGTCTATCGACCACTACCTTCCAGAGTGCCCCTCGCACTCTCCGCTGTCCCCTTTCTGCCACTCCAAAACCTGACGCGAGGGCCGCGGACGCTGAGAACGCGAGCAAAGTTGCTGTATTCCGAGTCCCCGACTCTTTCCTGCGCTGCGCTGGGAGGTAGGCGGCCGCGCGCCCCTGCATTACCGCGGGGGCCCTAGCCCAGCTTTCCCCAGCACGCTCGTTTCCAGCCCAGGCGCGGCTTTGAAATTCCTCGCGGACGCCGCCACTCACGCCCGGCGAGGGCCAGTCCGAGCCGCCACCCGGGCCAGGCGTCCCCGCAGTGCCCGGAGAGGGGATGCAACCGCTGGGCGCCTCCTCCCCACCCCCGCCTCCACGGCCGCCTGCCCGGAGCCCCGAGCCCATCCCAGCCCGCTCCGGCCGAGGCCGCCGCAGACCCACCTGGCCGCCCCGGGGACGCCGCTCGTGCCTGGGTCGTGTCCTGAGCGCCGCCAGGGTCCCGGGCTGGGAATCCACGCGGCAGCGCAGCTCAGGGGAGCCTGCCGCAGCCGGCGGGAGGTTGTCATTGATTCGTGCTGGGCAAGTTAAGCCATTCCAGGAGTGGTTTTGAGAGAGCACTCCCACCCCTCCCTCCAACCAGAAGTATTTGGCAGGCAGCCCCTTTTTGTCCACCTGTACTGTTCAGCGCGGGACAAGGACCAATTTCACTAGCCGCGCTTTACGCCTCACTTTCTAATACGAAAAGTAAGCCCCTTCGTAAAGGTAAAGCAGAAATGAAAGCAAGGGTAGTGGAGGAGCTTTTCCCCCACTTTTCTCCTGGATCTCTCGTTTGTTTATTTTTTCTCTAACATTTCACAAAATGCCTTACCATTTATGTCAAATCAGGGATGGCTTTTCATTGTTATTGTTTTTTTCTCCAATTCTGCATGTCTTTTATTTTTAGAGGCAATTTTATTTCCATTTGCCTGAAACCTGAGCCCAATAAAATTACTAGAATTATATGTTTTCTCTTTAAAGGGTCGTGAGTGTAACTTATCAAATAAAACACTGCACAGCAAGCATTCAAGTGGCAAACGAAAAGGAGGGAAGTGCAGGAAGTAAGCACAGAACCGTGGCTCCCTCCACGGGGTTGCCCAGGGAACTTGGCCTAGAGGGAGTCCTGAAGGCTGAAGTGGGAGCACCTACTGCCCTATTCTCCCCAACGACAAACACAGTATCACCAGGCTGTCCCTGGCTTTGTCGCCATTCTAAGACTGACTCAGAAATGCCAACCGGAGACCCAACAGTCCACATTTGGGGTGGGCCAGCCACCCATCCCAGAGAGGTGTGGCAGAGCGCCCTTGCCCAAGCTGTTCCCTGAGACCACACACCACGCCCACAGGAGCTCGGAGGCTCCTGCTGCTGTCAGACCTTTTACCCAGAACTGCCCTTCACCTGGCGGGAACCTTCACTAACTCCTGGGTACCTAGGCTGGTGCTTCTCAGAAAGGGGGGAGGAGCCAGGGAGGGAGGGTCCTTCTTCCCCGGAGACCAGCTGCCTGGTGTGTGACGGAGACTCAGCTCAAAACAAATGAGACCAATGAGAGACCTGGCCCTCCATGGCCTCTGCCACTCTTCACCGGCAGGCCACAAACATTAAAGCATCCCAGGGCCAGGGGTAAATCCCAGAGGCCCATCAGTCTATGAAGGCCCAGGATGGGGCTGAGGTTGGCAGAACCCCAGGAAGATGGTTCAGACTTCAATTCATCTCTTCCAGCAGGTGCCCCCTGCCTGAAATCCCAGTGTTAGTGATTCATTCCTTTGTGGGGCACGCCCTGCACAGAGCCTGCGCCAGGCAGGCAGATTTGCTTCAGGAAGGCAGGAAGGGTCTCCTTCTGTAGTTCTAAAACTGAAAAATACCCATGGGTCCGGGGCAAGAGTCTCCACAAGGGGCTGGAAGGAGTTTGTCAGACCTTCTTGTAATGGTGGGAGGGTCACTGATGGCAGCGCGTGGGGGTGGAGAGGCTCAGAGCTAGGGAGGGGAGGGGAGGAGAGGGAGGGGAGGGGTGGGGAGAGGTGGGGAGGGGAGGGGTGGGGAGAGGTGGGGAGGGGAGGGGAGGGGAGGGTGGGGAGGGGAGGGGAGGGTGGGGAGGGGTGGGGAGGGGAGGGGAGAAGAAGGGAGGGGAGGGGGTGCTAAATCAGGGAATCAGGCACTGAAGGTCAGAAGGGAAGGTGCTTAATCAGGGTTGGTGGACAGCTTCCAAGATTGGATGACTCCATATAGCTTTTTATCAAAAACCATGTACTCCCGGAACGCCCAAGCCAAAGAATGAAAAGTTAAATCCCTGTGTCCACAAAGGCACTAATTAAATATCCACTCAGGCATAACTCCACACTCCACTCCTAGAACCAGTAGGTAAAGGTGCCAGCGCATGACCTGGATGGAATCAGTATCAATCCAGAAGTGTTTGTTGTGCACCCAGAAGTTGAGGTTTGCCACAGCGGCCTGGGTAGAGGTGGGGTGGGGTGGGTGCAGTGGGGTGTCACCCTCCCCTCGAAGCCTCACGTCTGTGGGGAGATAAAGCACAGGGGACCAGTCAGCGTGGGGCGGGGTACCTAGAGCACTATCCGGGGTCCATTAGGAACAGGGCGCTGATTCTGCAGAGCAGACAAGGAACCCAGGGCAGTCATGAGGATAGGACTCATCTGGAGAGCGCTCCAGGAACTGGTCCAGGCGGACCTGGAAGTCTGTGCTGCTGTGAGCAGGAGGGCATGTCAGGTGGGTGGAGTGAAGGCTGGGGGAGGGGGCAGCTGGCCTGGTTTAGAGGGTTCTCCCAGTGGATAAAGCATCAGGTTGGGGTCTACAAGAGAATCAGTTTATGGATACAGCTTCCAGCTAAAAGGAGAGAATACAGGGCTTCCCTGGTGGCGCAGTGGTTGAGAGTCTGCCTGTTGATGCAGGGGACACGCGTTCGTGCCCCGGTCCGGGAAGATCCCACATGCCGCAGAGCGGCTGGGCACCGTGAGCCATGGCCGCTGAGCCTGCGCGTCCGGAGCCTGTGCTCCACAACGGGAGAGGCCACAGCAGTGGGAGGCCGCGTACCGCAAAAAAAAAAAAAAAAAAAAAAAAAGGAGAGAATACAGGGCAGGGCCTGCTTTGGAGGGAGGGAGGATTAGAGCACCTCTTTCAAACCCAGCTGGAGCTCGATGTGGGCAGAGGGAGTGGAGGAGGGAGGCTTAGGGAGGGGTGGGGGAGAGCTGTGCGCCCAGCCCAGCCTACCCCCAGGCGGTTCCTCCTAGCAGGGCTCCCGCCCCTGGACCTAAGGAGCGTCTGAGTAGGCCAGTGGGTGGTGCCAGGGGTGAGGATACTGCAGCCAAGAGCCTCAGGGGAAAGTTGGCCACAGTCCAGCCCACCGGCTGGGTACCGCAGTGGACAGTGGATGTCATTCCTCCCTCCCCCTTAATCACTGTGTGTGCATGCCCTGTTGGGACACACCCTTCGGAAGGGCTCTGGGCAAAAAGTGGGGAGCCCTGCCCCTCTGCCCCTCTGCCCCTCCAGCCTCGCCTCCCTGTTCTCAGCGCCCATGCCAGCTGCCTTCTGGGAACAGGAACATAAAGGAGTCTTGGAGGGTGGGGTGGGGAGAGGGGGGTGGGAGAGGCTCCCAGAGCCACACAGAAGGGGCTCAGGGCGGGCCAGACTCCAGATCTGTTACTGTGCATTTCCTTTGGGGGGGTGGTTCCCTCCTAGGCCCTCTCTGGCCCCCTCCCCCTTACTCTCCCTCCTTCCCGCCCCACCCCCTTCCTGGGTCAGGTCGGTCAGAGCGCTTGGAAACAGGCTGGCTTACAGACGCCTGGCCTTCCACATCTGCCTCCAAACCACCACACGCCCTTGTTCCAGGGAGCATGAAAGCATCTGCTCCAACCACCAAGCGGTGGCTCGGAAGGCTAAACAGAAGCGCAGGGAGCAGATCCGCTACCGCCAACTTGAAACGTTAGCGGTTGCCTGGTCATCAGCTGTGACACAGGCACGAAGACAGCTTCTGTACAAGCAGGCACACATACACAATGTGTATAGAGAGGTGGACACACAGATGGCCCGTGCAATCCGAAAGTAGTAATCACTCACATCTATTGAGAATCTACCCCTCATTTAATCCTTCAAGCACACCATGAGGTTAGGTCCTTTTATTTTCTCCATTTTACTGATGAGGAAACTGGGGCCCAGAGAGGTCATATCGCTTGTTCAAGGTCACACAGCTTGATAAATCACAACCACTGGACACGATGCCTGGGTCTTTGGACACTGCTGCCCAGAGGCTGAGCCCAGGGTTGGGCTCTGGCACTCTATCTAGTTCCTACAACTGGTTCCCTAAGAAGCAGTTTGCTTTGCTAGTGTGTGCCTCAGTTTCCCCACCTGCTGAGCAGGCAGAATAATGACTCTTACTGAACTGAGAGGCTGTTATTAGGCAGGAGGAGGCTGAGATGGAGGTTAGACTGTGATAAAGCGCTAGAGCAAGTCTTCCCTAGAGGACACACATGGCACTGAGGTTGAGTGTTACTCAGGCTGGAAACTCAGAGTCGCCCTTGCTGCCTCCCTCTCCTTCCCGCCCCTCCCCCCGCCCCAGCCAAATCACCACTTGCAAGGCTCCAATCTCCAAGGTAGATCCCCAGTCTGCCCTCTACCTGCATCCTCCACCACCGCCCTAGCCACCATCCCTCTCCTCTTGACTTGGGCGGGACCCCCTACTGGCCCCCCTGTTCCCACTCCTGTCCTGCTTCCACCCAGTGCCACACAGCTGCCCCGGTAATCCTCAGACATGCATCTGGCCATGTCGCAGGGCACTTAAAATGCAGTCCAAACTGTTCACTGTGGCCCACGAGGCACGGAGAATCCCTGCTTCTCTCCCCAGACTCACCCCTGCCTCCCGCCCCCATCCTCCAGTCACCAGCAGATACACCGAGTTCCTTTGCCTTCCTGTTGTGGGACCTTCCTTGGACTGACATGCCCTCCCCTTACCTAAGGTCTTGAAGAAGCGTCACCTCCTCAGAGAAGGCTTCCTTGACCACCACGGATAGAAAATCTGCCCCCCATTATCTATTTCTGACCCTTGATCGAAGCACTCATGCAGCTCGCTTACTTTTATTTAACAGCATGTTTACAATTAATTATGTTTCGACTGTCCCTCCCACCAGAACAGAGGCTGCTTGTGGGCCGGGGACCCTGTGTGTCTTTTTCACTGTGTGTACCTGGTACTCGGTAGCCTCCTGGCAAATATGTGGGGGAAAACGTTTGTAGAGAAAACCCTAGATCCAGAAGGACTGGATTTAGTCCTGGCTTGGCCACTGGCAGACTGTGTGCCCCTGGGGATGTCACACGCCCTCCCACATTCCCATCCTCAGGAAAGGGGGACCATGGATGAGATGATGACCAGGAGGATGCTCTGCAGCCAGGCTAGTGCCAAGAAACAAACAAGAAGACAGTCCCGGCCGTAATGCGCTTGAAAGGGCTTCGGGAAGGTTTTGCTCCTGTCGTCAGCCCTGATGATTCTTTATGTGAATCGGCTTGTGAGGACTGAGGGCATTCCCACAGCTGTGACCCATCCACCCCCTGCACATGCTGCCACGCAAGCATGGAAACAGGTTGGTCCAGAGCAGCCATTATGACCTCCGAGAGAACCAGCAGGAGACCCAGCCAGGGCTGATTTTATCTGGGGATTTCCACCCAACAGCCATGCTCCCCCGACACCACAGGTCTGAGGGCCCGACCTCTGATGAGGTCTGTGCATGCGGTGCTTTGAGTTTTCAGTGGCTTCTAAACCCATCACGCTCAGTCCCACCATAACCCTGAGTCCCACTTTGCAGATGAGGAAACTGAGGCTTAGATTAAAAAGCGAGTGAGTGGCAGAATGGAGATGTCTGAAATCAGTGATGCAAAACTCTCATGAGATTAATAGTCTTTTAAAAACTTATGTATACGAATATATAATTTTAAAGAGAGTATTGATCTATCTGAAAAAACATTTGAAATTCTTCCATAATAGAGAAAATTTGTGAGACCGAGGCGAGATGGAGACCCGTAATCCCACCACATTAGGCAACATGACGGCCATGCAGGGCCACTAGTCTTGCCTCAGTGCTCCCCCCTCCCCCCAGCCGACATCTCTGTGTCTCACTGGAGCGTACAGTCCACCCCCCACTAAATGCAAGCTTCACCTGACATCCCACTTTGCACTTCTTAGGTGCCCAAAAAACGTTTAATTAAAATTTGAGAAAAACTCAGCTGTGGCTGGAGCACAAGGCGGCACTTCAGGGGCACCTGGCCTCTTGCATCACGGCCCAGCTTCCTGTCTGATGACAGACCGAGTCCTCACTATTCTGAAGTCCCTGGTTTGTACTATTATCGCATGGATGTACCTGTAATCACGCGATTCTATCACTTTGGTCCTAAGATCAGATTTTATTGAAATGTATTAAAATACCAATGTGAGATAACAGTTCATCACGGTTTCGCATCAAGAACAGAGAAGGAGTGACGACAGAATCTAAGCTAAGCGTATACAGCCCTAAAGTGTACCCAAATCTGCTGGGTGCCCGCGCTGCACACATTTCTGCCCCTGGGTCGCAGGGCGGCAGACCCGTGCTCCAGACCCCACTGGCCAGACTCCTTGACCTAAGTCCCCGACTTCTTCAGGTGCACAGAGGTGACCCAGGGGAGCCGAGTCCTGTGGCTGGCTGGCCTTTGGCTTCCCAGTCCAGTGGGAGCTGGAGAAGAAGGCGAGGCCCAGAGGGGAGGCCCAGACACTCGGAGCCCTCCCTCCACCTCTCAGGTGCGCTGGGAGACCAGCCAGAGCTTGTCCTGACCTCGGGTGGGAGCCTCTGAGAGGAGGTACAGGCTGAGGACAGGGTGCCAGGGTGCCGGAATTGTTCCCTCTGGGGAAGTGAGGGGGAAGTACCCTGCCTGGCTGGGCACACAACAGACGGGGCGAGTGAGCTCACAGCCTGAGAGTCCCAGGGCTGCCAGGGCCTCGCCCTCCTCCCAGATCGTATCAGTGGCACCCTCGGGAGGAGGGGAGGGGGCCACGAGCTTCCGCAGAGCGGCTGAAGCTCTGGGTGACTTGGCCTGTCACCACCAGAGCAAGCTGGGCATCTAGGGGAGGAGGGCTTGGCCAAAATGTGGCCAATGGGGGCAGTGGAGGGAAAGGGGGCCACACTACCAGCCAGGGAGGCGGCCTCCCTCCCCTCTTCCTCCCTCCCTCCCCCTCCCTCCCTTCCTTCCTCCCACAGCTATATACTGACTGCCTTTCTACTTAGGCTTCGGCTATAAAGTGAACACGCGGACATGTCATGTCTCTGTCCTCATGGAGCTGACCTCCCAGTAGGGAAAGACAAGGAACCGTCTACCCCGAAGTCAGCTGGGTGAGGCCAAGTCTTTGTCCTTTGCTCTTTTCCTAGGGGAAACCACCGCTTTGTGGTCTCCCGCAGTCTTTCACCTCATTTGATCCCCACTCTGAGGGACTGGGAGAGCAGGATTTATAGCTCCCAGAGAGCGAGGAAATGGGCTCAAGGGTGGGGAGGTGACATGCCCAAGGTCACACTGGGTGCAGTGTGAAGCCCCTGCCTGGAGCCCCAGCCGCCTGTCTCCTTGCCCAGTGCCCCCAGCGCCGTCTGTCTTCTCCAGCACAGTCACCTAAGCTTACCAGCAAAGCAAGGAGAGGACTTAACTCCACGTTTCTAGAGATACCTTTTTTTTTTAAAGGGGATGTTTATGCACTAAAAAAAAAAAAAAAAAAAAAAAAACCTAAAAAGAGAAAGAGAAGGAAGAATGAGAAGAAAGAAAAAAAAAAAAGAACTAAGAACCTCAACCTAGACAAACAACTAATTTACCTAATATTAAATGACATTTGCAAGACAGGACCCTGTGGGTCTAGGCAGCCTGGGGAGCTGAGGTCCAGGCTGCACCAGCTGCAAACTCTGGCCTCGACCCAAGTTCCCTTTGGTAAATATGGTGAAAGTTGGCCTGTCCATCCTGGGTCCCTGCAAATGTGTGAGGCCCCCTTACCCAACCCTTGGGCATAACCTGGGTGCCCACTTATCCCTTAGCTGGTGTTTGCCCAGGAGGAGGAAGGGTGGTGACAGGAACGGGGAAGGTAAGGCAGGGCTGTGTGTGTGCAGGTGTGCTCGTGTGGGTATACTGTGTGAGGAGGTCGGTGAGTAGAGGGAGTGGCAGCTGAGCTGGGTGGCTGACTACTTGCTGGGGAAGAGGGACACACCAGCCCCTTCTCTGTTGGATGAAGCAGTGAACAGGGCTCCAACACCCTCTAGGAAAGTGTCTGCCCTAACTGGTCCCAGGGTGCTCAGGCAGAAGTTGGCCTCACCCCTCCCTTCGTGCTGGTCAGCGTGCCATTGCCTGCCAGGGTGGGGGGCAGGGGGCGCTGAGAATGGCTAGGACAGCCCACAACCCTTCCGGAGGGCCAGACAAGCCAGCCAAGCTGGAAAGTCAGCCCAGTGACCTTCACTCATTAAAGCTGGTGTTTTCATTAAGGTCAAGGGTAGGCTAGGATGAACGGGGGAACAAGGCAGAACTGAATGGTCATGATGGAGATCATAACAAGGGCCTTGGCCTCCTACAAGGACCACATCAAAGAAAAGACTCACTGTTAACCCCCAAGGACAGGAAAATAATCATAATCATAATAGCCTCAAGCATTGCGCTAAGAGTTTTGCCCGCAGTATTCCTTTTAATCCTCCACAACAATCCTATGAAGTCTATACATTATTATTCCCCTTTTACATAATGGCAGCTCAGAGCCAGGATTTGAACCGAGGTCACAATGACCACCTTTAAAAGTCACTTTTAATCCTGAAAAACGGCATAAGGTAGTTCAGAGTATTTTTGGACTTTGAATGGAGTGGGAGAAACCAGAGTGAGACAGAAGGTAGGACCTGTTGATCAAAACAGGGGGAAAGCCCTTATCTGAGGCTGTCCATGCTTTTGGGGCATCTCAAGGCCATCTGCCCATCAGCAGTGAGCTCTAGGACAAATAAAGTCCTTGGTAAAGACTTTATGTTTCCTTGAAGAAGGTATATCAGCCCGCACTGTGTGCTGTACGGGAGTGTGGGCTGCAGTGGCTGGAACGTGGTGATATCGCTCAGAATACGGATCCTAATCCTCCGCTAGACTCCCTCGACAGTAGCTGCAATGCATATTCCTGGGCCCATCTTCAGGCCCACCGAATCAGAATCTGAACCCCAAGTCTCCATTTTCACAGACCCTAGGGGATGCATGTTGACGTGGCAGAAGCAGTGGTGACTGGTAACTGGTTGGTTTGGCCTTGCTGATGAGTGGCCCCCGGTTAAGAGTCAGTGCTGTGCAAAGCCACTGTCACCGACCTAGGTCCTTCAGGTGTGTTGGGGGTGGAGGGTGGGGACAGGGATAGCACTTTAGGCATGTTCTCTACATTGACCTTTTTTTTTTGCGGTACGCAGGCCTCTCACCGCTTTGGCCTCTCCTGCCGCAGAGCACAGGCTCCGGACGCGCAGGCTCAGCGGCCATGGCCCACGGGCCCAGCCGCTCCGCGGCACGTGGGATCCTCCCGGACCGGGACACGAACCCGTGTCCCCTGCATCGGCAGGCGGACTCAGCCACTGCGCCACCAGGGAAGCCCTACATTGACCATTTTTAATACCTGCACAGAGCGCCAGCGAGCAGACACACCATTAAACATGTAACCACTCTCTACTCTTGGACACTTGGGGCTTTTCCATATTACAGATACTATTAGGATGAACATCGTTATGAACCTTTACCCCGTATTTTGGATTAGATTCTCAGAAAAAGGGTGAAAAGCATATGAACAATTGCATGGATCCTAACATATAACGCTACATTGCATTTTCTGAAAACTTGCACATTTAGGCTGACCCTGCAATGGTCAAGAGTGTCACTTTCACCACAGGGCTGCCAGCATTTCCACCATTTCACTTTAAAGATAAGGCACTGAAGCTGGACTGTCAAAGGGACCTGTGGCCTGTCCGAAGTCACACTTAGTAAATGCCAGAGCTGGGACAAGAACCCGAGGATGCCTTGTTCACACACCAGGGTGTTCTGCTGCTGCTGCTGACTTTCTCAGTCTCCAGCCAGGCAGGACGGAAACATCAGGGCTGGCACGTCACTCCCTCTCTGCCCCACTCCCACCAGCTCTCACTTCAGCTGCACGAGGAGCTCATGGTTCAGTGCTTTTCATTGTTCTTCTGCCTCTAAAAGCGGGGCCTCACCTCTGCTCAAGCTCCCTGCCCTCCGTGAACCCTCTTCTGGTCACTCACAGGAGGTCATTACATACCTGAACTGTGGGTTAGATGTAGATAAGTGGGTGGGGAAGCAGTGGGACAAAGGCGAGGTGACACGCAAAGGTGACAAAGACTGGCCAGACTGACCAGAGCGGTGGGTGCCACAAGAAGAAAGACACAGTGGGAGGGCAGTCGGGGCCTGGCGTGCCAGACTAGCGAGTTCAAGTGTGGGGGGCCTTGAGCACATGTCTAGCCAGCCATCTGCTGCTATGGGGACAGGGGTTGTTTCCATAGGAAAGCTGGGCTCTGACAGGGCCCTTAACAGGGTGTCTCAGTGGGCTTCAGAAGGTCCTTGAACCCCCAGCTAGACCATATGTAAAACTGCATTGAGTATGTGAGCATGTTCATTTTTCTAGAGTGATAGCCCAGTGTGTTCGTCAGCTTTTCAAAAAGGTTTCTGACTGCACCCCACTTCCACAGTTCAAAACAAAATTAAAACAAAAGGTTTAATTAAATTTAAAATTTAAATTAAAAGTCAACTAGAAATATTAACTTCGTTGTATGAGTTATATATATTTTTTACCCATGGTAAAAAGAGAGGAAATAATTACAGATGGTCCTTCTCAGATAGGTAGATGGTAGATAGATAGATATATAGGTAGGTGAGAGATAGATAGATAATTGATAGATGATTGCTAATGATAGATGATTGACAGATAATTGGTAGATAGAACAGATCTACGTTTCACACATAGTTACAGTAAAGAGTTATTATTTGTGTCAGCTAAGTTTTCTTCTTTTCCCTGCATGACAGGGCGCTGGAGGAGCTGGGAGGTGCTGGAAAACCTGGTGCCGAGGTGCTCAGATCACTGCCCTCCAAGGATGATCAGAGGCAAAGATAAAGCCTTCGTGAAGTGACAAAGTCAGTTAGTGGGAAAATGGGACTTGGTTTCACAACTTTTCCAGAGCCATCTCGCGCATGAGATGGGACGCACTTGAAAGCAAACACAGTGAGCCCTTCTCGAGCACTTAGTGCATGTCAGGCACTGTGCTAAGTGCTTTACAAGTATTACCTTGTTTACTTCTCAGCAGCCCTGGTGGTTTGGGCAGCACTATACATCCTATTTTACAAGAGAGGAAATGGAGGCCCAGGGATGTGTAGTCACCGGCCCCAAAGCAAACAGTGGCAAGTGGAAGAGTGGGTACCGGAAGCCAGGTGGGCTGGGTCACGGAGCTGGGGCTTGATACAGCCTTTGAGAGCAGCTGTGTTGCATGGCCAGTAATCCACCCCATTTCTATCTTCTGCAAAAGGGCTGGACCCTGAACAGCTTGGCCCTACTATTCTCTTTGCCTTTAAAGGGATAGTTTAGTGAATATACTTGAAATTATCCAGGCTGAATTGTCAATACTTGCAAAAAAAAAAAAAACATTGATAGTAGTAGTAGTTATAGTAATACCTCCCATTTATTGAGCATCTGACTCAGACAATATACAAAAGGCTGTATAGTCATTTTCTTGATTCCATCCTTACAACAAGCCTCCAAGATGAGTATCAGGGGGTCCCTTTTACAGATAGGGGTACTGAGGTCCCAGGAGGTTTAGATTACCTGCCTGAGGTCAGCTAGTGAGTGGAGGGGGGCTGGACTGCACCCCTGCTCTTATTCTCTGTCTCTTGCTGGTAATGCAGGTCACAGAGGTGCAGGGGCCAGCTTTCTGGTTGGGGCCCACCTGATGGTTGGGGCATGGAAAAGGCCCAGGTCAAAAGGAAAGAAAGGAAGGAAGGAGAGAAGGAAAGGAAGAAGGGAAGATTGGAGGGATGGAGGGACAGAGGGAGGAAGGAAGATAGAAGGAAAGAAGGGAGGAAGGGAACGTGGATGGTAGCACAGGACATGTGTCAGGCAGCACCAAGATATTGATGAATGACCCAAAGTGAGAGTTGGGATTTCAAAAGCCCCACCAGAAGGGGGCAGTGGCCACCGGCCACAGTAAGTGAAGCAGTCCCCGCTGAGTCACTCACTCCAGGATACAATCAGAGGTATGGCCCATGTCTTTCTGGAATTTGGCTATAGTCTTTGAGGCCAAAACTCACTACCCCATAAAATGTTCTTGTGAGGTGCAGGTGAAGGTGGGAGTATGCCTTTTTGATTAAAACAAGTGGCTCTTTTAGCTCCTCCCCTCTCTTGGGTTTTCATCTTGATTCTGGAAGCCCTAGGGCCTGGGAGGCATGCAATGCAGGAGGCAAGAGGGACAGCCAGGCCCTAGGATGGAACTAGAAGGGTGGAGCTGGACAGGGTCATAGCTGTGGCTCAGGGTCATGGCTGGGAAAACCTGAAGGGAGAACAGTGCAAGTTAAGCCCAGAGGCCAAAGCTGGACCCAGAGTCTGAGAAGCCTTCGGGGCAGAGCTTGCAGCCCGTGTTCCAAGTAAGCAGGCAGGGGTCAGGGCAGGCGTGCTGCTGACACAAGCGGCCATGACCAGGGGTTAGGAGTCCATCTGAACAGTCAGGAGGAAACAGTCTGGGCTGGATCCCAGGCCCTGGTGGGGGGAGAGGACCCCCTCAAAAACGACCCAGCGAGCCTGGGGATCCCCAGGCAAGATGGCCGCTCCCTTCCGGGTGGGGCAGGGCTCCGCATTCAGCGTCCTGGGGCTCTTCTCTGGGCTTGAGCTGAGCTTGACCAGGGAGAGCGGGCCTCCAGGAGGCCGCGGCTGGTGACCGTGTCCCAGAAGCCAGGCTCGCCTTCCACGGTGGCCTCCAAAATCTACCCCATCCACTTCTCAGAGCCTTCACTCCCCTGCCCCTACAGTCCTCTTGGGCCTGGTATTTTCTTTCATTTCAGAGAATAAAACTTTGTGTTTCTTTTTTTTTTTTTTTGCAGTACGCGGGCCTCTCACTGTTGTGGCCTCTCCCGTTGCAGAGCACAGGCTCCCGACATGCAGGCTCAGCGGCCATGGCTCACGGGCCCAGCCGCTCCGCGGCATGTGGGATCTTCCCGGACTGGGGCACGAACCCGTGTCCCCTGCATCGGCAGGCGGACTCTCAACCACTGTGCCACCAGAGAAGCCCAAACTTTGTGTTTCTTGATCTTGAAAGTAACATACACGCACTGAGGAAGCCTCCCTGTGTTGAGGAGCCGATGACCAAGGCAGATTTTTCACCCTGATTCCCTCACTAGCCATTTTACACTGAGCATTCTTCCCTGGTGCACTTGCCCCGCCCCCATCCCCCCACTTTTCGCTGCTTCATCTCAAGTCTTACCTGCAGGTGCCTCTGGCTGGCATCTGTGTAGGTACTTAGCTTAAGCAAGCCACGTTGTCACTGCTAAGTGCTCAAGTTCTAGTCTCTTCATGGGAATTGCTTAAACAATCGGAAGAAGTTTTCATAACAGAAGCGGGAGAAACCCTCCCCCTGGCGTTGCCACTCATCAGCCAGTGCTGCCTTCTGGAAAGAGCCCATACGAGACTCTACCCGATGTCCTCATTTGCTCTATCTGGTTCCAGGTAGGTTTGAAACCAGAAAATCAAATATGTTAGAATTGTGCCTAAAACAAGAGCAAATAGGCCCCTGAGTGACATGGGGCTCCGGGAATGAGCATTAGAGCCCGTATTCGGTGACTTCTTTTGGTGGTTCAACATTGTCTTACTTTCCGTTCAGATTCTTGGTTGTGTCCCAGACAGAGGAGGAAGGCAAATAAATGAGGTTTCCCTGTACCTCTAACATTCTTTACTATGCTACATGGGCTTCATTTCTTGGAAATGTTAAATTATTTCCTTCTTGTGATGCTGGAACATTTGTATGGTGTGGTCATCTCAGTGCGGGGAGGGGGATGCTCCTAGGTTCCAGGTTTCGCTCCTCTGCCCAGGCTGAGAACCACTGGTTTAGTGCAAACAGGGCTATACTAGAAAAACCAGATTTTTAGATCTTCCTTTATCTTTTTTTTTTTTTTCCCCCCTGCGGTATGCGGGCCTTTCACTGTTGCGGCCTCTCCCCGTTGCAGAGCACAGGCTCCGGACGCGCAGGCTCAGCGGCCATGGCTCACGGGCCCAGCCGCTCCGCGGCATGTGGGATCTTCCCATACCCGGGCACGATCCCGTGTCCCTTGCATCGTCAGGCGTACTCTCAACCACTGCGCTACCAGGGAAGCCCACCAGTATTTTTTAAATTTTTATTTATTTATTTTTGGCGGTACGCGGGCCTCTCACTGTTGCGGCCCCTCCCACTGTGGAGCACAGGCTCGGGACGCGCAGGCTCAGCGGCCATGGCTCACAGGCCCAGCCGCTCTGCGGCATGTGGGATCCTCCGGGACCGGGGCACGAACCCGTGTCCCCTACATCGGCAGGCGGACTCTCAACCACTGCGCCACCAGGGAAGCCCTAGATCTTCCTTTATCTTGAATTGAGCTGTGTGACTCTAACAAGACTGGAAATAGAAGCATACTCAGACTGTCAGAGCTGCAAGGCTCCTCGGGGCCCCTACAGACCCACACCCTCACTTCACCCTTAAGGAAATAAGGTGTGTCCAAGGTTACAAAAGAAGCTATTGGCTAATCGGCAAATACCTCCTCCATGGGAGACTTTATGAAATAATTAACAACAACATCCTGTGTAGGAATGTGTGCATTTACAACCCATCTTGTTCCGAAGGATTTGAGCCAGCTTACAAGTATGCCTACAATGCAAGGTAAACACACATAAAAAGTAAGAAAGAGAAACAAGGCACAGGGCAAGTAAGAGCAAAGATGGAGCCAGGCTTGAGATGAACACTGGCAAGACCTGTGTGCTTAACCCGGCATGGCCCAAGATTTGGTACCAAGATGCCCAGCAGTCAAGAGTAGGGGGAAATATGCCAGCCCTATGAGGCTCTGCTTTCTTGTTCCCTAGGACTTGCTATTTCCCTCTCCAGGCCTCAGTTTTCCAGTCTGTCAAATGGACAAATCCTGACTTGTAGGATATTTGTGAAAATCAAGTTTAATCTTGTACATAAAAGAAAGCACTTGAAATGTACAGTGTACGAAAGGGCTTATCATTTTATCTTCTTGCTGTGTCTCCTTGTAATGAGTTAAACACTATTCATTGTCCACTGGCTGATGCTGCCCCCAGATTTAAGCGGCTCTGGTTGGTCAAAGTTAATTCTGTATGCATTCTTAAGAACATCAAGCATTGTCCAAACACCGCATGAGAAGCCTTATAACATTTTTTGAGCTCCAATTAAGCCTATTTCCAACATCATACCTTTTCCCCTTTCCTTGCTTTGACTGGGAAAAATTAAGACACCTAGAAGCAGCAGGGAATGTAAAATTCTAACGTGAAGTTTAAGTACCCCCTAGAAAATTCCTGTTTCCTGGTGCAGGAGTGTTGACGGATAATGGAGAGGAGAGAACAGGGTTGGGGCAGGGGAGGGTGGGCCCCTTCAGGGGCCTCTCCAGCTGCAGTTTGGCAGGCACTGACCAGACCTGTCACTCAGTGTTTCCCCAGACTTATGTGTTGGGGTGGATGGAATAAGGTATCTTTTGAACACAGAAATTTTAGCTAAAACTTAACTAGTGGTCGGGAGTGAGCATGCTGGAATTCCAAGAAGTGGGAGGGGACAAAAAAGCCACCGAGTCTGAGCGAGCAGAGCTTTGGGGGCCCAAGTCGGCTTCCCCTATATGGCTCTTGCCTGAGATAATACACTGGAGGTACTCATCGAGAAGAGCTTTCCAATAAACAAGGGGAGTCATAGCAAAAGAATCATGTAAATACCATAACAACATATAGACAATATGTCTGGTTTGGGATTGAACGTGGGAAGGTCACTATGGGCAAAAGTGGTCCAGCATTCTCCTTGGGAAGCCATTGGTCTCACAAGGTCATTGCTACCAGAGCCCACTGATCTGTGGGGGGACAAGCGAGCAGTGGGATGAACCAGCCTCAGCTGGGACATGGTCACACGAGAACCTGCCCTCCTGTCTGTAGAGCCCTTCACATTTCTCACAGTTACTATTTGAAGGGTTAACTTTGGGTTAATATCATCATCCCCATTTTATAGATGAGGAAACGAAAAGCCGGATTGGTTGAATTACTTGTCCAAGTGGCAAGAATCTGGTTGTCCCAGCAGGAAGGCAGCTTGGAATCCTGGCTGAGAGCATGAACTCTGGATCCAGACTCTGCGTCCTGGCTCTGCCACCTCTCGCTCTGTGACCTCACGTGAGTTCTTGAGCCTCTCTCTGCCTCAGTTTCCTCATCTGTAAAGGTGGTTGGGTGGATTACCTGAGTCAGAACAGAACTTGACACATATAAAGTGCCACATTAGGATGTTAAACACATCAACCCCCAGCTCAGAGCCCACCTCTGTAGCCCCCAAACCAAAACAGACCCACAGCAGGCTCTAAGTGTGTGTGCCCCACCCTGCGGGAGAAATTCTAACCCCACTCAAGCGTCACGGGGTGGAGAGAGGGGCTAGAGTGGAGAGGAGGTGGAGATCAGGCACCCGGCACGCTTCTCCCGCGCCCTGGGGACAGTCCTGCTTCCCCTCCCTTCGAGGACTTTGCCATGGAGGAACACACAGGCTCGATAAACCTGTGCCAAGCAGGAACGAGATGGTATCTGGGCCTGACAGGCTGACAAGTTCAGTACACCCAGGTTCCCACCAGGGGCAAACACCAGCTCCCCACTCTGGCCCTTCTTCCCCTTCTCTTTGCTTTGGTGGATTTGTTTTAGTTGCTGCCAAGGGCACCCATCAGAAATGACGGGAGGTTTGCCTTTGGCGAGGGCTGCGAAAGTGTTAGGCAAACAAGTCCTGGCGAGCTTTCTCATAACTGTGGCCCTAACAGGCCACGGGATCACCATGGGATTGAACAGTGCTTCCCAAAAGCCACGGGTCCATATACTGAGGGGCAGGTCTGAACTGGGCAGCAGATGTCCTGCTTCTAGCCCTGGCTCTGCCTCAACGGGGCTCTGTGTCCTTGGCCAAGTACTTCTTCCTTCCAGGTCCTCACTGCTCTCATTTGTAAAATGAGGGTCTTGGGAAGCAGAGGGGGATGATGAACTTGAAGACCCTTTACAGCCCTCCCATATGTGAGTCTGCAGGAAGCGCTCTGGGACCAGAAGTGCAGAATTCCGAACAGCTGCTGGTGGCTCTGCCTTCTCGTGGATCCTGGACCCCTTTCTGCAAGACCCCGGGTTGTTATTATTGACTCGGCAGCATGGAGGGGTGTCTATTCATGCAGCAAACACATGGAGTGAGGGTCCCCATGTCCCTCTCCCTGCCCCGGTGGGAAGAAAAGGGGATAGACGCCAAAGGCAGAGGATGGCAAGGAGAGGCCAAGGGGAAGAGCGCCAGGCACAGGCCCCTTCGTCTCACCTGCTATCAGAATACTGTGGGGAGGAAGCAGCAGACCAGGAACCCCTGCAGCCTTGGGCACATCCCTTCCCCTCTCATGGGCCAGTCCCCTCATCTGAAAACGCCCAGACCAGAACTAGCCAACCTCTCCCACCCTCCGTTCCTGCGTTTCACTGGTTATTCCATGACTGTTCTGTACAAGCACTGGAGTGGGGCAGGGTGGACAGAGAGATTCAGGGCCCCTTTTGCCCTCAAGGAGTTCAACCCATGTCCTCACCGTTGCTTAATGAATTGATTCACTTATTGAGTATTTACTATGATTCACTTACTGAGTATCTACTATGTGCCAGAAGCATCTGGAAGGGATAGGGATCATGGCCTATCCTTTTGTTGTCGTTGTTCTTTTCTATCCTATCCCCCAATACCTGCACGTGGTGGTTAAGGGCACAAACCTTAGAGCCGGACAGCCCTGGTGTGAATCCTGGTGGTGTTCCAATTACCAGACTCAGTGTCCTCGTCTGTAAAATGGGAAGAATAATACTTCCTACCTCATAGGGTTCTTATGAGGATTCAAAAAATTAACGCTTTTAGAACACTTATCATAGGGCCTGGCATGTAGAAGGTGGCCAGTAAATGTTTGTCAATAAAATACCAAGGTGAACAGAGCTGACCTGCTTCTGGTCTAAACTTGTCATCACGAGAAAGTTACACACACGCACCCTCTCTCCTACTCTAAATGATGTGTGCACTGTTAAGTTATTCATTGGGCTCTGTGTTTACAGACAGTACATAGGTGAACTTCACCACAGCTAAGCTTAACTATCCTAAGTTCCAAATCAGTAAGGTCCAAGTTCATGAGCTTCTACTATAACCAAAACTAGTCACCATTCATTTCATCCCATTTCCTCTCCAAATACTTTATTGAAACTGATAATAGTAGTCTAACTAACTTGAATTCCTCCAGCTTTTTTCTTCCCGGCCCCATGTGCCAGGGCAGGACTCACAGCCTATGCCCAGCAGGCAGGACCCCAGAGGCCTGGAGAAGCACAGATGCCACAGAGCCCTGGGCAGCCCAAAGCTGGAAACAGGGGCCTCCAGAGCTGGGAACAGGGACCTCCAGTCCCGAGGTTCTGGATCTGTGGGCTGTGGCCTCCTAACACAATGCCTGGCAGGGCCCCCGGATTACAAGAGCCCCTGCAGGAACAGACATGCCTTGGTCTTTTGCAACCTGTTCAGATATTGGCTGAGGGCAGCAAATGGAAAAGAGTTACAGCATTAATTGCTCTGATCTGGAGTTGCCAGTTTGGTTCATGCTTAGACCCTTGAGCACCATGACTGAGCTTGAAGTGACCAAAGCTGATGCCAGGCTTCTAATGGTGGTCACCACTGGCCAACTACCCTGAAGAAACATGTCACTAGCATACTCAGGGAGAAGGAGCTGGAACCCCAAGCCCATGGGAGTCTGGGAGTCTTCTCGTTTCTCCCAAAAGTGTGTTTCGCCAGCTTCCTCATGGAGGGGTCCCTCATTCAGCTCACCAATACTTATTGATCATCTACTCTGTGCCACGAAGATGCTAAGCTAGGTCCCCAACACAGATCTACCCTAAAATGAAAGCACACTGGGCTGGAGCTAGGAGGTAAGGTCCCTTCCTTCTCTGGATCTCAAGGGTCTCAATCTAGAAAAGCCCAGGACTGGGCTGAGAATGCCTGTGGTCCAGTTCTGTTAAAGATCCTTGTTATTTAACCTATTAGAGAACATCCCTGATGTACAGATAGTGGCAGTCTTGGTCAAAGAGCTCCAAGCTTGTAAAAAACACAAGCTCAGCAACCCACGAAGTTCTCCATAGCCACAGGGAGGATTCCTGGTTTGCTACCTGGAAATATAAAAACTAGTAGCCTTGGGGATGAATTTGAAGTAGAACTGGGCACAGGGACACACTGGGGCAGGGCAGGGGAGGGTCTAAGGGCGACTACTGTGGTGCCCTTCTTGATGTGATCTGAGGGATCCCTGAAACGCTTCCTGTGCCCCAAATATCCCCTTCCCCCCAATCTGGTGTCCTGTCTTTGTAATTTCTCCATTTGCGAGTAACTATTTGGGGGTGGAGGGGTGGTGTTCCATTGCAGGAATCTCTGTGCAAAATGCAGACACCAGAGACGGGTGAGGTTTTTACCCTGCTAAGGTGGCCTGGGTCTTCCCTCCCTGCTAGCAGGGGCCTGGCAGCCTGTGGGCAGTGGGGCCCTGAGGTCAGAGAAGAAAGGGGACCCTGAAGGGATCCTAAGGGGGTTTGGCGGGGTAGGGGGCGGGTGCAGGGAAAGAGACAAAGAAGGTACGCACGGGATTTGAATTCTCCAGGAGGGGTCGGAGTGGGAGAGTTGAGGGCAAGAGCTCGGTGCCTCCCTTTGGCTTACCGATTCCTGGGAGGAGCCAACACGGAATGCAGAGGGAAGGGAGGGCGAGTCAGGCGAGAGGGTGGGGCCGGGATGCGGGGTGCGGATTCACAGAAAAATTCCCCGGTATGGTTACGGTAGAGGGTGCTGGGCAGCACCCCGGTTCCCTGGGCCCACGCCCCTCGAGTTACCCGGCCGGTTCAAACTGGTTCGCCCACCTCTCCCTCCCCGCCAGCCCCTCTGGTCTGAACCCTGAGAAATAACAATCAGGAACGTGATGCAACCACAGCCGCTCCACCCAGGCCGCCAGCGCTCCCCTCTCCGCGCCCCCCAGCGCCCCCTCCCAGGTCCTGCCTTGTCCCCGCCCCCGTCCCTCCCCGACGCCCGCCCCCTGCCTCCCCTCCGCAATCCAGCACCCTCTGCTCGCCCCCGCCCGAGTCCTCGCGCTCCTCTGGGGCATCCTGGCTCCTTCGGCCCCTCCCCTCCCCGGAACCCCTCCCCGCCTCTACCCTGTCTTCCCCGCGCCGCTCTCCTCGGCCCCCGCCTCTTTCTCCCGGCCTCTCCTCCGCATTCTCACCCTGCCCCAGCCCGACCTCAGCACCCGCCCTCCTCCCCTGGAGGCCGCGGCGCCTCTCCTGCCCGCGGTTAACGCTGGAGAGGCCGGCGCCCGCCCTGGCGGGAACTGCACTGACCCAAGAGAGGGGCTGCGGGGTGGGGAGGGGGCCAGAGGGCCGTGAGGGTAGTACGCAGAGCCGGAGCCCCGCTCCCGTCGCCCCATCCCGCCCACCCCCTTGCAAGGTTTGGTGCCAGGGCCCAATCTGGGCCAAGCAGGCAGCCAGCCAGGCTGCAGCTATCAGCTGGGTGGAGGGCAGTGCCAGCTGCAGGCGTCTCTGCCACCCCCACTAGCCCTACCTTCCCTCCAGCAGCACCTTCTACCTGAAACTGGAGCCAGGGAGAGCCAAAGGCATAAGACCCCAATTCACTTTGAGATCTTGTTACAACGGGGAGGCTAGGGGCTGAGCCTCAAAGTTAGGGTTAGACTGAAGCCCAGCTCACTTATTTTCTGGATGACCTTAGGCAAGTCACCTCTCTATGCCTCAGTTGTTGCATTTGTAAAGTGGAGGTAATAATAATACCCACCTCATGGGTGTTGTGACTTTTGGTGCCTGGGGCATAATAGTTCCTTCATAAATAATAATATCAATATTAACATAAAGTAATAATTTGAAAATTATTATTATGTCCCCGGGGGGCATTTGCTGTTGAGCAAAATGAAGTGTAATAGAATCTGTCATTAAACATCTATTAAGCACCTGTTATGGGCAAGGAAGGCCACTTGGTGTAGTGCAAGAGTCTTGGGAGTGAACTGTGGGTTTGAATCCCAGCCCTGTCACTTAGTAGCTGTGTGATATTGAGAAAGATCTCTCTCCTTTCTGAACCACAGTCTCCCAACAGTAAAACAGTGACAGTAATGCCCACTTTGCAGAGTCAGTGCAGGAAATAAATGAGGTAATGTCAGGAGAGTGTCTCGGGCAGTTCTTAGCGCAAAATAGGTGCCTCTCAGTCAATGAGAGGCATGGAGAAAGTCAAGAGGATGGGGATGGAAAGGGCAGACTCAGTTTCTGTTACGTGGGAGCTCTGGGGAGATAAGACTTGTGTGGAAAAAAAACTACCACTAACTCAAGGGGATCAAAGCTCGGTGCCAAATCCAAGGTCAGGAGGAAGAGCTGTGGGAGGGGACATGCCCTTAGCGTGAGAACGCATAAACTGCTAAGGGTGGAATCCCAGGCATTGGTGGGGGATGCTCCTGAACAGGGCCCCCCAGGACTCTCCCACTAGGATCAAGGGAGAAACCACTGGGCTTAAGAAGGGATGCAGTTGCTCCAGAATGATGGGTGCCAGCATCTGCTTTACTAGGGAGGCCCTGACAGGAGAACGAGGAATTAAAACGACAGTTGGAAGATGAGGCCTGAGCACAGTCTCCACCCTTTTAAATGACTGTCAATGTGGCAGAACATCGTTGCTACCTGCAGCTATGGCTGTGTGACCCTGGAACTGCGTTCCCTCATCTGTAAAATAACAGGGTCGGCCAGATGCTTCTAGACCTCCTCAGCTGCAACCCTCCAACCTTCTTGAAAGCAGTACTTGCTCTGACCTGTAGGAATGTGGGGGAGAAGCCATTCCTCCTTGGAGGTGCAGGGCTCAGGCCCATCAACCATTCGGTGAGCTGGCTCGGAGCCCTCTTTAGTGGAGCAGGAATGAGGCTGGTCTCCACACTGGGACACGCTCCCTGAGGCAGGAAGATCAACAGTCCATGGAATATGACTCTGAGCTGGAAGGAGCCTTGCAAGCAGGCATCCAGCACTCTCACTTATAGACCAGGAAACAAAAGCCCAGAGAAGTACAGGGACTTGTCCAAGTTCATGTGTCTCTTTGAGGGCAGAGTCGAGGTTCAACCCACTGCAGTATATTGCCTCCAATTAATTTAGTTCATAAGAACAACAAGAACAAAAGATCCCAGTAAGCTGGTGACCAAGATCAGTCAAAACCTCTCTGACTTCCTTTCATGAAAGCAAAATGGGAATGCATTCACTTCACTAACAGGTAAGCAAGTGTTTCCCGAAGTGAGCGAGTCATATAAACAGCCCACACAGCCCCCGTCAACCCTGTCCGAGGCTGGAGGGGAGACCAGTGGGGCAGTGGGCAGGGGCTCCTGCCAAGTGGGGGATTTTGCTTTTGTGATCAGCACTGCAGCCTCCCTGAAGAAAGTCCAAGGACACTGGGCTTGAAGTACTAATATGCATTTTTATTCTGCAATAATTTTCATACTGAGTTCAAGAGGCACCGGCTCCAAGTACATAAAACCAAATCAAATTAAATTAATTGATTTTATTGAAACCTGCTGCAGTTGTATTCAAGCCCACAGTCAGGAGCATGACCCTCGTGAAATATCAAAGGGGCTTTTGAAATAATTAAATTAATCACACCCCGGGATATGCCCAAGGGCTTGCTCCCGTGCTCAAGGCAGGCGCACACCTGCTCACTGCCATGGGCGACACGACTGACCGCAAACTGAGGCGCTGCTAGGGGAGCCGAAGGCCCACACTTCCCATTCTGTGGTGAGTTGTCTTTGTGCTTTTCATGCAAACACAGATGCACACGGGCACACACACATATGCTCACCAGGTAGAATTGCCCTCTCTTTCTCTCTGCCTACTTACGGTCCAGGCCAAGTGCTCTCCCAGTCCTCCTCCCCCTCCTCCCCCCTCCTCCCCCTCCCCCTCCTTCCCATCTTCCTCTTCTTCCCCTCCCTCCTCACCCCGCCCTTTCCTGACCCACCCAGGACCCCTCCAGCACTTACACCCATGTCCTTGGATGATACACTTTCAGGTTGCCTGTTCTTTCATATGAGGGGCTACCTTGTGTCACTAAGCAAAAGACAATAAGCCCCTTGGATGCAGAGAACGGGCCTCGGCCTTCTCTGGACCTTTCAGGAAGCTGAGCCAAGCTCTGCACAGGGAAGGAACTCCAGAGCGTTATTAAGCACCTACTGTGTGCTAGGGACTAATCAAAAACTTCACAAGTCTTGGGCTTCCCTGGTGGCGCAGTGGTTGAGAGTCCGCCTGCCGATGCAGGGGACACGGGTTCGTGCCCCGGTCTGGGAAGATCCCACATGCCGCGGAGCGGCTGGGCCCGTGAGCCATGGCCGCTGAGCCTGCGTGTCCAGAGCCTGTGCTCCGCAACGGGAGAGGCCACAACAGTGAGAGGCCCGCGTACCGCAAAAAAAAAAAAAAAAAAAAAAACTTTATAAGTCTTAACTCATTTCACCCTCACCATGACCCCCTGCCCCCATTCTGAATTGGGATTATTGCTGTCCTTATTTTATAGGTAAAGAAACTGAGGCACAGAAAAGTCAGGTAACTGGTCACCAAGGTCACCCAGCTGGCAAAATGAACGGAGGTCTGTTGCTTCCCAGTACATCTTAAACCAAAACTATTCCATAAACCCTGTTGCTGACCAAGTGATGGCATCACCCTTTCTATTTGAAGATTTTCTTACAAATAAGTAAGGTCATAAAATCCCGGTGTCCCAGGCAGAAGGGACACTCCTCACCAACCCTTCATCTCACAGAGGACATTTGCAGACCTGCAGGGGGAAGGTTCTTGTGCAAGGTCACACAGCAATTCAAAGGACAGAGCACCCGGTATACGGTTGGCTCCCAGCTCTGAACAGCTCTGTCCAGGGCAAAAAGTCACCGATGATTCCAGTTACTCCCGTACTGTGGGCTAAGATGCCAAATTAGGCTGTCCTTCAGAGAAGACGCTGAGTGTCCAGGGATGGAGCTGCCCATGTTCTGTGGCCTTGTGCATATTCAGGGAGCAAACCAGGGCAGAGTGGGGAACTGGCTCTTCGGGGATCAAACCCTTACACGGCAACCTCATCAGGACCTGCTTTAGCCTTGCTGTAACCTGCCAGGACACCTTAGGAGACAAAGCCTGCTGCCCTAACTCCTGTCTCACAACAAGCTTTCCAAGCCCTCGCCCTCACCCCAGCCCTCTCTCCTCTTCCACACTCCTCTCACTACCCTCAAGATTACCCTCAAAATAGAGCCCTGGACGCTGGCCAGCGCAAATCCCCTCCCTGACTGTGAGCCTGAGCTGCTTAATAATAATGATGAACGCAATCATCATAACCATGACAGCTACTCTTCATGGAGATTTTATTGGTCTGTGCCAGGCGCTCATACACCGTTCCGTCTAATCCTCACAACAACCGCATTTTACAGGTGAGGAAACTTAGGTAAAGGGAGGTGAGTAGCTTGCCCAAGGACACAAAGCTAGTACCAGGTGAGGACTGGATTCAAAGCCAGGTCTATGGCATCCCTGACTGGCACACCTGCAAAACACATCTTCCCCATATTTGTGGACTAATGCTCTTTATTTGCCTCTTCCTATGAGAATACCTTTTTTTAAACTGTGGTAAAAATATCTATATGTTGTGCCACCGTCACCACTATTTCAAAAAGTTTTCCATTAGCCCAAACAACAGCCCTGTAACTATTAAGCAATAACTTCCCAATCCCACCCGCTCCAACCCTCCCCCCACCACCTCGCTAATCCCTGCTGACCTCCAGTCTACTTTCTGTCTCTATGAATTTGCCTGTTCTAGATATTTCATGTAAGTGGAATCATACAACATTTGTCCTTTGCCTGCAAAACCAGTTCTCTTAAATAGTAAGCCAGACTCCTCAACTTTTTAGGCCCTCAGCTTCTCACCTGCCAAAGGACACAATGACCCTTGGCCTGACTCCTCCACCGGGATGCTGTGGAAGTGTGAACTAAGCGTGAACTGAACTCTGGCTCGGGGACAGGGATGTCAACACGGGGAGTCCTTGGAGGCTCAGCACCCCCAGCTACTGAAGTTCAGGAAAGGCCTTGTTTGGTCCTGAGCGTTACTATGAGGACCAAAGAAGCAATGTATTTGGCTGGGGGAAGAAAGTGGAGTCTCTAGAAGGGAAATGTGCCAAGAGGGGGACCCCAATGCCCCTGAGGGCCTGGACAGTGCTGTGTTGTCACAGGGGGCAAAGGGTGGGCCTTGGATGGACCATAGGGAGTACTGCACCCCAGGGGAGAAAAGGGGTGGCCCAGCCAGGGCTCACCAGCCCCCTCCCACCAATTCTGGGCCCACAGACTCTTCATCTCCTCTCCTTCTCTCCTCCCTGCTGTCTGCCCCTCCCTGTGGTACCAGCTGGGCAATCGCCTTCCTACCTGAGGCATTACTCATGCAGCCAGCGCCCAGCTCCCCGCAAAAGCCTTCCTGCCCGTGGTGGCTCCTCTCCAGCTCCACTAGGTCCTTTTCAATCTACATCATGTGATCTACTACACTTGGGGGACACTGTCTTTCAGGGCGCACACACAATGGAGAGTCCTGGTGCTGCCATTTTCTAGCTGATCTAGGACATGCGGCTCAACCACTCTGAGCCTCAGTGCTTCATCTGTAAAATGGACATGAAAATGCCCACTACCTGGGGGCTGTCCTCAGGACCAGAGGAAGTGTGTGTCTGTGACTTGTAACCTGGGCATGTGGCAGAGCTACGCGAAGACAAAGCACACGACGTGGGAGATCTTCCTGATACTCAGCTCTGCTCAACTTTTGGGGAAAATGCATTCCTTTTATACTTTAAAAAAAAGGAGGGATGATTATGGAGAAGAATGAGAAACTTGCATTGCTTTTAAAAGACAAAACGGGCAACTTCAGGGCGTTTCTAGCTTCCTGGGAGCCACATTAGCGATTCTCTGGGAATCACAGTGTGCACTGCCCACTTTGTCTGGAGGTTGCTTCTGGGATGTGCCGGTGAAGTCATGGGTAGGTCGAGGGCCTGGCACGTGGCAGGCACTCAGGAAAGGGTAGCTGTGGTGTTTCCCCCACTTGTCATGGGGGGAAGAGTTTAAAGAAACGGCATTGCAAACCCTCTGATTGGTATTGTCTCTTGATCTCCCTTAGGAGAGGCAAACGTTGGGTGGGAAGCTTGTGGGGCTGCAGTACCAGGAGACTTTTTTGTCTCTGCTTCACCATCACAGGCTGGGTGTATATCCTTGGACATATCACTTAACCTCTCTTGAGCCTGAGTTTACTCCCCCACAAAGTGAAACAAATATTACAACTTAATATCAAAAAGACAAACAATCCAATTTAAAAATGAGCAGAAGACCCGAAGAGACAGTTTTCCAAAGAAGACATCCAGATGGCCAACAGGCTCATGAAAAGATGCGCGACATCCCTAGTCATCAGGGAAATGCAACTAAAACCACAGTGAGATAGCATCTCACACCTGTCAGAATGGCTGTCACCAAAAAGACGAGGAATAACATCATCACGTTGGTGAGAATGTGGAGAAAGGGAACCCTCGTGCACTGTTGGTGGGAACGTAAATTGGTGCAGCCACTCTGGAAAACAGTATGGAGGTTCATTCAAAATTTTTTAAAAGGGGGCTTCCCTGGTGGCGCAGTGGTTAAGAATCTGCCTGCCAATGCAAGGGACACAGGTTTGAGCCCTGGCCCTGGAAGATCCCACATGCCACGGAGCACCTAAGCCCATGCGCCACAACTACTAAGCCTGTGCTCTAGAGCCCGTGAGCCACGACTACTGAGCCCACGTGCCACAACTACTGAAGCCTGCACGCCTAGAGCCCGTGCTCCCCAACAAGAGAAGCCACTGCAACGAGAAGCCTGTGCACCACAAAGAAGAGTAGCCCCCGCTCACTGCAACTAGAGAAAGCCCGCGCACAGCAACGAAGACCCAACGCAGCCAAAAATTTAAAAATAAATAAATAAATAAATGTTTTAAAAAATTAAAAAAGGAACTACTGTATGATCCAGCAATCCCACTTCTGGGTATTTATCTGAAGAAAACGAAAACACTAATTCAAAAAGATATACGCACCCTAATGTTCACTGCAGCATTACTTACAAAAGCCAAGATATGGAAGCAAACTAAGAGTCCATCGGTAGATGAATGGATAAAGATGTGGTATATGTATACCATGGAATGTTACTCAACCATAAAAGCAAAAAAATCTTGCCATTTGCGGCAACATCGATGGACCTGGAGGGTATTATGCTAAGGGACAGAAAAAGACAAATACCATATGATTTCACTTATATGTGGAATCTAAAAACAAACAAACAGAAACAGACTTATAGATACAGAGAGAAGACGGGTGGTTTCCAGAGGGGAGCGGGGTGGGGGGATGAGTGAAATAGGTGAGGGAAATTTAGAGGCATAAACCTCCAGTTATAAGATGCGTAAGGCGTGGGGATGTAGTGTACAGCACGGGGACTATAGTCAATAATGCTGTAATAACTTTGTACGGTGACAGACGGCAAGACTTGTGATTATTTCATAGTGTCTAAAAATATTGAATCACTATGTTGTACAACTGAAATTAATACAATATTGTAGGTCAATTATACTTCATTTAAAAATTAAAATTAAAAACAAGAAAGAAAACAAATGCCCTAACAATGGCTTCCTTGCAGGGCTCTGTGCTGATGACGTCAGAGCATGCTGGAGGAAACAGAGCCAAGGCTGAAGAATCAACCACATGCTTGTTTACCTTCCCTGCTCCCCGCTGCAACTCGGGAAGGGAGTTGGGCAAGTCAAGCACTTTGCCAGCAGCGCCCGGAGCCCTGAGTGTGAGGTGTTGTTATCACAGCCCTGCAAGGCAGACAGGGCAGGGGCTGCGCTGACCAATCCGGAGATGAGGACCAAGGAGCCCGAGGCACTAAGTGGAGCTAGAGCCCATCTCTGACTCCCAGTGGATGCCCAACCTCCTTCTAATACTCAGCGCTGGCCAGGGGTGAAAGGCGGCGCCTTAGTAGGCAACAAGCTCCCTGTCACCTCCGATGTTCAGTCAGAGGTTGGCAAGGGTGGAAGAGTGGAATCCAAGCCTGGTGATGAGCTGATCGCCTGATCGTTGAAAACTCTCCTTGCATTCCCGAGATTCTGGGATTCTAACTGGCTACCAGATTGGGAGGGGCTGCAAAGGCTCCGGTTTTATATTTACTACACTTGTTTATTGCATTTCGCTTATTGCTTCTTTTCTGAAGAGGCTTGTCCAGAACACAGTGCCCGGCAGGTGCTTAAAAAATACTTGGTGATGGTTTTGCTGAAGTGTCCCTGGAATCCACTGTCCACACTGCAACAAACCCTTGGGGCTCAGGCAGGGAGGTCACTGATACTTACTGGGCACCCTCTGTATACCAAGCAGGGAGGGGGCTCAGCAGTGCTGTCCTCACTGAATGGGAAGAAACTCTCGATGCTGTGTCCCCACCGCCCAGCCCCCGACCCCAGACAGCCCCGCCCCTTGCAGGAGAATCCCAATCCTGGCTCAGCTCTGCCCTTCTGGCCCTGCTGAGCCCCATTCCACCTTTCCACCAGAGCTGTCTGTGCCGGCTCCCTGCACAGTGACCAACTGGAGGTAGCCCCGTGTCCGGTCCCTCCTTGGCCGGAGGCAAAATCCAGATCCTCCTCCACCCGTCCAGCCCTCCTGCCCACGCCTGAATCTCTCCTTTGAAAACTTCCCCTGGACGAGTGACCTGCAGGCCACAGCGGCAGACCACCCTCGCTTCCCCTCCCAGCCCAGGCCGCCCCTCCCACGGGCCCCAGCCTACCCATTTCCTCTGCCCTTTTCAACCTTTGGCGCCAGGACCAGCTATTCTGAGCGTTTGGCTGGCTCCTTGCCCCTGCCAGCTGCTCCCTTACCGGGGCCTCCATTTCTTGCCTCTTCTTTTTGGAGTGGACCGTTACCCAGCCCTGCCAACAAAATGCACCCAAGAGCATGTGGTACTACGATACAGTAACACCAAAGGCAGCAAGACTCAGTGCAGACCTAAATGCTTGAGTTACCTGATTGGAAATGTTAAATACAGGCCACTGCATCGCTGTGTGTGTGTGTGCACGCGTGCATGTGTGCGTGTGTGTGTGTGTGTGTGTACACGTACCGATAGACTCTGGGTCCTTCCAAGATGCTTTTCAAAGCAATCTTTCTCCCCCTTTGCCAGAAACAGTGAATTAGTAAGGATGAGCCCCAACAGGATTAATAGTCCTTTTCTAGTTACCCAAGCTTCTTGCTTCTTTTATGACACAGCAACCGCTGGATCTCAAGGTTTCTTTGAGAAGATGCTACAGCAATTACTGCAGATCTTATAAAATTACACTGAATAGTATGTTTGAAAAGATAATTTTCTGTATTCGGCTCTGTGAAAAGTTTCCCACAAAAGCAGCAACAGTCAGATAAAGGTGCCCACCCACATAAAACAGTTTTTGTAGATTTTCAGATCCCCTTCAGAGTGTGGGGAAGAGAGAGGGAAGGAGGACAGGGCTACCAAAAGGAAAAACAAGGCCCCATGTCTTGCTTTGGCCTTGGTGACCAGGAAAACACACTCTCAGGGTTGCCTCAGTCAATATTTGATTCACTGAGCTTATTGGCCAGACCTCAACCTGTGGGGAACAGCACAGAGCCTTGCACAGAACCTGGGTGCTGGGTGAGGTATCCAGGATGAGGGCTGCGCTAGTCTGGGGTCTCCTGGTCAAAGGCTTCCTACAAAGAGGCCCTCAGAAAATGTTTGCATGCTGCAAGACAACCTTCCTGGATTTCTGCACCAAAGGTTTCTGATGCAGAAGTTCTGGCAAATTTGTTTTTGACAAATACATGGTCAATGTACAGATTTTCCTAAACATGACACAAACCCCACAAACCATAATGGGGAAAAATGGATAGATCTGATTAAATAAAAGTTTGAACTTTTATATGATAAAGATACCACAATCCAAGTTAAAAGTCAACAATCCAAGTTAAAAGTATACGCACCTATAACATACAAAGAGTTCCTATGAATCAATAAGGAAAACCATGAAGCATAAATGTCCACTAAATTATTTAAACTGTCCAATCTCACTAATGATTTTTTAAATATAAAAACCAGCTGTTGGGTGCTTATGAAGAAATGAGGGGCAGATATTTTAGAGGAAGGCAACTAGATTAATGAGAGGGAAGACCTGAGGTCCAGTCATCTGTCCTATGAGACCTCAGGCAAATCATTTCTCCGTCTGGGACAGTTTTCTAGTTAATATTTTAGTGGAAGTTGCATAAGGAATTGTATTTATTGGTCTTGCGTCTTTTACATCAGGCATAAAAACAGCTTCTTATACCTTCCTCCTTCTCTGAGCAGCTCCAGAATACTTATCGCACCCTTCTTCACCACCCTCTCCACTCTAGAAGATTAGAAACAGAAGTTTTTCTGGGTCCCCTTCCCAGCTGTGGAAGTTGAGAGGATGGAAAGGAAGTGGCTGAGCTAAGGCCCCTCAGCAGCCCTTGGTGTGTGTTACAACTGGTCCAGGGCTCTTGCCCTGTCTCCGTGGGGGCCTGTCTATGGCACAGGATCTGCTGGCCAAATGGCTGCATGGGGGATGGGACAGGGAGACAAGCAAGGGTTAGACAATAGAAAGGGCAAGTGTAAAGAAAGAGGATGGACTTAATGGTCAGGCAGCTTTGGGTTCAAATCTCAACTCTACAACCTCCTGGCCGTATGCTGCTGAGCACGATTCCATCTCTTGGAGTCTCAGGTTCCTCTTTCACAAAATGGGCACAATGCTCTCACCTCCCAGGCTCCTTTCCTTGCCATTACCTGGACCACTCAACTGGGCATATTTCAGAGACAGCCTTAGTCTGCTGCTACTTAACTCCTTCAGCTCCCTAAACCAGACTGTATAACACCACGGGCTGGAGTGGTGTCTCTGGAGGGGGCAGGGAGTCCAGAGATCTGAGAGTGCTGGACTCATGCCAGGGCCCTGTCGTGGTCACTTTTGAACTTCCAGCGCCTGGCATTTTGCCTTGCATGTGGAAGGCACAAGATAACATCTGCGGAATGAATGCAGAAAATGTATGGATGAGGAAGCCAAGGGGCAAAAAGGTGAAGCGATATCCTCAGGGCTATACAACTCATTAATTACCCGGAGAGGGTCATGAAGCCTTCTTTCTTTTCTATCATGGGGAGCATGGAGGGGAGAACATATAGCCAATCATACAGGCCCCTGAAGTCTCATATTCGCTAGGAAAGTCCCATCTTATATCTGTTTCCCCTTATAATTATAATAATGCCCACTTTCACTTTCAGACTGTCTATTCTCCCTGTTATGAGGGACAGTGGAGGGAAGGGCTCTGTGTTTCCCTGACTCCGTCTACTTCCCCACCCCTCATTTCTCTTAACTTGTCAGATAGGCAATTAAAATGTCATTCCATTCTCTATTCACTGAAAGCCTCACTTAAACTCTCCTCATCCCAAAGGCAACCTTCCCCCAGCAAAACCCGTGAAAGCTGAGGTCAGCCATCACGGGTGCTCTCGCTGCCTGCATAAGGAGTGATGTGGTTCCCCGCTGCCTACCTGCCTCCACTGCTATCACCAGCGAGGAGGGGCCGAGGGCACTGCCTTTGCCAGCTCTGGGCCGGAGCAGCTGCCCTCCACCCCGGCTGACTAGCATCTAGCCTTCCTGTGCCGCAGGGGCACCTAGGCCCGTCAATGGAGGGAGAGGGACACATTCACCACAGCTCCTGGTGGGCCCGGCAGCCTCTCCAGAGAAGGACAGGCAGGCGAGACGAGAGCTGGGGTTCTGCGGTCCATTCACCTAGAGAAATGTTGGACTGAGGCAGAGAGGCTCAGGAAAAAAGAGAAACATTCTCCCCGCAGGCAAGCACACCAGACCAGCGGGCAGCCTCAGAGACGAGCATTTTCAGATGTGTTCAGGTTCATGTGGTTTGACTGTTGGGTTGAGGGATAGGCTTGGTCCTCCCGCTGGTCCTCAGATGTTCACAGACGGCCAGGAGGAGAAAAAGACCATTAACACCTCAGCAAAGCAAGCAAGTACACACGTCTATGGGATCCTTCAAGGCCTGGCTCCACAGGTGCCTCTCCCACAGCCTTTCCTGGGCTCACCCGAACCCTCTGTGCCCATCCTCTCTGCACAGGCAGATGACAGAAGACTCGCTTGTGTGCAGCTCCTGAGGCCTGCTGTGGTTGCTCCCAAAGCATCACGTGGGGTGTGGTGCTCTCCCACTGGAAGATCACCCACCTTCCATCAGGGCAGGAACGCTTCGCTTCCTGGTCCCACAGGGAGTGGGCCCTGGGCTCTGCACACAGCCCATACTCAACTGGCACTTGCCAACCACACAACTGGGAGTGGGATCTTAGAACCCAGGGTTAGCAGGTCCGACCCTGCTGGGCCTGGGCCCTGAGGCTCCCTTGGCCGCAGATGAAGATGGCCTGGGGTCTCACTTGCTCTCCCCCAGCCCTGCCTGCACCTGTGGACCCCCGGCCTGCAGAGCTCCCAGGCCTGGCTCTTAGAGCAGGACAAAGCCGGTCTCCTGGCTTCTACCCCAGGCTGGCCGACACCTGGTTTCCCCAAAGGAGGAACCCAGGACTGCTTTGGCCATCTCACTCCCTCCTGGAGAGCCCTGGGTGTGACACGTCACGAGCTCTTTGAGATCAGGAACCTGACCCTCTGTTTCTTCTGAATTCCCCTCTCCCTCTCAGCCCTCACTTCCTCACCTAGGCCAGGCGCTCTACTCTGTCAGGAATACCCCAGAAATCATCCTTCTGGGAGCTGGTCTCAGCAACTGTTTGGTTGGAAAGGCCTAGAAAACCCACTGTCCCCACAATGGGGGTGCCTGCTGGTATACCAGCCCCAGCACAACCTGGACAGAGTGGGCTCTCAACATCACTTTGCGGACGTGCACTCACGTCTTCACTGTCGCCCTCTGACTGCCCTGCAGCCTGGCACACAGAAGGCACGTGGTAAATGCCTGTGAGTGAAGGGACACGTGCCTACTGGGGGTCAGGTTCTGTGCTGGGCACACTGCTCACTCTGTCGGTGCAAGGGCCCTGCGAGGCACATGTGATCGTCCCATTGAATGGATGAGCAAGCAGAGGCTCAGACAGGCTAGGTGGCTTCTCCAAGGCCACTCAGCAAATGTCCGGCCAGAGTTCAGCCTTAATCCTTCCTGTCTTTAAAGACTGTGGTCTTTCCACTCGCATTTCAGCGACTCAGTCAACACTGATGCTCTGTGTTCAGCATTTGGCAGGGGGCGGATTCAAAGCTGATTGAGAAATATCCCTGACTCTCAGGCAGTTCATACTGAAAGGGGCAGACAGTCCCTTCACAACCACCTGTGATGAAAGACAGACACGGCAAGGCCTGCCCAAGACGCTAAACCTACGTGCGCAGGCTGCAGGCAGAGGGGGAAGCGCATTCTGACTGGAGCAGAGAAAGGCATCTGGGAAGATGTGGTGCTGGGTTGGGCCACTAAGGACAGACAGGCTTCGGGCCAGGGACGGAGGCTGAAGAAGCTTTCGGGATGGACTTGAAGCAGCCCCCTGGTGGGAAGATGCGGCTGAAGTGGGGGCTTTCCTTAAGTACCACGATGCAGGTCATTGGGTGGCCACTTCCACGAGCCTGGCAGAGCAGGAAGAAGGGCTGGTGGGCCTCCACTCCAGGATGGTTTAGATCTCTCAGGGAGAGCTTTAGCACTGACAGGCGTGGGAGGGGAAGGCCCTGCTGGTGTGAGAGGTGGGAGTGGGGACCAGCATCTGCATGCCCTCCCTCCTCAAATGTGGTCTGGGAGATTCAGCCAACCTCCTGGCCTCAATCAGCAGGAGCCCGGGGGAGAGCAGATAAGCGAGGTCTGAAGGCTGAACTCCGGCCACGGGGCTGCAGACTTATTATTTTTCCCACACACTTGATTGACAGGACACATGGGGCCACGGGGAATGGGCTTCACTGGGCCTCTTCTGATTCCGGGAAGAGGAGGGAAATGACAGACCTGGGGTCCTTTGACAGCCCCTCCCCCAGGGCTGTGGCCTGGGGGTGGAGAGGGCAGTAGGGGAGGCTGCTCTCTCCCAGCCCTCTCTTTTGCCTCCTTCTAGCCTTTTGCTTTTTCTCCCTTCAGGGTCAGCACGGTTCAGGGAGGAAACACTTGGCAAAGCTGTTGGGAAAGCCTCTGGCACATAAGCTCCCGTGCTTTCTAGGGCTGGGGGAGGGTGGGCAGGGGGCAGGGTGGGAGTGAGTGTCCGTGTCTCTCTCGAGGCGACTTCTGGGATCACAAACGTTAACCCACTGTGAGCCATTAACACACTGTGAGACCCTTGCTGGAACTTAGTTTCCATTTCTGTAAAATGGATGCCTTGAAGCTGCCTCCATGGCAGCCCTTGAACGATGCCATCTTCCTCTTCCCAAGGTGTGTGAACAGTTAGTGTTCTTCAAGATTTGTTTATTATAATTTTCTGCTCCTACATTGTGATTTGAACAGTCCCAGTGTGTCAAGGGCATTAGACTAGAAACTTGATTAAGAAAGTCAGTAGATGCCCTCGAAGCACAGGAAACTCGTGCTTATTGAGCTTCTACTCCACACCAGGCCCTGTGTTGATTGTCTTATATAATTTTCACATCAGCTCTCTGAAGAGACTATTATCAGCCTGATTTCCCCCAATTTGGCAGAATTTCTTAAATTTCTTAAAGTCCTGCAGTGGCTTCCCAGAAATTGGATGAAATCCAGACTCCTCCCATCCCACCTTTCCAGCTCATGCCACCTTCCGATGTAGCCAGTCCTCTGATGGACAGAACATGCTACTCCTACTGGCTCAGCCACGGCCGACAGTACTTCCCCAGCCCCATTCATTTACTTCCACTTTTCCTCAGGCCCAGATCAAGTCCTGCTTCTCCCCCAAAGAAGGGCAAGGACCAGGGGAGGCAAGTGGGGTGCCCAGGGAACAGAATTTAAGGAGGCCCTCTCTCCCAGGTGCCAGTCCTGCACTTGCACCACCCTGAGAGTGAGGCCTCCTTAAATTTGCCCAGTGTGCCTCACTTGCCCCACCCTGGTCCCAGCCCTGCCCCGATGTCCCTGAGCCCAGCCCAAAGGACCTGCCAGTCCTCTGATGCTCCCACAGCACTCCCTTGTGGGTCCTGACACTGGATTGTGCCATGAGGGCGAGATTTGATTCCTTGCATGAGTGCCCATCGTTGCAGGACAGGAACCACTTTTCCTCTGTCCCCATCCCGAAACCAACAGGGTGCAAGGCTTTCACACCTCCACCCTTCAAGCTGCTCCCCGTCTGCACTCTTCTGCCCTCTGCCCCATCTGCCTAGGGACTCCAATTCATCTTATAATCTATATAAAAAGGATGGTTTATCTTTGCAGTGAAATATTACATAGCCACCAAAAACGACGTTTCTACATGGGTGTAGGGAAAGACTTTCCAGCTATGACTGAAAATCCAGAGGCTACAAGAGATAGATGAATTTTACTATATAAAAAATTTTAAATTATATGGCAAACACCATACGTAAAATCAAAGGTAAATGATAAACTAGGAGAAAATATTTGCCATATAGATCATAGATAAAGGTTTAATATCACTAGTATATTTAAAAAACTGTTAAGAATTGAGGGACAAATAACCAAAACCCCAATAGAAAAGTGGGCAATAGAAAAATGGGCAAAAGGATGGATTACTTCAAAAGGAATATAAAAAATAGCCTTAAATATGTGAAAAAATATTCAACCTCACCACAATAAGATAAATGCAAATTAAAACTACACTGAGGTACCATTTCATACTCATGAGATTGGCAAAAGTTTCAAAACTTGACAATACCTTCTTTGGCAAGGTTATGAAGAAACAGGCAGGAATGCAAACTGGTACAATGCCATGGAGGGGTATCTGGAAATATCTTACAAAACTCCATGCACATTTGCTCTTTAATCCAGTAATCCCATTCCTAGAAATTTACCCTGAAGATACACTTCCACGCATATAAGACACATGCATAAGCTTTGCAGCATTATTTATAATCATTTTCTGGTCATGCATAGGAGAGTGGTTGGATAAACAATGGTATGCATACACAGAGTACTATGCAGCTATAAAAAACAATGAGGAAGACCTCTATGAACGGTACGGGGTGTTTTCCAGGAGACTGAATGCATAAAGCAAAGTATTTAAAAAGCATATATAATATGCTGTATTTTATGTAAAAAAAGAGGGGAAAAATTTAAAACATATATAAAAATGTGCTAGTTTTTACAAAAAGCAATAGAAGTGTAAGCATCAAACGATTAAGCTGGTTACTACAAGAGGGGGACGGGATAGAAGGAACACAGGAGAGAGTGTTCTCTTAGTATACCTTTTTGTATAGTTCTGACTTTTGAAAGTATGTTAATATCCAACCTAGGGAATTCCCTGGTGGTCCAGTGGTTAGGACTCCATACTTCCACTGCCGGGAGCACAGGTTCAATCCCTGATCAGGGAGTGAAGATCCTGCATGCTGCACAGCACAGCCTCAAAAAAAAGAAAAAAAAAATCTCAACCCATTAAAAAATAAAATTAAATCAATAAGAATGGGAAGGAAAAATCCCTAAAATTGAAAGAAAACTGAAAAAAAAATGAACCTAACTGTATTTCAAATAAATATTATAACCACATTGAAGAGCAGGAAAAGAAAAAAGGAAAGAAGGACTAATCCAAGTTACTTATGAACACAGCAAAGGCGGGTTAGAGTGAGGGAAGAAGGTTTGCTGATTGTAGCGGTGTGGGTGAAGCAATTCCGACACTATTTTAGATGTAATATAGGATTAAGCAAATGAGTGAATGCGTTGGTTTGGGGAACCTGGGTTTTCACTGTGAAAGAAAGGCATAAATATAGTATGGGGGAGGACAAGAAGCAACCCTGTGGAGGTGGATTGGATTTGGAAGTACCGGTGTGGACGCATAATCTCTCACATATGAATATGTAAACGTATATGCATGTTTATGTGCACGTGTGTATACATATATATGTATTATGAAAGTTATGTATATGTGTTTATACATACATGTAGTTCCTAGTTCTGGCCCTCGAAGGGGCCAAGAAGCAGACACTCAGCAGCAATGAGCATACCCAGAGCCCAGATGTTGGGCTCTAATACCATTCCCCACTAAAAGGAAGCGGGGTTTCTCAGAGAAAGGACTGATTTCCAGCCTAGCACCAGGCAAGTACAAGACGAGCCTGGAACCTCTTGTTATGCCAGGAAGTAAGAAAGTGCTCCATAACAGGGATGGTGGCGTATCAAAATATCACGGGAGTTAGCTTAGAGGGGCTGCTATGGGTCAACTCGGGGGCAATTTAATCGCCAAAATAATTGAGTACAGTGAGAAATAATAAACTCTTGGAAAAACAGAAATTCATGAGATGGACAAATAAATACATTTTATTGCTTACAATAGTAAATGTATACTGCTTACAATACAGATAAATTCTGCTGCTACAGTAGAATGCCAAGGGCCAATTGGTAAATAGGGAGGTAATGCTGGAGCTGGAAAAGCATCGATTTGCAGCAACCGTCCTGTTAACAATTGGATCAGGCAAGAGTCATCGACGGGTACTACACCTCGGGGGAAATCAATGAAGAGCAGTGTACTTAAAAGTGTCTCCCCATAGGCTGCATACTAGTTATAAGGGAGAAAAAACACAATCCTCATATAGTGGAGAAATTGGCAATACCTTGACTGAGAGATCAAGATTAAATCACCAGTGAGGACCAGCGAGTGCCTCCTGATGTGACTGCCTGAGAAGAACCCAAGGTTGTCCAGGCAGGATTCTGCCAAGAATGTATAACCTGAATCTAATGACAAGGAAACATCAGACAAACCCCCAATGAGGAACATTTAATGAAAAATAAGGGGGCATTTGTATTCTTTCCAAATCTCAAAGTCCTAAAAGACAAAGAAAGGCTGTGAAAATGTCTCAGATTAAAGAAGGCCAAAGAGACGTAACAACTACATTCAACACCCGGCCCTAGACGGGATCCTCGGTGGAGACGGATATGCCATAAAGAACATCCAAAGGTTAACTGATGAAATTGGAACACACCACGTAGAGTGGTAATTAGATAAAAGTATGCATTAACGCTACATGCGTTGATCAACTAATACTATGCTTATGCCGGGGAATATGCCTATTCTTAGGAAACACATACTGAAGTATTTAGGGGTAACACCCTCAAGTGGTTCAGACAAAATGTGTGTTTGTGTGTGTGTGTGTGTGTGTGTGAGAGAGAGAGAGAGAGAGAGAGAGAGAGAGAGAGAGAGAGAAAGAGAGAATGATAGGTAGAAAGAGACGGCACAGATGATAAAGGAAATGGGGTAAAATTTTAACAATAGATGATTCTAGAATATAAAAATGTAAGGGTCTTCTTTGTATTGTTTTTATTTTTTGCAGTTTTTCTTTAATCTGCAATTATTTCCAAATAAAACAATTTTAAATGTATGTTCCATTTGAATGACGTTCCCTTCTCTGCAGGTGCAGACCCTCCTCTGCCAGGAGACCCCGGGCAGGCGGCCAGGCCAGGGGGCAGTTCAGAAATCAAGCCATCTGGGTTCAGTGTGGCCTTGAGCCAGTGCTTTTCCTCTCTATCTGCACTCCTCCTCTGCAGGGCCATACCCACCTCCTGGGTTGTTAGACAGTTGAAACAGGTTATGCTGGCGGGCCATGCAAAAGGCAGGATCACCGTGAGCTCTGCCAGGAGCAGAGCTGAGAGCTGCCTGCAGCTCTGAGAGCCATAGTGCCCTCCCGCAGGACTGCGACGCTGGACAGGCACTGTCCCGGGCTAGCCTCTGGCGGACTGAGCCTCTGTATTCTTGCTCCGACCCTGACCCCCACTTTTCTTCGGCTGGCATCTCCTCTGGGGCCCGCTCCTGGTGGCTCTCTTGGCACCTTGCTGGAGCCCCTTCTGGTGAGGGATCAGATGGCATTTCAGTGTGCATTCAGCATGGCCCCAGATTTCCTCTCCCAGAGGAACCCGCTGTGACAGTATAGTTCTGGTGAAAAGAATGGTGGTCCCTGGAGAATAGGCTGAGGACTTTCTTGGAGGCCCTGAAATGGGCCCTAAGACCAGGTCTGCCCTGACAAGGATGCTGGGCCTCCTCCTTTGCCCCCGGCCTGCCACGTGGGCAGAGGCGCTGTGCTGCTGTCCCCAGTTGCCCCTCCAGGCTCACTCTGCACCTCTCACTTGTCTCTGTCCCCGGAGGCTGACCACACAGACCAGAGCAATGGCCCCTTGCCCTCTGCCCTCCGTCCTGTTGGCTCAGCCAATGGAGGCCCCGGAGGAGCCTGCAGGGAGGGAGAGAGGGAGGTTGGGTGTTAATGCCTTGTCCCTCTGTCTTCCGGGGCACCTCAGGTCACAGCCCAGGCAAGGTGGTCCCCAGCACAGCACCCCTGCTCCCTCTGCTTTCAGCAGCCTCCCTCCCCTTGCCCCTTCAGCCCCAGAGGTGTAACCGCTGCACTCCCCGTGTCATGTGGGTTCTCTACGTCCTGTGCTGTCCTTTGGTCTCAACTCTCTTCAAATTGCTCACTTTGAGTCTGCCACCTGCTTCCCGCCAGTCCCTGCCTCGTGCAGACACCTGTGGAGGGAGGTCAGGCCCTCCCCCATAGACATGTCAGGTGTGTGTCTGCCCTTGAGGCCCCATTACCACGCTCAGTGAGGGGACCCACCACGAAGCCATTCACGTTGCAGAACAAAAGCAAGGGCTGCCACTTCAGCCTTCTTCTGAGGCTCACGGCTTCCCGTTCCAACTCTATTTCATTTTTTTCATAAGTTACTGCTAACTGAGAAGCAGTATAAGAAGGGAATTAAAAGAGAGAAAAGTTGGTGGAGGAATGCCTTTTTTGTTTGTCTGTTTGGTTAAACCTTTTGTTATTAATTCTTTAGGAGCCTGATTCAACTACAGGAACGTGCGGCAGAAGCCGTTCTTCAAAATTAGTTCCGAGAGACACGCAGGCTCTTTATCATTCATTCTCTTAAAATCCAAATATTAGCTAATGCCTCTTGCGCCGTCAGAGCGGGCAACTCCGCTGATGCATTGTCCTGCCTGAAAGTGAAGAAGGCCTTTCATGCCGAGGCCTCTGTCAAGTCCCTCTGGTCTCCTGCTCACACCGTGACAAACCCTGATGTGCTGTGTTGGAGACACTTGAGGGCCCAGGACAAAGGCCCAGGGCTGGGTGCGCAAGGCTGCCCCTTCCTCGGCCCTACCCAGCACTAGAGCCCCCCATCCCCTTGGAGCCCAGGGTGGCCTCGAGCAGACCAGAAAGGCCCCTCCTGGTCCCAAGCGTGTGGTTTCCCATATCCAGGGCCAGAACTGATGTTGAAGGAGGTGAGGGGAGTGATGACTCGGGGGCCCTGAGGCTTAGCATTCGAACTGCTTTGCATGTTTCCTTGGATTCCCCACTGCAGCCTTCATCTCTGGAAGGAGCACCACAATGCAAAGGAATTCATTTAATCTTCCAGGAACAAACAAATCTGGATTTCGGCACTCTGAGCTCTAGAGTCACTGAGAGGTAACATGGTGGTGTTTATAATCAGGCCCGGAGGAATACCGTGAGGTTCTTAGCTCAGTGGAGGCTCATCGTCCTTGAGGACTGTGGGTGGGACCAGAGCCCCCAGCTGATAAGAGTTGGCTAAGCAGGGTCTGTGCCTGGTGGCCTGGGTTGCAAAGTAGATGAATACAGGTCCCTCAGGGGTTCTCCTAGCCGGCTGGGAGTGAGGGAGACTGCACAGGCCCAGTGCAGGGGCTGCAAAGTGTCAGAGAAGGCAGAGATTCCTGTACACTCAGTGAACCAAGGAGGGCTTCCTGGAGGAGCTGGGCTTTGACAGATGGTTAAGCAGTGGAAAGGAGAGAGGAGAGGAAAGGGCAAGGAGAACTGTGAGTGAAAAGCTCAGAGGTGGGGGTGGGAGTGAGATGGGGTGGGAAATGGTCAGAGGTAAGGCTGGAAGGACCTTGCCTGCAAGCAAAAGTATGAATTCTTTCTTTCTTCCTTTTGTTTCCTTGAGCAATCCAAAATTCACTATTAATCTCCCAAGACCTATCTTGTTGATAAATGTTGATTTCCCCTGCACACCTGTTCATATTTCTGATGGAAATGTATTATAAAATCACTCCATTCTGCTGGTGATTACCATGGTAATCAGGAACGCCCACCGGCAGGCCAGCACTCCTCTGAAAACAAGATTCTGCAGATACAGGCTTTCATTTCACTTACGATGTGCTTGGGGAGAGAGGGAGTGAAGCAGGAGTGGGGCAGGGTGTAGGGGGATGGTCTCCTTCTCTGCAGGAGTCTTGGCAGACAGCATGGCCCCCAGGGCCTGGGAGGGCTCTCCAGGAAGATGGGGGAATGGACCAGACAGAGGCCAAGTCCCTGGGGGCAAGTCCTGCATCCCTTGGTGCTCTACAGTGTGTGTGCAGCTGGGGACAGCTTTGCAGGATCCCAAGCCAGGAAAGGATCTGAGCTACCAGGTGCCCAAGATCAGGAACCTTGGCTAGAATTTCATTCAGTGTCCCACCTCTGCCACAGGAACCACCTTTAGGTCTCCTGGAACATTGCAAAGATACCGTCATCATCACTATTATTATGATTATTTCTCCCTATCACAGGATCATAGCTTACGGCTTGGTAGAAAGCCCCAGATGTTTGAACTGTATTATTTAGTCCTGATGTGGTCTATTTTAAATTTTCAAGACCTCCAACCAGACTGCTGGGCTTTAAATCCCAGCTCCACCACTGGCTGGCTGTGTGACCCTGGGCAAGTTACTGAAACTCTTTGCTCCTTCTCACCTGTAAAAGGCAGATAATCCAAGTTTCTCATGCATAAGATTGTTGTGAGGGTTGAGTTCATACACGTAGCATCGTTATAATACGCCTGTCTTAGAGTAAGCGCTCAAAAACGCCTGGGATATCGCAGAGCCTCCCCTCTCAGCGGACAGGGGACAGGGAAGACTGAGACTGCAGCTAGTATCCTGGACTTTGCACAAACATCGCCTCACCTCCTTCTCCTGACACCCCCGTGTAACCCTCTCTGAACAGTAGGCAGGCTGGAACCCCAAAGCCCCATCTGCGTGGTGACAGTGGTGGATCTGGGCTGGAGCCCAGGACCCCTGCCTCCTTGCCCACAGCTCTTTCATTTTCCTTCCCAAAGATGTTGCTTTTCTGGCCTCTGGCTGTTCACCCCCAAACTAGGACCCAGTCATCCCCTTACTCTGACTGCAGTCCTGGGAAGCTAAGGCCTAGTGAACATAGGATGCTGGAACAGTCACATCCTAAAAGTCTACATCCTAAAACATCTACAGCTCTCAGTCACTCCTGTAATTGCCCATACATGTCAGATGTTGCCTAATGAAAAACTACCACCATAATCATACCAGTAGTTGCATACATCGCTCTCACTGTTCTAGGCTCTACACTACCTTCTCCGTTTAATATAATAATATGTGTCGTCAATGGAATTATTTTACATTGCGCCAGACATCATATAAGACAAATCAGCCCAGGAGATGCGGGCTCTGCCTTATAGAACTCGCCCCCAGCAGCAGCTCACAGGCCATTATTCGGGGCCCTGCAAACTCTGTGCTGTGATAAGGAAACTCCACCAATTTGATCCTTTATCTGGCTGCAGGTTGAGGAAAGATATTATTTCAATCAAGATAATGATTCTATTTCTTGGACGGAAATGAGGTTTTTTTTTATTGCCTCGTGGGTGTGACACCAAGATCCGTCTTGGGGCTTGAACAGGTCACGCACAAGTTAGAGGGTTTTCTTGCGACCCGAGAGAGAAAGTAAACACAATGGAGAGCGGAAAAGAGGAAAACATACACGCCAGGCCTATGAGATGACAAAGTAAGTTCTACTTGGACATTTATAGGCATTAGACAAAACCAGTGGAACCAAAATTCGGAAGATAAGTGCGCAGTGTGAGCCCGATAGGCTGCATTTCAAGCGAGGTAAATGGCCTATAAAGGTAATAATGATAACGAAGCATAAACCAGACGCAGCTACGACAGCAGCTTAAAAGTCTCCTAAACCTGCCCGTCACGTAGAGTAGACTTCCTTCGTAACTTTGCTGACAGACTGCTCTTTCAACACCTCCCAGGACAGGGAGCTCACCAGCAAAGGAGCCCACGCCGTCGCTGACCAGCTCCTATGTTGAGAAAGTATCTCCAAATTACACAGTGAAGTCATTTCATAAAAGGAAACCGCAGTGAGAATTCACAAGGTGCTGACACTGCAGTGGATCTAAACACACTTTGGAAACAATACACCTTTCAGTGAGCTATCAAACGATACGCAAATGACATTAGATGATAAATGCAGTGAGACGGCAATGGTTTGAATCAGTGAATTTCGTGAAATTTTAAATTATTTAAAATATTTGGAAATTTCAAGGACTGTAGCACAGCATCTCAAGCTCTTTTATAGGTGATTTGCTTTAATGACGAAATAATAAGAATTTGCAATTCTTATATCAATTGTTTATATAGTCACTCTAAGGAGTTTGGAAATGTTTATAAAGGTTTTATGCCTTTTGAACATTCCACTGAGAGCTGACTTGGTGAACTGCTCTCTCTCCAAATAAAAGGTACATTTCAGCTCAACCTGTTCTGGAAAAGACTCAGTCTTACTGATTGATTCTTGAGGACCAAGTAGGTGGTGCCTTACTGTACTGCAATCAGACTCACCAAAACTTTGAAATCTAAACCACACCATTGTCAATATGTGTAGACTATCATCGGCAAGTAACCCCAAATCTGGGTAATATTGGTTGTCACCAGGGGAGGAGCTGGACTGCTTGCAGACAGAGGTGGGAAGGAGATTTTTCACAGTACACTTTTTGGTACTGTTGCATGTAGGGCCATGGAACCGTATTACCTATTAAGAATAAAATTATACTTTTGAAAAGCACATAGTTATTTCAGTGAAGACAGACTTTGACACCATTGATTTCTGTTTTAATGCCTATACTCTTAAAATGCAATGAAAATTACTGCCAGGTTAGGTGAAAACTACATTTGGCTGTCTTCACAGCAGTGATGCTCATGGCAGGGTAGTGAATGTGACCAATGCCCCACTCGGACCCTTTTTCCTGCTGGGCACCCAGCCAAGGAGAGACCTGCCTTGACACATCTTTGCTCAGCTCCTCCTTCCTGACCCTGCTTCCCTCTCCCTTACAAGCTTTCCCTAGTGCTCTCTTCTGCTACATCGTGTGCACCTGAATCCTTGTCTCAGGCTCTGCTTCTAGGGAACCCAACCTAAATCAGTCACCAATGGCTCCAAGTGCAGCCCTCCTGCATCCTTCCAGAGGATTATCCCTGGTGATAGAAGCACACATGAGCCTTTGTCTTTGAGGGCAGAACCATAACCATTTTCCTGCCCAGTCAAAACCACCAGTCTGATATCATACATCCCATGAAAGGCTGCACAGCAAAACGGTGACCATCCAAAACAGAGTTCCCACAGCCAGACCCGGTGGGGCCGCACAGCACTCTCCTTCCCCAGGACGAACGAGAAGGGGGCAGGGGCAGACCCAGAAGGCCTGCTCCCTAATCAGACATCTAGTGACGTGCAGTGGAAAGTCAGTGTGAACATCAGCTCTACCAGCTGAGCAAACTCGAACAAAATATTTAACTACTGCGAGCTTCGGTTTCCTCATCTGCAAAACGGCACTACCTGACGGAGGCTTGGTGAGGCTCAGATGAGGCAATACAGTCAAGCGTGCTGCAAACAGCAAGGCTACATAAATACTGGATGTTGTTCTTGACATTTAGAACAAGCAAGCTTCTCCTGCTTGCTTGGAACGAATAATTAATTAACCTTTGTTAAATAAATAAACCCCAGCTGCTCCTCATACTGGGCATAGTACCTTGAGCTCCCTGTGTGAAAAGCAGCTCCAGGGAAAAGCAAGTGGACGTGGGGAGCACTGTCCTGGTGGCTGTCCACCTGGAGCTTAGGGTATGTCTCCACCGCTGATCTCAAGATCCTTGGTTGCAGCTATCTGGAGAAGGCTGTATCTCTCCCTGTCTCTCTCTCTCTCTTTCTCTCACTGAGATACAAGGAGTACGCCCAATGTGAATTTCCTGTTATCTATCCAGTGTATACATTAATCTCAAATACAACCTCAAACTTGTTGAAAAATCCATATGGCCATTTTCACATAATGAGTCATAAACTGGCAGAAACTTAATTTTACTTACATAGATGAGGGACACTTTACTCCATCGTGATTCTTTGTGGAATTCATGAAGCCATTTCAAGCCCTGTACCATCTGGCCCTGCCCAGTGTCACCAGTGTTTCCTCCCTTCCCTCATTAGACCCATGTCTATGACATCCTCCATGTGAGCCATTGGGTGTTCCCATCCTGGCACCTGTGCCTTGTTCTCTTCCCCCTGGAACAGCCTCCCTCCTCCATCAGCCCAGCTCGCGTCTCTTTCCCCAGGAAGCCTTCCCTAACCACTCTCACCACCAGCATTTCTGCCTGTGCAATCCGGGCCACAGCAGGACGTATGCCCTCTCATAAAGTTCTCTCATGGTCTCATGTGCAGATGTCTTCTCTTCCCACACTGGACTGACAGCTCCTCCAAAACAGAGCCTGAACCTGATGCTTCTTTTGTAGTGCCAGGTGCCTGGTGAATTCATAATATTCTCCGATTGAGTCATGGATTGGGTCATAGGATTGCTCTTAGTTTAACACACTGTTAAACGGCCTATATGAGAATCTACTGTTCTAAATAAGGTCACCCTAGCAGCAAACCTGGAACTGTACAAACTGTCTGTGGCCCCAGTGTTAAAAAAAAAGTGCACATCCTCCTCATACCAGAGGAGTCCTGCTTTCCTCACACACCAGTCAACCACAAGGGAGCGACTCTCTTTAGTGAGCCAGTGGGTACACCCTCCACTCAGAGGGCAGAGCCAGGGTTCAAACCATGCACCTTCACAGCCTTACACCTCTGGGTCCAGCCCCACCCAGCCAGAGGCACCTTCCAGAAGAACCAAAAGCCCGACTCCATCAAGGTCATGCTCCCTGCCCCAAACAGGGAAACCCACCCACTCCCAGGAACATTGTCAAACCACAGACCTAAGAAAGCAAAATTCAGACTCACAAGCAACGACGCCTTCTTCTTAAATTTCAGGCCAGCAGTTTTTCTGCAAACCTGCTCATTTCCTGCAAAGAGAAGAAAGGGATGGAGAAACATATTAGCATCTGCTCTGGGTATCCTTCAGCTGTTTCGTGGCCGACCTCTGGCTTCTGCACCTTCTCTGCATTCTCACTCCCAGCAGCACTCTCCCCTCCCGAGAACAACGTGTGCTTGCTGCGGGGGCGTCCCTGGCAAGATCCCCCCTCCTGCGGCCACGGGTTCAGCCCACGTCGCCTCCCTCCCCCTCCCCGGCGCCATGCCAGTCTCAGATTGACCACTGCCTCCAATTCCCTGAAGGCGCTGGGCTTCTTCCCACTCCGGAGTGAGGCCTCCTCTTCTGTAGCATGGGGTTGCCTAGCAACCCCGCTCGCCAGCTCAGAAGGCCCTCCTAAATTGGACCTCGCAGCACAGGGCATCTCCTTGTACAGCTGCTTGAATCTTAACAATCTGGTTCTGAATAATAACACAATGGTAATTGCATGCATGGGCCCCAAACTACATTTAAATAATGTTCAAGAGCTGACACAAACCAACAGAGGCCAGAAAATGCATTTCAGAGGTCGACTGTAAGGCCAGGCAGGACATTCGGTGAGGGAGGGAGTTGACACCAAAGACTTGAGTTAATGACAATGCCAACCTGAACTGTGAGTTCTCCTGCCTTTCTGCCTGAGCATGCCATCACTTTAATGTGTTTTAGGTGAGTCTGGGATCTGTAGAGCCAATTAATGTCCACAGGTAGTGATGCTTCAAGACAGGACGCCCCTTAGCTCGGCAGCAGCGTATTGAGATTTCTGGAGGGGGTGGGGGTGGTGAGGATACAGGACGAGAAGGGAGAACCGTGCCTGAGTGATTTCCCTTGGCTTTTACAATCGTGGCTAAATACATTTTAGGAGGTAAGAGAAAGAACCTACCAAGCAAGAGTGCAAAGCACTTGCTACCTCAGCGAGAGACAAATTCAACATGACTGATGTGTTTCAGGATAAGAAGTGAAGGCGAAGAGGCCTTGACACTGGCTAGCACGCAGACTGAAGCAGCTTAGGCCACGTGCACACAGAGTCTAGCCTTCAATCTGTGTCCCTGGCAGAGGGTAATGAAGAGCTCTGCTCAAGGCAGGAGTCCTCACATGCGGGGAGCGGCAAGCTGGCAATCTGCTCCTCGTGGAGTGATAGCAGCGAGGGCCAGCTGATCACCCCTGATAATTTGAAAGGCTGAAGCACCTTTTTTTAAAAGCTCAAAATCGTCCTGCAAGGGACTTAAACAGATATTCACACACCCATGTTCATAGCAGCATTACTCACAGTAGGCAGGAGATGGGAGCAACCCAAGTGTCCACGGGATGAATAGGTAAACAAAATGTGGTCTATGCATGTGATGGAATGTTATTCAGCCTTAAAAAGGAAGGAGATTCTGACATATCCTACAACATGGATGAACCTGAGGACATTACGCTAAGTGAAATAAGCCAGCCAGAAAAGGACAAATGCTGTATGATTCCACTTATATGGGTATCTAGGGTAGTCAGATTCATGGAGACAGAAAGTAGAATAGAGAGGTTACTGGGAGCTGGGGAGAGGGGCGGGAATGGGGAGTTCATGTTTAATTTTGGGAAGATGAAAAAGTTCTAGAGATGGATGGTGGCAATGGTTGTGCAACAACGTGAATACACTTAATGCCACTAACCTGTACACTTAAAAATGGTTAACATGGTAAATGTTATGTTATGTATACTTTACCACAATTTTTAAAAAATCCTCCTGCAGTAACAGTACAACATACACAGCATTTCTCTACAAGACTTTTGTCCACTTCATCTTGGAAGTCAAAATAGCCTGTGTTGTTCACAAGCTCAGACAGGGAGACTGTCACCAGGACTCAAGGGCAAACTAGGCAGTGTGACTCTGGGCCAGGGAACCCATGGCTTGTAAGCATGGTGTTCCTGCAACGTAGTCACAGATGGAGGTGTCTGAGCATAAGGAACAGGGTCTTCTTGTGACCACTTCCTGGAGTCCAAATACCATCACCCCCCAGAGTGGGGCCTCCTTCCACCCAGGAGTCCCAACCCCTATGCCCCGTGCCTGCTTCCTCCCCGAGGCACGTGGACTCATTCTTATCCTTGCTCCCTGACTAGAAAGCCCTTTCCTGGGGCCTCCACCTGACCTAATCCTACTCTTTCTAGTGGATCTACGTCAAATTCCACCTCCTCCAACCAGCCTTCCAGAACCTCCCACCTCTGCTTTCTCCGAACGTCACACAGCAGAATCAAGTACTTGCTTGGGAACTATCCTATCCTGTCAGGAAGGTTTGTCTCTCCCCCCAAATCTCCGAAAGCAGCCTTGGACAGAGATTGTCACGAACATTTTTTGTCTGCCACGGGCTCTGAGCACACGGTGGGCTGTTCCCTGGAGGCTCTGGGAAGGACAACAGGCCTTGCCTCCTTTGTCAGGAAATCCGGCCACAGCTCCCCTGCCTAGGCTACATAGCACGTCTGCTGGCTGCACAGCCCTCGAGCTAAATATTCCAGGCGGGCGTGCAAGTCCCTCCAGCCACTTAGAGGTGTAACTCGATGTGTGCAACAAACAATTGAGCATGTACAGACTTTATTAATTTGGAAAGGTCATTAGAGCCAACAGCTTCCCCAAGTTGAGAGTGAATGAATAGCACGGATAAGTTTTTTCAGTGTCCTGATTTTTTTCTTGGAACGTGCTCTAAGCCTCAAAAAATAATGGTATAAGGGAAAAAAGGGGGGAAAAAAATCCAGGCTTGCGAGACAAAGGGAGTTGACAGGAGCTCTGGACAAGCCTCTTTCCCTCTCTGAGCCTTAGTCTTCTCATCTGCAAGTTGAGGGAGTGATTGCTAAGGTCACTTTAAACTTAAAAAGTAAGTAAATAGGGCTTCCCTGGTGGCGCAGTGGTTGAGAGTGCGCCTGCCGATGCGGGGGACACGGGTTCGTGCCCCGGTCTGGGAAGATCCCACATGCCGCGGAGCGGCTGAGCCCGTGAGCCGTGGCCGTTGAGCCTGCGCGTCCGGAGCCTGTGCTCCGCAACGGGAGAGGCCACAACAGTGAGAGGCCCGCCTACCGAAAAAAAAAAAAAAAGTAAGTAAATAAAATTATGATTCTAGGTGAGAATGTGAAGTTAGCAAATTTACAAGCTAATAGTTACCCACCCCACACCCCATCATCCTCCCAGGTGTTGGGTACCACTTCACCTCTCGAGAGATAAGTTTCCAGTTCGTGGCCCCTCAGCCAGGAAAAGGTCCTTAATGATTTCAGGTGCCTTCCCAGACCCTGACCTGGGGGGTCTCAGACCCAACAATCTGGCTGCCTTGCTCTCATTAAGGAACACTCCAGACTAATGACTTGTTTTCTTGAATCTCCAGGAATGGCTGGAAATGGGCCAAAGGGCATCACCCCAACTCCGTCTCCACAGCCCTTGGCTCCAGGACCAGCCGGTGCTATCTGTCAAGGGCCAGGCCTCTGCACGGCACACGCTCGTGGTTCTCCCCAAGGAGAGAAGGAAGCAGCGGTCAAGGAGCAGAGGGTTCTGGCTCCAGCCTGATGACACAGGGAGAAACAGTTGGCCCTTGACCAGGCTGTGCAATCCGACATCCCTCCCTTTCTCCATCCTCATGCCCTCTTCTCTCCTCCCTGAGTGTACAGACACCGGGAATGTGGGAGGCCCACATCTGTCTGCAAATGTGTGGCCACAAACACCCATGCCCTTTGCTCTGATTGCTCTTAGCTTTCAGTAGCAATAGGAAGACTAACTGAATCGGAACTGTATGACCAACAGCCTAACACTCATATTAACTAATATTAGCATTAATATTAGTTAATATTAGCTAACATTTGCGTGACGCTTTTTTTTTTTTTTTTTTGGTACGCGGGCCTCTCAACTGTTGTGGCCTCTCCCGTTGCGGAGCACAGGCTCCGGACGCGCAGGCTCAGCGGCCATGGCTCACGGGCCCAGCCGCTCCACGGCATGTGGGATCTTCCCGGACCCGGGCACGAACCCGTGTCCCCCGAATCGGCAGGCGGACTCTCAACCACTGCGCCACCAGGGAAGCCCTGTGTGACGCTTTATAATTTAAAAAAATATGTTCCCACAACCTGTCAGGCAGGTGGGATAGATTTAACCCATTTAGTGAGCATCTGCAGTATCCCAGGGTCTTTGCTACCTGCTGGGGATGCACACATGGAAAGGTGTGGTTCCTGCCTGCAAACTCCCTCCAGGCCGGTTTATAGTCAGGAAGATGGCGGCATAGAGAAGCTGAGTGATGTTCTCAGAAGCATCCAACTTTCAAGCATCCCTGCTCAAACCAAGTCCTCAGACTCAGAACCTTTTCCAGCTGTTCCTGTGAGGTCTGTGAGTTTCGTAGAAAATTTAGCCTGTATGACGTCAACCAGAAGGGCCCAGCCAGAGGGTAGCATGGTTTGGGGACTGTGAAAGTCTATGCCCAGAATGAAACAGTGCCTGCGGATTAGGCCATGTTTGGTCCTGGAAACCCCAGAGGGACAGGTCCTGGGCTGGGAGCAGGTCAGAGCCTGCTGCACACGTGACCTTGGCCCCTTGTGGTCTTTCTGCTCATCGATAAAGACCCCTCTTCTCATCAGCCACCTTTGTAGAGACGCTGCCTTGAGAACTGACGCAAATTCATGAAATCTTTTTCTTTATTTTTTTAATCTGCACTAACCTCTCTCTTCTAGGAACTGCCACAGCAGTTACAATCAACATGTTATACAAAATTGGTATTGTTCTTTTCAGGGTCTCTAACGGCTTTTTGAAAAAAATTAAATGCCCATGCTGGAGGAACCCGACAAATCCCTCACTTTACAGCCAGGGCACCCAAGTCCAGCGAGGACTCGCCTCAAGTCATACCAAAGACAAGCAGAACCGGAACGTGGGTCCCAGACTCCCAGCCCGGGGCCTGAACACACTCACCCTACAGTGGTGGGAGGGGAGGTTCAGGCTGTGCCCTGCTTACCTTGGCCCCCACAGAAGCTGTCAGCAAGCATGAGTGGCTAGAAGGAAGGCTGTCTGATGCTGGATGGTGGCAGGCAGATTACAGCCTCCCCCCACCGCACACCCACCCCTGCGCCCCCAGGAATGATACTGAAGGGACCGGCTGTGCCTCAGAGGGAGGGGCAGAGGCCATGAGAGGTGCCCTCAGGGGACAGTGAGGTCATGGTCTCTGCTGCAGGGTCTTGCAGCTCCCAGGAGGCCATAATGCCTTGTGGGTTAGATCCAGACTGCCCCTGCCATTGACCAGCCGTGTGACCTTGGACAAATGACTTAACTTCTCTCTGCTTTAGATTTTCACCAGCAAAACGGGCAGAATAACGGCATTGACCTCCTATCTCCCAGGGTTGAAGCAGGGATGAAATGAGAACATGGAGGGAGACACCTGGCACAGGGCCCAGCACCTGTATATTCTCAGGTGAGGGCGGCAAGACCAGTCTCCCTGGGAGGTCAGCTCCATGGGGGGATGCTGACAGCTGTGCTCACTGCTAAGTCCCCAGCGCCTAGCGCTCGCAAGAGCGGCTCAGGAATGAGAGTTGACTGCGCTCCCGTGAAAAGTGCTGCCCAGCACCTAGTGAGGAGAGGCCTGCAGTGATGAGCCGTTACTGAGGGTGGGTCAGCTGAGGGTCTGTGGTGACAGGGAGGCAGTGGCTTCTCTTCCCAGGATCCTTCAGAGGCTGCGTTGCATAGGTTGCAGTTTGGTTTTTCCGCTGATATTAAAATCAACCAACCCGAGGTCAAAAAATGGCACAGACACTTTGGAAGACAGTTTGTCTAGTCTTTACGGGACTAGACATGCTCTTACCATAGGGTCCAGCAAGCGCACTTAGGTATTTACCGAAGGGAGCTGAAAACTATGTCTGCACAAAAATCCGCACACAGATGTTGATGGCAACTTTATTCATAACTGCCAAGCATGGGAGCCACCAAGACGTCCTTCAGTAGGTGAATGGACAAATAAACAAATAACTAAATATGCACACGATGGAATATTATTCAGTGCTGAAAAGAAATGAGCTGTCAAGTCATGAAGACATGGAGCAATCTTATACGTGTATCACTAAGTGAAAGAAGCCAATCTGGGAAGGCTACATACTGTATGATTCCAACTGTATGATCTTCTGGAAGAGGCCAAACTATGGAGATAGAAAGAAGATCAGTGGTTGCCAAGGGTCAATGGAGAGGGAGGGATGAACAGGCAGAGCACAGAGGATTTTGGGGGCAGGGAAACTATTCTGTATGATACTGTAATGGTAGATACATGGCTTTACACATTTGTCAAAACCCATAAAACTGTACAACACAAAGAATGAACTCTAACGTAAACTATGGACTTTAGTTAATAGTGATATATCAATAGATTAACAGATGCACACTACCATATATAAAACAGATAAACAACAAGGATTTACTGTACAGCACAGGGAACTATATTCAATACCTCGTAATGAACTATAATGGAACAGAATTGAAAAAAAAGTATATAGATATATACATATATGTATGTATAACCGAATCACTTTTCTGTATACCTGAAACTAACACAATGTTGTAAATCTACTAGATTTCAATAAAAAAATAATGTATCAGTTCATCGATTATAACAAATGCACCACACTAATGCAAGATATTAATAATAGGAGACACTCGGAGGGAGGGGAAGGAGAGGAGATATATGGGAACTCTCGGTACTTTCTGCTCAATTTCTCTATAAACCTGAAGGTGCTCTTAAAAATAGTCTATTAATTAAAAACAACAACTGACCCCAAAACACAGCACTCAGGGCCAGTTAGTACCCGGGCCATCACTGAGCCCCGCTGGGCGGCCACGTCCCATGCGGGGGACTTGGAGGAAGGTCCAGAGACCAGCATGATCCTTCCAACTTGAAGCACAACTGCATCCGACCAAAATGTTAGAGACCGTGTGGGAAAGCCAAGTGGGGAGGCCAGCACGACCCCCAGCTGGTGAGGCAAACAGCCGTGCACCCCAGCAACCGGAACACCTCTGGCTACCGGGCAGTGACTCAGCCATAACTCATCCTTCCCCAGCACATGGCCTGTGCCAGGCTCACCGCCACTGCCTTCCGGAGGGGGGTCAGAAAGAGACCCAGCCCATGCCCGCAAGCCAGACTCCACCCAGCCTTTTTCTGTTCCTTCCACCCCCAACACCAGATATAGCAGGTGCTCAATAAACATTTATTGAATTAGTGATTAATTGTATGCCTCTTTATTTACCCACTAAAGGAAAGAATCTGCTTGTAAGCCTCCCTAACCCCCAGCAAAGTATTTGCTAAACAGAACGAACAGCAGCACCGCCAAGCCTTGGGGGAGAACTTGTGTTTGGTCCTGAGGCCACTTTCCCAGCCATGCGAGCACATGTCAGAGGGCTCCCAGCCCTCAGCCCCAGGGGCATCTTCGGGAAATCCATGAACTGACGTCCAGGTCATCACACCTAGCCCGGCAGGGCACCAGGCCAGTTTCCAGTTTGGTCTGCTTTGACTGAGAGAGAAGGAGAGAGAGAGAGAAGGAGAGAGAGAGAGAGAGAGAGACAGAGAGAGAGAGAGAGAGAGAGAGCAAGAGTGTTTGTCACTGGAGAACAGTGTCTTCCAAGGCAACCAAATCTTCTTCATTGCTTTGGGGGTGATGGCCCCTTGGAGGTCTGAATTTCTGTCACCTTGGCCTAGAATCTTAAAATAGCCTGAGAAGGAGAAAGGGCTGAGCCCAAAGCCAAAGCCAAAGCTGGGGCCTGGGCCTGGGAGTGGGGAGCAGAAGAGCCCGTCCAAGGAACAAAGGCCTAATCTCTCTGCTCAGGCTGCCCAGCACAGGCCCAAGTGCTCAGTCACACACGTTTTATTTTCTCTGGCCTCAGGGAAGTATTCCTGGGCTGAGCAAATCTGAGCACGGGCTCCAGCAGATATTGGCCTGGAGGAGCTGAGGGGGAGGGTAATGGCTGCCCAGACCCCCGCCCCCCCCAGCTGCCCCCTGGCCGAACCACCAGGGTAGGAAGGGGGAGGGCGCCCACTGCGGGGGTCCTTCCCACTGCTCTTTGGCTGGTGAGACGGGATGGTTAATGCTCACTAGAACATGGATGGGCACAGGGGGGTGACAAAGAATATTCGGGGTTGTAATATTGAATAACAGTTCAAATCTGGGGGAAGAAAGGTTTCTTTCCATAACATAAAGCCTTCATGTCTCCAGGGCTCATGGAGGAAGCATCTCAGTGGCAGCGGCGTTCGTCCCCTGCAAGGGCAAGGGGAGGAAGGGGGTCTCATGGGTTTAACAAGAAGGTTCTCTGTGCCTGATTTCATTGGCTGATGGTGTTTGGGGAGACGGGCGCTGCCGACGTTGCCGGCTTGGCTCTGCTGCCCAGTGGGGCTGGGATTTTCAGGCTGGTGTGGGCACGTGTTGGGAGGGGAAACCAGAGGGCGCTGGGAGGGAGGCTGGCAATGGTGGCATTCGGAGCTCCAGACGGTGAAAACAGGAGGCAGGCCTGCTCTGCCTTCAGTGATGACAGGGCTCCCCTTGGCGGCTTTTCCTGCCTGTGTGGGTCTTGCCCTTGTCCTATTCCTGGTGCCCTGAGTCCTATCACTCCCACTCCTCCCTTTATCTAAACCTGCTTTCCAGAAAGTTCTAGCTCACCTGGTGTCCAGTGTGACGGGAATCATTAGTGCTAGGCTTTCTTTCTCTCAGAGATAAGTGTTTCCAGCCCCCTCTCAGGTGGAAGGAAAAAAAACCGGTCCCCTGGGAAAGGGATTTATTTTGCTTTTTATTTTTAAACTCCACTGTTTACTCAGCAACCCAATGATGTGGAAGACAAATCTGCGAGTGACATACAAGTAAGTAAGACCCGGGCAGTGTGGATGGTGTAAAGGGTGTTTGGAAAGGGGACGGGCGACCCCACAGCAGAAGGGGAGCGCCCGGCCAAGGCTGCCTCCGAAGCTGTCCCCTGTGGCCCCTGCCCCTTCTCTCCCTGGGACTGTATCACTCCCCTCAATGTGGATACTACCTTTCATTGTCCAAACAAGGCCACTTTTGAGAGTGAAAGGGGAACTGATGATAGTTACCTGGGGACCTCAGTCATAACGTGGCTGCCCCAGGCCAACCAGGATGTGTCCCTCCAGCAGTGTCACCCAATCTTTGGCGCCTGGGAGAATCCAGTCGGAGCTCTTCCCTGGAACTTCCATCATATGAGTTAGGAAAGAGCTGTCTGCCTCAATCACCCAGCTTCCCCTCCAGAAATGATCCTGAGAGAGGCCACCAGGCATATCAGGGCCCACCGGAAGCACTACTTGCATCCGTGTGAAGTATAGAACCCGTCCTGGCTGCCCTGCGCACCTTCAGGGCTCACCCTCTCATTTCCCGCCAGATCCCCCCGGCTGTCACCTCTTGTAAGAAGTTTGCCTGGCTGCTCCGCCTCCCTCTGCATTTTGTGTATCACGCATCCTAGTCCCTCACGCACGCACGTCGCCATCTCCCCCACCAGCTCATCAGCTCTGGAGGGAGATTGCCATGGTGTGTCATTCATCTTTGGACCCACCCATCCCTACTCCTCCCTGCCCCCTGCCCCCACCCCAGTGCCTTGCTTACAGGAAGTCTCTGATCTAAACTTGTTGGAAATAACTGAGTTGAACTGAACTCCTGCAATTTTCCCTCTAGCACTGGGGACTCAGGGACAGAATCCAGTGTGCTATATAGCCCTTCGGAAGTCCATTGATTCTCCCGCATCAGATTTTTAGGACAAATACTCCCGAATCTCTACGCCCATTGCAGGAGCTTTACTGGTGAAATTTGTGCAATCATGCAGGGTGGTGATTGTTAGGTGGGAGTGTCTGAAATAAAATCCAGAAAGGGTCTCCAGAAGAACTCCATTTTTATAGCTTGGGGAACGTGTGGTTTGGTCAGTGAACCTTGGTGAGAACCTCCCTTCAGCACCTAAAATTATCCCATATCTTGGAAAGATGAGAAGGCAGTCAAGACTAAGTGCAGGAGGGTGGTACATGCAGTAAACTCAGGGGGTAATCAGGGAGGGCTTCCTGGAGGCAGCAGACAGTAAGTAGAGACGAAGGATGGGGAGGATATGGAGAGTAGGGACAAAGGACCATCTAGAAAGGGACACTCTTAGCAGAGATGCAGAGGTGGGAGTGGTCTAGCCTAATCAGGGCGGTGAGTGAGCAGGTGTGGCTGGAGCAGTAGACATGTGCAGAGAAGCAGGAGATGCAGCCGTGAGGGCAGATAAAGAACCCAAATGCCAGCTGCCTCTGGGCTTGAGACTCAGGTGTGGAATCACCCTGCTCCCTGTTGTCTGGGGAAGAACGGGGAGCAGTGCAGGCTGGACTAGAACTTATTGCTCCAGTCGCCGGGTAACATCTGGGAGGGAGCAGAGGGACTGGCCCAGGCTGAAGCCATCCCCAACTTCTTCCCTGCTTCTCCTTGGCTTCTCCCAATTCTGCAGCTCTGGGAAACCTAGCCAATTAAGCATCTGTGGCCCCAAAGTGTAATCTCGCTCTGCATACCAGCCTGTGATTCAGAGCGAGGGTGGGGTGGGGGCAGAGGGAGTGTCCAGGAGCTGAAGCCCACCGCAAACAAGCTATGGTAGAAGCCCTCTTAGCTGAGATGATTAGTCAGTGAATTGAGACATTTTAACACCTACTGTATGTTGGTACATTCATTCACCAAACTTTGGATGTAAAGCCAAGACCTTTCTTTATCTTCACATCTCCTGGATGTAATTGTCCCTACTGTCTTTCGGGCATAAATCACACTCATATGACACTACAATTTCTAGTTATGGTTTTTTAAAATGGAATGAGAAATTAAATACACTGGCAAAATAATCTGAGTGCAAAAGTCTCCCTTGATTTTGTGAATATTTCCCCAAACTTTCCCAGTTGTTTCACCCACATCTAACTCAACAGCATGTTTTTAAATGGACTAGTTTTTTTTGAGTCTTTCCAAAGCTTCACCTGAGTTTTCACTGAAACAATTTTTTCTTCTTCTTTCTCTTTTTTTGGCAATAGGATTTAATTGGTTTGCACAATAATTAAATTTCATAATTACAACAGCAAGTTCCACTGGCATAAACAGGTTTGGGAAGTGAGCCAGCTGCCTCTAAGAAAGCATTCGGCTCAGCTGGTGGGAGAAGACATGGTGGACGTGTTGGACAGCCACCTTCCTGCCCCACGTGTTCCTCCAGCTGTGGGCATCCGTCAGAGGGGATGGAGAGGGCTGGTGAGTTTGGCAAGCTGGTTAACTGAGGCATAGAGAGCGTCTAGTGCTCCCCTTATCAGGACTCAGGTTAAGGACAATTCTCCAGGGACTAAGGACCTGGTGCTGCCCCACCCCACCTTGGTCCTCACCTGGTTCCCTTCCTCCCACCTCCACGCCTGTGCTGAGTGGGCCCCACCCCTCCAGATGCTTCTCCCCTCTTCCCCTCCCACACCCCAAATCTCCTCCCATTGCAGCTGTCCAGGAAGGATCTGGCAAACTAAAGCTTCTGCTTTAGTGACAGGCAATGGCCGAAAGTACCCCCTCCCAGTGGTCATGGGAATTTCTTACACAGAGGAGAGTTTCTAATGATGTAATTTCCAGCATCTGTGGTAGGTTGGCTGGGAGATATGTGGAGTCAGGGGACTGTCTAGGAGTCGTCCCTCAATCACACTACCCTGAAATCTTTGATCTTGTCCCACTGAATCACAGTTGTGCACACTTCTCCTAAGAAGAGGGCTTTGCACTCACCTGTCTCTCATTTTTCATGTTCCCACATCCCTTATATGGCGTGGGATGCCCTCCCCCATTTAACCTCCCTTATCAAGTCATTTTCTCTATGTCCAGCCTTCCCTATTTCATGAGCAAAAGTTAACATTTAACTTAAATGCCATCAAACCAACCAACCAACCAACCAATCAAAAGCATTAGCAGGGACGTACATCTCACAAGGAGAAGAAGGAAAATACGTTCCAGAGGAACATATTTGTGGTGGACACTTGCTCCTTTTGAGCCACTCACGATTCTTTCACCCCTCCTCTCGGCAAGAGAACACCAATTTCCTCCCAGATTACCACTCACCCCCCATAGCCAGTGTGTTTCAGGGGCGGGTTATGGTTGGCTTAAGCCAATCAGCTCAGCTCAGCTCCCTGGCCATGGTGACTGGAACAAATTCTATCACATAAGATGTTTGCTGGGGACCTCTTAGGGAGAAGCTCCATTACCAGAGATGTCAAAGGCACATGCAAGGCCTGGGGTTGCTGCAGCCATTTTGTTACTATAAAAGAGTTCCGAGGACAGCACTGAGCTGCAGAAAAATGGAGCTGGAGACCTCATCAAACTATTCCTGAAGATCACCCTGTTTCTGAACTTTACATTTACCTAGGCCAGTACATTCCATTTAGTGTTTTTTAATTGATTTACTTAAAAAAATTAACACATATACATGGCTTGAAAAAAGCAAAAGTAATAAAAACCCAACAATGAAAACCAGCAGTCCCTGCTCCAGACCTCCCCACAGAGTCCCAATTCCCAGAGATAACCACTCCCAACTATTTTAGCTATTTCTTATGTTCTTTAGTGACATATTTCTAAATAACACACTATATTAGTCACATAGGGCTGTCATAACAAAATACCAATAGACCGGGTGGCCTACACAACACAAATTTATTTCCCACAGTCCTGGAGGCTAGGAAGTCCAAGGTCTAGGTACCAGCCAATTCGCTTTCTGGTGAGAGCCTGCTTCCTGGCTTGCAGACAACCACCTTCTCGCTGTGTCCCCACACAGTCAAGAGTGAGTACTCTGGTGTCTCTTCTTATAAGGATGCTAATCGGGGCTCCAGCCTTATGACTTCATTTAACCTTAGCTACATCCTTACTCCAAATACAGACACCCTGGGTTAGGGATATAACATCTGAACTCTGAGGGGCCGGGGGGACACAATTCAGGTCATAGCACACGCATTATATTACCATTTCTAGAGCTTCCGCTTTTAGGTATTATCTATTAGAGCCCCATAATGGAAGATGAGGTTTCCCATGCCCCCAACCCCACTTCCTCTAAGCCCACATTTCTGTTCTCTATATCCTCCCAACAGAGTGATGCCACCATTTTGGTTAAATCAATTGTCCGTGTTCACACTATTGTCACTGGACGGCTACTGCTCACAGATGAGCCACGTGATATCCTTTCTTGCATAATTTATTTTCTCTAGTGTTCAAAGTGGCTCCGTATGTGCCTAACACTTATTTACACACAAACTGACTACCGGAACTGTTAAAATCCCTCCCCAAACAGTTCAGTGCATTAGGAATCTGTCAGTTCCTTTTTGGTTTTTTCCAGGAGGGATCGCATCCAGACTTCCCTGTGTTCGAACTCCAGTCTGGACCTGAGCCTTCTGCACAGTTGTCACCTAAGACTTCCCCCCCTTGTTTCCTGGATCCCACACTGTATTAGTTTCCGTTGCTGCTGTAACACATTACCACAAACTAAATGGCTTAAAACAACACAAATATATTTACCTTGCAGTTCTGAAATGGGTCTCACCGGGCTAAAATCTAGGTGTTGGCAAGGTCACATTCCTTCTGAAGGCTCTAGGGGAGAAGAGCTTCTAGAGGCTGTCTCCATGTTCAGCTTCCAGAGGGTGATCACATTGCTTGGCATGGCCCCTTCCTTCATCTCCAGAACAAGCGACCTCCCGTACAGCATCACTCTCACCGGCTCCTCTGTCTTTTTCCTTCACTTCTAAGAACCCTTGTGATTACACTGGGCCTAAAGGGATAATCCGGGATCATCTCCCCATCTCAGGGTCAGCTGATTAGCAACTTTCATTCCATCTGCAACCTTAACTCCCTTTTGCTACATAACCTCACATTTTCACAGGTTCTGGGCATTAGGTTGCAGATATCTTTGGTGGCCCATTACTTTGTCTACTATACACGCCACTCTCCTGCTTCATTGGTACAAGGTGTGTAGGAGGTACCTCCTTTGAGACCATGCCTATACGAACCGACTTTATTCCCTCTCCCTCTTGGTAGTCTGTTTGGCTGTGAATAGAAAGCTAAGGTGGAAACCACCCTCCCTTGGAAGGCTGGGGGCATTATCCCAGTGTCTTCTAGTTTCCAGGGACTCTGCTGGAAAGCCCAATTCTGTTCTGTGCTCCAACTTTTGTATTCAATCTACTTTCTTCCTCTCTGAAAGTGGTATGTATCTTCTCTTTGTCCTTAACATTCTGAGACTCCACAAGGATGGGCCTTGTGGTAGGTCTGTTCCCTCCACTGTGTTCCTCCACAGAGTCTGGAAGCATGTGTCCTTCAGTCCTGAGAACTTTCTCCTATAACTTCTCTGATAATCTCTTCTCCTCAAGTGTCTGTGCTCTCTATTTCTGGGACCCTTACTGCTGACCCTCCTGGACTGAGCGTCTAAATTTCCTCATTTTTTTTCTATCCTAGTTCCTACATTGTTGTCTTCTTTTCCTACTATCTAAAAAAGTCCTTCAACTCACTTTTCAAATCTTCCACTGATTTTTAAATTTCTGCGATTATATGTTTAACTTCTTAGAGTTCTGCCTTATTCTTTGAATGTTCCTTTCCGATAGCCTCCATTCTCATTTTAGGGTTGCATTATCTCCTCTTATCTCTCTGAGGACATTAATTATAGTTATTTTGAAGTTTTTTTCTGCTCCTAGACTTGGCTCTAATCCTTTCAGCTCCTTTTTCTCCCCAGTTTATGTGTTTTCTCCCTCTCTTGATCCCACATGTTGGAGGTTTTCTTTTCACAAATGCCAGGTGACCCTTGACCAGCATTTACATTTAACAGCAAGACACTAAAAAGTCAGTGATTTCTCTATGAGGGATTAGGTAGAAATCTGGTCATTTCTTTGAGGGAATGTATACACACACAAACATATATATGTATATGTAAGTATGTATATACACACAAACATATGTACACATACCTGCACATACACATGCACTCATGTGTATACACATATACAGGTAAACACATACATATACATATACATACACATTCGCACATATTGTATGTGTCGAACTTTTTTCCTCTTGGGCCGATCAGTTTACTTGTAAAGGAAACTTCTAATCACCCCGCTTGGGGGACAGACACTGGGCTGCCAGTATTTTTGGAGCAGAGTAGAGAGGAGCTGCAAGTCTCATGACTTGGGATGTAAACTTTAAATAAATTCTCTCGTTTTGAGTACAGTGTGCAAACTCGCTCTCAGCTGCACACAGTGTCTTAGAGTCCAGAACTTCTCTGAATCATCTCCTTTTGAAAAGAAACTTCTAGTCTTTGACCAAGGTGTAGGGGGAAGTTAACAGGAGGGGATCTGGGGTCTAAAGATTCTTTATGCAGATTTTCAACCAATTGCCCAGTTTTCAGACCCGTTCCTCACCTCACCTTCAGAAGTATGTGAAACTCCCATTTCTGATCTGTTTGAGGGTTGGCGGGGGTGGGATGAATCTTCTAGAGGCTTCTTCCCACTACCCACACTTGGGTTTCATCTCTCTGCTAAATGAGTAACCATGCATCCATAGACTTTCCGGCTTCCACAGCTTTGCCGACATCCTTCACCTGCTGGCAGCTCCTCTCCTGTTCTCACTGCCCTTGTGTTTTTGAGCTCTGTCAGTTTCTTTAGTGCCATGGGTGGGGGGATGATTAGAAAGGGGACAGAGATAAATGGATGTGGGCAAGTCATCATGTTTAACCAGAAGTCTCTCCTTGATCTTCGGGCTGCTCTAGGTGGAGTTTCCAGTCCCGTGAAGCAGACTGCATCCTACCTCATACACAGCAGCACACGCACCCTTCCATAGCCCCTGGCACACACGGCAGCACTGCCCACCCCTGCCTGGGCAGCGTTGCACACTGCCCATTTCAGGGTCCACAGGCCCCTTTCCCCTGCTCACCCTGCCTCTGATGGCAGTGCCAGGAGCTTCTAGTAAGTTCTACCCACTCTTGTGAACACCCCTCAGCTCCCACTCCCATTTAAGGTGCTTCCCCACCTGCTCAACTTGAGGACAGTACTCGGATGTCCACAGCAAGCAACGCCTCCACACTGCAGACACAGGGATGTTCCCAGAGACTCTAGAGAGCAGACTGATCATGAAGAAGCAGCAAAGAACCCATCACAGGCACAGGCTACACAAAACCATCCACACCTTCCACCTGGTCTCTTTTGCGAACATCCTTCAGGTCCACAGGTCAGAAAATCCCACCCGGAAATATTCTGCGATCCACTCTAGTCCTGGCAAATGGCCCAGTGTGGCCGAACCTGGGCAAGACAAGGATGGCAAATCTAACCCCTGCCTAAAGAGACAGATTCTTTATTCACACCAGACTCATTGATACACCACCATGCCAACCACGAGCAGGCTGGCGTGAAATATCTAATACCACAGGCACTAGGTGTAAAACCTAGACCAGAGGCCAGTGGCTAGCGTGTTACTACGGTTTTCTTCTAAATAATATTAAAATCCACTGAGTCATTAGGATCGAGGCTTCCAGAAGCACCGTGCTCCCACAGCCTGTGGCCCAGACCTGCCATCAGCCATCTGCCCTCCTCTCGGCTCAGACTCTAGGCCCTGTGGTCCAAGCAGCCTTGTGGGTGGGCAAAAAGTAGGTGGGCTCCCTGTAGAGCCCTATGAGGCAGACTTGAAAAGCAACAGACACAGTCTCATTCCCTGGGGGAGAGGCCAGTGGTGAGAGGCTCCTCAGAACCCCTTGCAGGGTGGGCTGCCACCCTCGGCACTGCCCACTGGGCCCGAAACAGATGGAGACGCAGCAGAACAGGCCAAGACGCCCGGGCAGGTGAGCTCTGCTTTCCATACAAGATTGGGTCTAAACAGCCTAACACCTCAAATCTCATTTAAGTCCACTAAAGGCATTGTTACTTAAGTCATTTTTGTAAAGTGAATCATTTCCCCTCCACAGTGCCCCCTCCTCCCCGTGATACATAATTTAGCTCTTCTTCAGAGATTCAGATTCTGAACACCAGGCATGCTGAAAAGGAGATTCAGTTACTTTTAAATGATTTCTTGAAAACAACAACAACAATACTGGAAATTCCCACCCTCCCCTGACAGCCATGCCTGAGTGCCTGGAAGCAGTTATAAGCCACAGATGAAAATCCAGGGGACTGGCAGACCACAGAAGGGGATGCTTCCGTATCCTAGTAAACTTTATCGGATCTCATCTGTGGTCCATTCGCATGATGACATCACCCCTGGCTCGATCCTGCCCGCGCTCTGGCGAGTTCTGGACAGAGCCCCAGTGACTCACGACTTGGATTTTCCACGCAGCTTCCTCCCCGTTTCTGGAGCTCTGCTCCTCCCCCACCTGCACTGCAGGTGTCCTGCCTTTCCTCAAGACTCTTCCCTCTGTCTTTTCCAGAGCCACCTCCTTTGTCTTGGCCTCAGGCCCCTCCTTCTCTTAAAAATTCTTGATGAAATATTCCAGACATACAAAGAGGCATAAAAATAACATCACAAACACCTGTGTCCCCACCACCCGGCTGCAAAAATAAAAGGCAGCTCTTTCTAATCCCGGGCCCACGTCCCTCTCTGGGGACACCTCCCAGCACACCTCCCAGCAGCCTTTGTTCCATTCTTCCTTGGGAAAAGCCCAGGTTGCTGCATACATCCCTGGCATGCCCAGCTGTCACCTGGACTCTCTGTATTAATTCTCCCTCTACTCTTCGTGGTGATGTGCGGCTCCCCCAGCCCCCAGCCTACCATCTCCCTCTGTGATTTGACTGCTTCCGTATCCTAGAGGGGACCGGCTCACCAAGGTCCCCGTCTCATTGGAAGTCACATAGGTGGGTTAGTGGGCCCAGGATTTTCAGCGGGTGATACCACCGGGCAGGATCACGTCCTTCCTTCCCACACCAGGGTGCTTAGGGACATACATGACCTCTTTGTACATCAGGTGCTGGGCTGGAGGGGGAACACTCTGCCTTCCATGCCTTGCAGTCCCTGGGGGGCAACAGACGTGCGCACAGAGGCAGCCCAAAGCCAAGTGGGCAGGCCGGGATCTGGGGGATCCATCTGCACAGCGAGAATGGGGGCTGCTGAGAAAGACTGAGCCTGAGCTCCGGGGGTTGGGTGGGATTGAGAGAGACACAGAGGGACAAGGTGGGACCTTCCAGGTGAGAGCAGGTGAGTCAGTAGGGAAAGTGGGGGCGGAGAAGCTGGCCCAGCCTGGCTGAAGAGGATGGAGATGAGGTAGGCAAGTTGAGCCTGCTGGGCAGGGTGTTGGGTGGGCGGCACTGGGCTGAGGGGGTGGGTGTCAATGCTGAGAAAGCTGGGGAGCCCCCCTCTGCCAGGCCCGCCTGGGTTCTCAGATCCTGGTCAGGGGAGGGTATGCGTGTGTCAGGAAGCCCTTTGTCACTGCTTTCCCACCACACCCAGCCTGTGGGAGGACACGGAAGGGCAGCTGGACCACGGACTGCACTGTTGACACTGGCACGGCCCGGGCGGAGGCGAAGGATGACTCGCCAGATACCCTCTCACCTGCAGCCCGCCCAGGAAACAAAGGCGCCCACAGAGTCAGGAGGCTCCGCGGTGCCTGGCACCCATGGCCCTGGGCAGGGGGCAAGATTCAGGCGCGAGGGGAGCCCTCCCCACCTCCCCAGGAATCTCCGGCCTGGAGTTTGGCACCGACTCCTGCCCGCTCCCGGCCATGCTCCTGGCCTTGTTCTCCCCTGGGCCCCTCGGCTGCCTGCCTCCACCCCTCGCTCACACCCACCCGTGGCCCCAGCACCGACTCAGGCCCTTTGTCGAGCAGGCGCGTTAGGGCACAGGTGTCTGGCTTTGGTGCCCTCTGCCTCCACCATGTCAGTTTTCACCTCTTTTCTTTTCCAGAGCTCTCACTGCCGCCTCCCTCTGTCCCCACCTTCTAGCAAAGTCCATATTCAATTTGCCGCTGCCAAAGTGGCTGAAAACAACACAAAGGGTGTCCCCTAAGGTGGCTGTAATTCAGGAAAGTCATAGCTCAAGGTTCAGGCAGAAGAGGTGGGGAGGTGGCAGCCCTGAAACCGCCATGGCTGGGGACCATGCACCTCCCCGACGCTGAAGGCGGCGGCTCCTCTGGGAGTGCTGGGCTTAACCCACCCTACTTGGGGAAACATGACAGCTGCCAGAGGCACATAACAGTTTGAGTCCATTTCAAGAATGCTCTGAGATGTGGAAGAATGGACTCTGTCATCTCCTGATTCCAGAAGTGTGCTCTGGAGATGCCAACGGTAGGGGCAGCAGCTCTGTGGAGCTGCCTACAGATGCTTTTTTAAATTAATTTTTATTGAAGATTTACAGTGTTGTGTTAGTTTCAGATGTACAGCAAAGTGATTCAGTTACACGAATATATATACATTCTTTTTTTTACATTCTCTTTCATTATAGGTTATTACACGATACTGAGTATAGTTCCCTGTGCTACACAGTAGGTCCTCGTTGGTTACCTATTTTATATGTAGTAGTGTGTATATGCCAGTCCCAAACTCCTAACTTACCCCTCCCCCTCCCACCACATTTCCCCTGCCTTCAGCGGCCTTGTTTCTCTGTGACCCTCTCAGGGTTGAACCTTTGGCTTCTGCTTCCCCTGAGAAGTAGCAGCATTGGCTCCCCTCCTCTGCCCCACCATCTGGGCTGGGTGTCCCTGGGGTCCGGGCTCAGCTCCACCACGGCACCCACGCCACCATCTTATAAACCATTCCCGGAGGCAGGAGTTGTGTCTTACTCATCTTTCTATCCACAGCATCCGGCCACAGGAGAGGTGCTCCATAAATGTTAAATGAAGGAAGGACCACCCCCCCAAGTGGTTGCACTACAGGGGTGAGAGAAGGAGAGCCTCTGAGGAGGGGTATCTTCTACCCAAGATTTCTCTGGTGACGGACTTCCCTGGTGGTGCAGTGGTTAAGAATCCGGCTGCCAATGCAGGGGACACAGGTTCAAGCCCTGGCCCGGGAAGATCCCACATGCCGTGGAGCAGCTAAGCCCATGAGCCACAACTACTGAGCCTGCGCTCTAGAGCCCGCGTGCCACAACTACTAAGCCCACCTGCCACAACTACCAAAGCCCGCGTGCCTAGAGCCCGTGCTCCGCAACAAGAGAAGCCACTGCAAGGAGAAGCCCGCGCACCGCAACAAAGAGTAGCCCCCGCTTGCTGCAACTAGAGAAAGCCCGCACAGCAGCGAAGACCCAATGCAGCCAAAAATAAATACATTAAAAAAAAAAAGAGGGCTTCCCTGGTGGTACAGTGGTTGAGAGTCCGCCTGCTGATGCAGGGGACACAGGTTCGTGCCCCGGTCCGGGAAGATCCCACATGCCGCGGAGCAGCTGGGCCCGTGAGCCATGGCCGCTGAGCCTGTGCATCCGGAGCCTGTGCTCCGCAACGGGAGAGGCCACAACAGTAAGAGGCCCACGTACCGCAAAAAAAAAAAAAAAGAAAGAAAAACGATTTCTCTGGTGATTTTTCAGTGACAGCTGTAGGCCCTCCTTGACGATTTTACTTGGGTCTCTGAGCCTGAACCAGGTGTCCCAACCTGTCAGCCACAGTGTGAGGCCTCCCTTGCACACCTGTAGTCGGGGGCCCTCACCTCGTGGTGCTCACCCATTTTCTCCAAGGTGGCCACCACCTTTTGCATTCTTTCCATCCCTGATTTATACCCAGGCCACTCCATGAGGCCATCTCTGGTGGGGAGAGGATACCCAGATTAGGGTCCCCCCAGAATTGACACACAGCGGGGCTAGACCCCTCCTCTCCACCCCTCCAACTTTTCCCATCCCAAACCTCTCACTCAAGACCCATCTCCCTGTAAACCTTCTTAACCCCTGACCTGCACTGATCGTTCCAGCTAAATACACACCACTGCTCTCACTAGCTCCATGCTTGCTTGACTACTGATTTTGAGTGTTCCCTTCCAGACTGTTTCTAAGGTAAAGCCTCAGCGCTGGATGCCACTGTAGAGAATGACTAATTCCCCCTTATACCTTTGCTGGGAGGCAAGGCCCATGCAGAGCAGGAAGGCATGTGTTGGAAGGTCTCGAGCTTGCTGGTGATGAGTAAGAAGTCAAACCCAGGTCTCCTGCCCCAGTTCAGGGACTCCTCCTCTTCAGGTAGCATGGGCTTTGCCTCCTTATCATCTACAGCACAATCCTGGAAGATAAGGTCCGTGCTGCATGCATTGCTGTGTCCCAAACTGAGGACCAAGCAAAGGGTTGCCCAGATTAGGACCCTGGTGAATATTTGGTAAGTGTTGTGTAAGGTGTTCCAAGGCCCCAAATGAGCACACACCCACTTCTCGGTGTCAGGGCACCCTTCTTTGCCCACATAGCCCAGCCCAGGCCAGAGCCTCCCACAGAAGCCCAGCTGTGATCCCTGCAGGGTAGGGAGGGGTCATGTAACTTTCATTTCCATCGGTCCCCCCAGTGATTTCCATTTGGCCTCTGCATGACCTCTCTTAGCCACTAAGCAAAGAGGTAAGGACTCATTTTAATGGTGGCAAGGGATGGTAAACGATAAAAAAGGAGCTCATCTTGAGGGTTGGGTGGGGAGCAAGCTTGAGAGGGTTTATACCTGCCTAGGGACTAATGATCATGGGGTCCCCAGGGCATGGAGAACATCCCTCTTTCTCCTCTTCCTGCTGTGGGAAGATTTTCAGGACAGTCAGTGAGTATTTATTGAGGTATAGCATTCGCAGAGGGGTTAGCGGATGTCCTTTCCCAGTTAGTTTATAGTTTGGTTAAGACAAGACTACAACTAGTAAATGAAGTTTTAGCAAGGTTGCCGAATACAAGGTCCATAATCATAAATCAATCGTATTTTCTATAGACTAGTAATAAACAAATGCAAGATTAAAAAAAATGTTTAGCACTTACAATAGCATCCAAAAAAATTAAATACCTAAGAAATAAATCCAGTGAAATATGGGCACAATATCTATACTGAGAAGTATAAAACAATGTGAGAGAAAGCAAAGACAAACAAATGGAGGTACCACATCCATCAAGTGAAAGGATCAGTAGTGTTAAGATGTCTGTTTTCTTCAATTTGATCTATAGATTCAATGCAAGTCCAACCAAAATCCCAGCAGACTGGTCCACATGTGCTTGTGTACGTGTGTGTGAGAACTGACAAGTGATTTTAAAATTACATGGAAATTCAAAGGACCTAGAATAGCCAAGGCAGTCCTAAAGAACAAAGTTGGAGAAGTTCCACTACGAGATACCAGGACGACTACTACTCTAAAGTTTCAGTAATTAGATAGGGTGGTATGGGTGCAAGGACAGACAGTAGGCCAATGAACAGAGTCCAGAAAGAGACATATTCATATAGGATCACTAATGACAAAGTCTCCATTGCAATTCAGTGAAAGAAGAATGATGTATACAGTAAATGGTGCTGAGTCAACTGGATATCTAAACAAAAATTAATTTGAGATGGATCACAGACCTAAACATGAAAGGTAAAACAATAAGCTGCAGGCTTCCCTGGTGGCGCAGTGGTTGAGAGTCCGCCTGCCGATGCAGGGGACACGGGTTCGTGCCCCGGTCCCGGAGGATCCCACATGCCGCTGAGCGGCTGGGCCCGTGAACTATGGACGCTGAGCCTGCGCGTCTGGAGCCTGTGCTCCGCAGCGGGAGAGGCCACAACAGTGAGAGGCCCGCGTACCACAAAAAAACAAACAAACAAAAAAAAAACAAGCTGCTAAACAAAGACACAGGAGAATATATCTTCATGACCTTGGGTTGACAAAGAAGGTATGTAAACAGGATGGGAAAACCACTAACAAAAACCAAAAAGACTGATAAATTAGACTGTATTAAAATGAAGAACATCTGTTAATCAAAAAATCGTTAAGAGAGTAAAATGGCAAACCACAGAGAAAAAATACGTGACAGAGAACTAATATCTCGAATATAAGAAAGCCTGCAAATGAGAAAAGTGCAGACATACCAATTATAAAATGGGAAAATATTTGAACTGGCACTTCACAAAAAAGGATATCAAAAGGGCCAGTAAACAAGTAAAATCATGCAAATGCAAAAATAAGAGCACAGCGACATTATCACTACATCAACCGGAATGGCTAAAATAAAATACCAAGTGTTGGTGAGGATGTGGAGAACTTAACTCTTAAATTACTGGTAGAAATGAACTCTAAAGACTATGTACTTCAAAAGAGTGTTTGACAATACCTATGAAAGCTAATATCTGGTGAGTGGTTGTGTCAGGTGTTGTGTAAGACATATATATATGTCTATATAGAGAGACATATACCATATAACCCATATAACCCAGCAATTCTACTCTTAGGTATGTACCCAACAGAAATGATATTTATGTACACCAAAAGACATCAGTAAGAATGTTCTTAGAAGCTTTTTTTCAAAATATTCTCAAACTAGAAGTGACCCAAATGTCCATCAGCAGTAGAATGGGAAAATACATCGTAGTATAGCCACACCATGAAAGCTACATAGCAACAAGTAAGAATGAACCTCTGGCATATTCTCCAAAATGGATACATCTCATGGGTATAATGCCAAGTGAAATATAAAAGCAGTGAATGTGAACTCATTTATATGAGTTCAAAACATCAAATTGTTGTATGATGACAGAAGTCAGGGTAGTGGTTATTCTTGAGAGGGTACCAACTGGAAGGAGGCAGGAGGGAGCCGTCTGGAGGGCTGGAATGTTCTATAACATGATCATGGTTTGATTAAAAGAGTGTTTACCCTGTAAAAATTCTTCAAGCTACACACTTCAGATTTAGGCACTTTACCAAGAAGGTAGAGGGGGTGGGGGGCAGGCGTGGGGAGGACAGGACTTCAGTGGGAAGACAGGAGGAGAATAAAGCAGGACCAGTCAGGGTAGAAGTGAAGGCTAAAGCTGGCCTTGGGTGGCGGAACACGTGCCCAGGAGGCTTCGGAACCAAGCAGCGTTCCAGTCAAGAAGTTAATGCATCAGAGGTCAGCCCCAAGGGTGAGAAGGCACCTGTACCAGCACCTAGTCCACTTTGAAAAGACAAGTAAACGAGAGTGGCTTTTGGAGAGGGGTTGTCAAGTGCAGCGGCCACTGTGGAGACTGTACACAGATGTGGCCACTGGGGACAACAGAGGCCTGTATCTCAGGCCCTGCTTTGTTTCAAGCGCTGGCTGCTCTGGAGGTAATTAATAAAATGAGTTTTCTCTTTTTCCTTTTTTCAAAACCCCAATCTGCAAACTCGCTTCTCTCTAACTTCTGCTTATTCTCTGGGAGAGAAAGAGGGGGAAGTAGCTGGCACTGCGCCTGGAGCCTTACCCAGATAAGAGAGATGTCGCTTTACTTCCTCCTGCTGGCTCTTTACCGTCTCCAGCCACCAAATGTGGAATTTGTCGCTGGCCCCAGGAGGGCTCTGTCAGCTCTTCTCACCTCAGACTGACCTGGAAGCTCTGGCAACTTGGCCTCATCCACCCCCTTCCCACCATCTCAGACTCTTGGTAGCAGAAGGATGGCTCAGGGGTGCCACTTCCTTATCTGCTCCTCCTTTCCTCATACAGTTTGTGATTTATTGATATTTATTTGCTTTTAGCGATCCAGCAGTCTGGTTTTATCCCCCCACCCCACGCCTGTCACTTGTATTAGGGTGGCTCTGGAAGTCTGTTATTTGGATATGCTCTCCATCTGTCCTGCATTCAGTGTTGCTGTTCTCCATGTTATACTGTTTAAAAATAAAGTCGAAAAAGTAACAACTAAATAGATGACAGCCTGGCAAAAACAGCAGCTGTTGCCCATAAGGCAAAATAGAAAATATTCCCCTGGATGTGTTTATACAAAGATGGATATTACAGAGTGAGAAAAAGAAGAAAGAGGCTTCGACCAGTGCAATATCGTCCAACCCTCTCTGATGCTGAGGAGCTGATGGATGGTCCATGCTGGCACCTGTTATCCAGTCCTCAGGTTCAAAATGTGACGCACAGCGTCTAAAGAGGCTGAAGAGGCAACTGGTGTCTGGAAACCTCTGTGAGATGAGCGTTTGCATTCTGACCCCAGGTATAAGTAAGATCCGGATCAAATCAACAAGTCCAGACACTGGAACAGATACAACAATGAATTTCACATGAATTCTGCCCTTGACAAGCTTAAATTTTAGTTGAGTTGGCATGACACGAAGTTACCAAAAGTTCACAAGAAAATTCATTTAAAAATTCTGTCCTATGACACCAAAAGCACAAGTGACAAAAGAAAAAATAAATCAGACTTCTTCAAAGTTTACAACGTTTTTCCTTCAATGGACGTCATCAAGAAAGTGAAAAGACATGGGCTTCCCTGGTGGCGCAGTGGTTGAGAGTCCGCCTGCCGATGCAGGGGACGCGGGTTCGTGCCCCGGTCCGGGAAGATCCCACGTGCCGCGGAGCGGCTGGGCCCGTGAGCCATGGCCGCTGAGCCTGCGCTTCCGGAGCCTGTGGTCCGCAACGGGAGAGGCCACGGCAGTGAGAGGCCCGCGTACCGCAAAAAAAAAAAAAAAGTGGAAAGACAACCCACAGAATGGGAAAAAAAAGTTTTGTAAATCATATACCGATAAAGGACTTTTGTCTATAATGTATAAAGACATCTTAGAGCTCAAAAATAAAAAGACAACCCAATGTTTAAAAAATGGTCCAGGGATCTATACAAATGGCCAGTAAGCATCTTGGCTCAACGTCAGGGAAATGCAAATCAAAATCATACTGAGATACCACATCACACCTGTTAGGATGACTAGAATCAAGAAGTTAGCTAATAACGAGTATTGGCAAGGATGTGGAAAAACTGGAGCCCTCGGGCACTGCTGGCGAGCGTGTAAAATGGGGCAGCCACTTTGGAAAGCATTCTGGCAGTTCCTCAAGAGCTTAAACACAGAGCTTCCATAGGATCCAGCAATTCCACTTTTAGGTATATACCCCAAAGAAATGAAAATATACGTCCACACATACGCTTGTACATGAATATTCACACCACCATTACTCAAAATAGTCAAATACGGAAACAAGTGCCCATCAATTGAGTAGATAAATCAAATGTGGTATAGCCAAATGGTGGAATATTTTCCAGCCGTAGAAAAGAATGAAGTTCTAATACATGCGGACCTTGGATGTATGAGCCTTGAAAACATTATGCAAAGTGAAAGAAGCCAGTCACAAAAGACCACATATTACATGATTTCATTTACATGCAATGGCCAGAAGAGGCAAATCCATAGAGATAGAAAATAGATTAAGTGGCTGCCGGGGGTTGGAGGAGGGGAGAATGGGGAGTGACTCCTAATGGGTATAGGGTATCTTTCTGGGGTGATGAAAATGTTCTGAAATTAGACAGTGGTGATGGTTGCAAACTCTGTGAATTTATTAAGTCCCCTCCCCTTTTTTTTCTTGGCCTCACCAGGCAGCTTATGGGATCTTAGTTCTCCGACCAGGGATCAAACCCGGGCCCCCGGCAGCGGAAGCACAGAGTCCCAACCACTGGACCACCAGGGAATTCCCTAAAAATCTTTGAATTATATACTTTAAATAGGTGAATTGCATGATATATGAACTATATCTCAATTAAGTTGTTTTTTAAAATCCATAAATTTTATAGGGAGAGGTAAAAGACCCAGAATAGCCAACTCAATACTGAAGGAAAAGAACAAAGTTCGAGGACTGACACTACCTGACTTCAAGAAGTACAATAAAGCTATAATAATCAAGACAGTGTGGTACTGATGAAATAATAGACAAATAGATCAACGGAACAGAATAGAGAACCCGTAAATAGACCCACGTAAATACAGTCAACTGACCTTTGACAAAGGAACAAAGACAATACAAAGAAAAAATTCTCTTCAACCAGTGGAGCTGAAGCAACTGTACATCTACGTGCAAAAAAATGAATCTAGACACAGATCTTACACCTTTCACAAAAATTAATTCAGAGTGGATCATTGACCTAAACATGAAATGCAAAACTATAAAACCCCTAGAAGATAACAGAGAAAAGCCTAGATGACATTGAGCATGGTGATGACTTTTTAAATAAGAAGAGCAAAGGCACAATCCATGAAAGAAATAACTGATAAGCTGGACTTTGTTAAAATTAAAAATTTCTTCTCTGTGAAAGGCATTTTCAAAAGAATATGTGAGAAAATATTTGCAAAAGTCACATACAATAAAGGACCGTTATGCAAAATACACAGCCCTTGAAACTCAACAATAAGAAAATGAACAAGCTGATTAAAAAATAGGCAACAGACCTGAACAAACACCTCACCAAAGAAGGCAAGTAAGCATATGAAAAAATGTTCAACATAATATGTCATTAGAGAATTGCAAATTAAAACAAAAATGTGATACCACAAAATCCAAAACACTGACCACGCCAAATGCTGGAGAGGATCTGGGGCAATAAGAACTGCATTTATTGCTGGTGGGAAAGCAGAATATGGTATATTCACTTTGGGAGACAGTTTCTTACAAAACTAAATAAACTCTTATCATACAATCCAGCAATCATGCTCCTTGGTATCTACCCAAATGAGTTGAAAACTTATATCCATACAAAATTGTGCACACTGATGTTTATTGCACTTTTATTCATAATTACCAAAACTTGAAAGCAACCAAGCTGTCCTTTAATAGGTGAATGGATAAATAAACTTTGATACATTCAGACAATGGAATATTATTCAGCACTAAAAAGGAATGAGCTATCAAGTCATGAAAATACATGGAGGAAACTTAAATGCATACTACGAGTGAAAGAAGCCAATCTGGAAAGACGACATGCTGTATGATTCCAACTATACTACATTCTGGAAAAGGCAAAACTATGGAGACTAAAAGATCTATAGATGCCAAGGGTCTGGGGGAGGGAGGGCCGAGTAAGCAAAACACAGAGGATTCTTAGGGCCGTGAAACTATTCTGTAAGATACTACAATGGTGGATACACGTCATTATACATTGTCACAACCCACAGAATGTACAACACCAAGAGTGAACCCAAATGTAGACAGTGGACTTTGGGTGATTATACTGTGTTAATGTAGGTTTATCAGTTGTAACAAGTGAACCACTCTAATAATGGGGATATTGATAATTCATGTGTGGAGACAGGGGGCATATGAGAAATCACTGTACTTTCTGCTTAGTCTTGCTGTGAACTTAAAACTGCTCTTAAAAATCAAGTTTATTAATTAAAAAAAAAAAATCCAAGCCAAGAGAAGAGATGGGACAAGTTAGTTTCTGATTCATTGCTGAATGGCTGATGTGGTGGGTAATGCCAGACAAGGTGGAGTTTGGAGAGGTGAGTTAACCCAGGTGTGCGCAAGGGAATGTCGGCTGAGTTCAGGGGATCCCACAAGTCTTCCTCTCCACGTCACTGGGTGAGCTGCCACGTGTGGGAGCTACAAAGTTCCTCAGAACCAACCCCAGCCAGGCACACAGTCTGGCCCAGACACCCGAGGGAGGGCCTCCCCTCCAGCCAATGAGAGAAGCCTTGCTCTGCTGCCCGCCCCCCGCCCCCCCCAGCCGGCTTGCCTACTTGCCTGGCTCCTTGCTGCAGGAGGGTGCAGACCTCCCTTCACCCAGAGAAAAGGCCCCCTTCTCAGATGAGGTAACCTCAGTGAGGAGCTGGCCTGACTTTGACTCACTCATTTGGCAAGCACTCTTTTTTTTTTAATTGAAGTATAGTTGATTTACAAAGTTGTGTTGGTTTCTGGTGTACAGCAAAGTGATTTGGTTTTATATATATATATATATGTGTGTGTGTGTGTGTATTAATATATGTATATTCTCATATATATATACTTTTTCATATTCATATTGTAAAGTGAGCACTTGCTCCACAGTTTCATATTCCCTGGTTAATACCCTCAGAACTAGCTGAAGATATCCTAACTGTACCAACTACATCTGGAACTGTGATGGAACTTAGATGTGTCAAACACTCTTCAAAGTGGTGTAAACACAGCATGAAAGAGAGGGACAAGAGGCCTTGGAGCTTGTGAGGCAGGGGTGACAGGCAAAATGGACACAGCAGAGGGGTGACGGGCTCTGGGTAGGACCAAAGCCAATGGTGTTGGGCTGATGGTGGTGACTCAGGGTTGGTGGTCAGTGTTCTACCCGCAGGATCTGCTGCACAAAGGCCTTTGGAAGGAATGAGGCTGTTACGTCAGAGGAACTGGACCCGGCCTAGGTGGCTTTATGCCCTGGGTGTGATCCTAAATCCCAGTGTCCCTTAACCTTCTCAATCTCCAGGACCTTGTTTTCAATGACACGGTGCCTTTACTTTGGTTTTCCTTTTCCCAAGCCACCCAGTGTCAGGAAATTAACCCAGCCAGGAGAGCGTGCTGCAGAAGAGCCTTCAGTGAGGGTCCTAACAACTGTACCAGCGCATCCTGTGCTTGTGTGGAGCAGACCCACTCTTGCCCTGGGTGTCACCATCTTCACTGGCCTCTCCCACGCACACTGGGAGACACAATGGCCCGAATGCAAACCCTGCTGATGGCACTCACATGAGAACGCTCCACGTCCACCAGCACCTCATTACTCTTGACATCAGTGAAGCAAACACCTTAACTCTACCAGATCTGAAAAGACAACCGCTAAATTTTAGACAATAGGAAGAAGAAGGAAGAAAAAGCATGTGCTTTATCCAAATTTATTAACCTCTCCTTGGGGCACTGGTTCTGGTTGTTCTGAACTAAAAGCAGTGCATCCCATGTGGTTAAAGAACTTGCCCGAGAACTTGGACCAGGATGAGAACTGGTGCTAAAGCAAAAAGGGCACTGGCTAATGGACCACACTGAGGGTAGGAATGCACTGAGCTTCCGAGTGTGGGTGGCTCCATGGAGCTGTCAAAATGCAGGGCTGGTATGAAAAACGGCCTCCGAAACGCACAGCTCTGACGACCTGTGAGGCAAATGCAGGACGAGGTAAGTCAAAGCTACCTGGACTTGCACCAGCCTGTCCCGATGTGAGAGCAGCCATCACGTGCAGGCAGGGACTGGGTGTCAGTGCCCAAGGTGCTGTGCTGCCTGCCACAGAGTGCCCGCCCGCAAGGGCTGGTGGCTTCTTTCCCTCCAAGTCCATTTTTTAAAATTGTGGTTAAAATATAGATAACGTAAAATTTACCATTTTCGAGGGTACAGTTCAGTGGGATTAAGCGCATTCACACTGTTGCGCAACCATCACCACCATCCCAAAACTTTTTCATCTTCCCGAACGAAACTCTGACCTCATTAAGTACCAACTGCCCAGTCCCTCCTCCCCCAGCCCCTGGCTACCACCACTCTACCTTCGGTCTCTATGAATTTGACTACTCCAGATATCTGTATAAGTGGAATCATACAGTATTTGTACTTTTGTGATTGGCTAATTTCACTTAGCATGATGTGTTCAAGGTTCATCCGTATTGTAGCGTGTGTCAGGATTTCCTTCCTTTTTAAGGCTGAATAACATTCCATTGTATTTACAGTCTATACAGACCACATTTTGCTTATCCATTCAACCATCAACAAACATTTCGGTTGCTTCCATGTTTTGCCTACGGTGAATAAAGCTGCTGTGAGCATGAACGCACAAGTATCTGTTCAAGTCTCTGCCTTCTTTTGGATGTTCACCCAAAGGGGAATTGCTGGATCGTATGGTCTCCACTTTAATGTTAGTTACTCTATCATACGTATGTGCTTTAAAAGCTCAGAATGCCACCAATTTTTTTTGGTTTTGTTTTTAAAGTGAGCACAGTATAAAATAATAAGTAAGTTGATTAATAAGCATATCGCCCCTGAGATCGGGGTTAAAAAGACCAGTGTCCATAATTCTGCTCACCTTCCTTATTCCATCTTGATATCACCAGACCCTGAGGGGACATCCAAGGCAACTGTCTACTCAGTGCAAGATCCCTCCACAGGACACCCCAGCTCACTGTCGTCCACACTGGGTGGGAGCAATCCCAGTGACAGTGAGCTCACTACCTCAGCAGGCAACTGACCGCACTGCAGGCCATTTTGATTGTTTTCAAGTTATTTCTGGTGCTGAACAGAAGTTTGTTTTCTCCAGTCAGCCACTAAAAAGGAAGAGCTCTTCTGTGGATCTGCTTGGCACGGGTGAAGGCTGAGGGGGTAGAAAATGCTGTCTTGCTCTCCAAGGCTCACAGTCTCGTAGTGGAGAGAATGACGGCTGATGTAACTGAAGTTACAGAATCCACTGAATCATTTAGGTTTAGGAGGCAAAATGAGTAGCAACAGCTACGCTGTCAACAGGAATGGAGGGAGAAAGAGATATGGGTGGCTGGCTGCTGGCATTTAAACACGTGGCGATGCCTTAATCTGTAGGAGGAGCACCTCACATGGTGAAAAGGTGGGCCCGGTGGCAGGATTGGGGAAGAGAGAACTTTGAGCGAGGGTCCAGCACACTGCTGCCCCCTTCCCTCCACCACAGTGGGTCAGAGCGTCGGAGCAGCCAGTGAATTGATCAGGCCCTGCTCTGGGTAACTGGTGTCAGGGCAGAGGGTGGGATGAGTGAGAGAGATGGAGGGAGATGGAGCCAGACTGAAACTGAGGCACAGGGAGTACAGAGGAGGCCCCCAAAATGCCCATCGGGGCCCGGAAGACGGTCTGGCAACTGGGGGTGCCGGACAACATCGGTCCCATGAGCTTCTATGGTCCACAGATGTGGTGCGGAGCCTTCAGGCCTGCTCACCGGGCCCATCGCCTGCTGCTGAGGGGCCTGGTGGACCCGACAACATCTGCTCTTGGGCCAGGAAGCCGAGGCCCTGCTTCAGCCAGTTCACGCGTGGGAGACCCGCTCGGAAAGCTGCCAGCCCAGCACCTGCGCTCAGCCGCCAGCCCAGCTCCCTCTGAAGTCAGCACAGCTAGGTTCACTCACAGTCCGGTGTGGTCTGTAGCAAGTGCTGTTGGGATCACATTCAAATCAGGCACAGGCCAGGGCGGAGAAGAGATGAACTAATGCACGTCAGCCAAGTGCCACTTTGCTGAGGCTGGAATCCCAGCACCCACACCTGGGGTGGGAGCCTTGAATTTGCTCAGCGATGCTGGGCTACGGCTCAGACAGTGGCAGTGCCTTACTTCCTCCCTACAGATGCGGGGAGAGCAAGGCAGACTCTAGGGAACAAGTATTTATTGGGCACCCGAGGGCCAGGCACCACACTGGGGGAGGGGGATAGAGCTCGGAACCCAAACTGTCAAGGGCCAACCCACGGAGCTCAAGTTTTCACCTGCATGCCGTCCTTACATCCCAGGTAGCCAGGATCCCAACCTTCAGATTTTTCCCCACAGTCCAGTCTTAAATCCAGGTTCAGAGGGTCTCTACCCCATGGTGTGGGAAAATCAATAAACCCACAAACAGGTAGCAACAGTGACAGTGAAAAGTTATTAAGTGTCATGGACTTTTCTAAGTGCTTTGTTAACTCATTTAATCCTTGGAATAACCCAGTGATGTAAATATTACTATTGAGCCCATTTTCCAGTGGAGAAAATGGAGGCACAGAAGGGTAAAGCAACTTGCCTTGCACATCAGTAAGTGGCAGAACTGGGTCTGTGCCTCTTATCTCTCACCACCGCCTCTTGCCTCCCCCGCTATTCCGCCCCTAGTGTCCCTACTATATGTTTTCTCTATTCTTCCCTCTACCCTGCCGCTAGCAAGCAAGCTGTGAGCCCAGGATGCAGTTAAGTCTGCGTATGAAACAGGCCTGGCTCTAGGGTCTGCTCCCTACGCTCTGCCAGCTCCCAACCTGGACGACCTGGAGAATGACACACCTGTGAGATGTGTGAGATGCTTGCCCAGTAAGGGACTCCGGCCAAAGAGAGGACGAAGGAGTGTGCTGAGAGCAGGACCATCTTTGTACAAGAGTTAAAAGGCATTTTCATGTCTATTCCTTCTTACCCACCCTGGGGTGTAACTAAGGCAGGCAGTTGTAGTATCACCCCCATTTCTCAGGTGAGAAAAACCAGGGTGGGGAAAGTTGGGGCTTCATCCAAAGCGGGTCCCGGATGCCTGCCCCAGGGCAATTCCCCGCACACCAGGTTTCCGGAAGGAAGGTGAGAGGCTTCCCACACAGACACAGGGCACAAGGAACTGTTTCTGTTTTCATATGTATAAATGTGACTGACATGGAACAATTACCAGAATTGACAAGCAGCCCCCCTACTTCAGAGGGCATGAGAAAGACTCTCCTTCAGCTTTCTCATCTCTCCATTGGACCTAGCAAGCAAGCAGCTCTGAAAACCTTGCACCCTGTGCTCTGCACCCAAAAGAACTCCAAGGGAAGCAGCTAGAAATGTGAAAAGGGGAGGGCAGGAGGCAGAGGTGGAGCTAGAACATCTCGGTCCAGAGGGTCCCTGACTCTGCGGCTGGGCAGCCCTGAGCTGCATTCTGAGATAGCAAGCCCCAAGCCGAGGCTCTGTGCCAGCAACATGTAAAAAAAAAAAATCCTGAAGACTAAATTGACAGGAAGATCCCAGCCCGGTAACTGCATGTGATTACACACTGGGCTCCCGGACAAAAGAGCTTCTCAGCTTCCTGAGGGAAGAGCTGGAGGATGGCTTTACACTGGGGCTTGCAGAAGGGATGCAGGGTCAGATCAGCCTTGAGACCAAGCAGTGTCTCAAGGGTCAGCCTTGAGACCGAGCAGTCATGGGTTTGCCCCAGCAGAGGTCCCCAACAAAGGCAGCAGTATTAGGATATGAGGGAAGGAATTTCCCCACCTGCATCCCTTCTAATCACCCTCATTAAGCTATTCTAGAAACCCAAGGGCTTCGGCCCCAGGCTCCCTGGCTCTCCCACACTGCCAGCCAGCAAACTAACAGGCGGTACATGTTTAACAGAGATATCCAATTAACCAGCTTTTTCAGGAGAGGGGGCAGGGGAAGAGGGGAAACGTACTGCATCTAGAATATTTTTTCCACTTGAGCACATTGCAATGAGTTATTTCCCTGACAGACCCTTGTCATACATGTACACACATGTGATATGTGTGTATAGGAGGGGTGGGAATGGTATCCCATCTTAGCTCTTCATTGGGCTAGCCAGAGAAGTGACCAGGAGTCCCAGGACTTAGTCCCAGTTCTGCTACTATGACCTTCTTTAGCCTCAAGTTTTGCACCTACAAAATGGGAGAATTGCCTGTTCTCTCCTCCAGTCCCTGCAAACAGCTGGGTTTCATGAAGAGGATCTGATTTAGAGACTTGTTTTCTGACCTAATAATCATTCTCTCCTTATGACTTAGAAACCTCGGTGACTTACCTACCTGGAAAATTACATTTCCAAGACAACCTTGCAGACAGAGGTGGCTAATAGGATATACATAGCAGTTTCTGGGGGGGTTCACATAAAAGCTCTTAAAAAGTCACATTAGCTGGAGCTCCAGCAGCCATCTTGGACCGTGAAGACGCTAAAGTAAGGATGGTGGAATGTTGTGATAAAAGTCCCAGATAACTGTGAATATTTCACACTGGCCCCAAATGCCTACCTCTAGGCTTCCTTTACTGGAAAAAAAAATTTTTTTTAATTATTTAAGCTGCTCTTGTTTATGATCTCTATTGCTAATTTAGTTTTCTAAGTGATACAGGGCCTGAATGCATTTACACTAATAACCTATTCATCCAGCATCTTACCATCAACTCCAAAAAAGTCCATGAAAGTCACAAACCTAGAACCAGTGAAGAAACCTCAAACACGAGATCTGATTAAATAAAATTGAGGAGAACTGAATGCATGGGAGAAAAGAGCTGATATCAGCACAAGAAGAGCACAGACAGAAGCAATAAGTAGGTGCAGGGACTGCAGAGGTCAGGGAAGGCCTCACACGGAGGGAAAGAAAGCAAACGAGGACAGCAAACACCCTGCAGGTCTCAGCTCTGGAGCAAGTGGCCCACACACAGTCTCAGATTCCCAGGGCACCACTGTACTTCACCAAAGGCAACCGTGGTAAGAACAGTTTTCCAGAACATTCGAGTGGTAATATGAGGGGCCCTGTCAAATAAGTCAATTCTTAAATCACAGTCAGTCTGACAGAGCTGGGTACCAAGGCCAGTACCATTGCTGACCAGCTGAGGGCAAGTCAACTAACCTCTCTAGGCCTTTCTCTTCATCCATAAATTGAGGATAATCACAGTAACTGTTCAGAGTTGTTGTGAATTACAGATAACGTATATAAAACTACATATTTTGCACAATGCTTGGCACATAGTAAATGCTCAATAAGTAATAGCTAAGCAGAGTAATACATATTCTACACAGTAGATGGCACTTGTAATGAAATCGTAGAAGTGGATTCCGTATACTCTATTAACTGAGGCAGTTACTTTCATATATATAGCGGAAACATTTCCAATAGAATATAGGCTGGCCTTGTGATTTGCTTTGACCAACAGAATGCAGTGAAAGTGACCTGTGTAACTTCTGAGCCTTGGACTTCAAGAGGTCTTACAGCTTCTGCTCTCTCCCTTAGAATGTTGTCACTGTCACATGAAGACACAAAAGTTTGGCTCTTTAAGGATGAGAGACACATGAAGAGAGAACCCAGCCATTGTGGACTATCTCAACTGAGCCTAGACATGTGAGTGACCCCAACCAACACCACACAGAGCCCAGCCCAAATTGCTGACCACAGAATAGTAAAAACATAAATGATCATTGTTTTAAGTCACTAAGTTTGGGGACTGTTTTTTATGCAGCAGTAGATAACTGATACAGGTCAATCCAGGAAACATCTCCAAGGCATCGCCTAAGCTTCTCCATCCTGGGCTATCCTGTAATGACAATCCCAAATGGATACCCTCTCCTCCCATCTTGGTTCTCACTTTCTCCCAAAGTCTTGGTCCTTAACACAAACACACTAATCAAGATGCTCTGTTAAGGGGATGCACATCTCAGTCCAAGGCTTTTAAACAACGGTAGGGCAGGAAGGGGTGGACTATGGAGGCATCTCAGGCCAACTCTTTCTTTTTAAAACTGAGAATACTGAGGGCCAGGGATCTTTTTTTTTTTTTTTTTGCGGTACGTGGGCCTCTCACTGTTGTGGCCTCTCCCGTTGCAGAGCACAGGCTCTGGACACGCAGGCTCAGCGGCCATGGCTCACGGTCCCAGCTGCTCTGCGGCATGTGGGATCCTCCCGGACCGGGGCACGAACACGCGTCCCCTGCATTGGCAGGTGGACTCTCAACCACTGCGCCACGAGGGAAGCCCAGGGCCAGGGATTTTAAATTGTATGAGCATAACTCTTCTCTCTCCACCTGCACTGGAAGTACCTGTGGGCAAAGTATGTATGTCATACACCTTCACATCCTCCAGGTGCCACATGGGGCTCCACCCACAGTGGTGGCCAGTCTGTGTTCCCTGAGAGAGTGACTGTCCTCATCCAGCTCACTAGCACTGCTCTCTGCACCCCGAAAGCACAGGGACAGCGTCCCCCCACCCTGTCTCCAGCTCTGAGGAGAGCCACCCTCAGAAGAGCCCTGACAAGGCTGTCTGGGCCATGAGGTTGGACAGGCATT